>NW_016807677.1:904116-1009647 GCF_001698545.2 Rhinopithecus bieti
CCTCCCTTCTTTCCTTCCTTCCTTCCTTCCTTCCTTCCTTCCTTCCTTCCTTCTTTCCTTCCTTACTTCCTTCCTTCCTTCCTTCCTTCCTTCCTTCTATTCCTTCCTTCCTTCCTCTCTTTCTCTTTCTTTCGGTGGAGTCTCACTCTGTTGCCCAGGCTGGAGTGCAGTGGCGCCATCTTGGCTCACTACAACCTCCGCCTTCTGGACTCAACTGATTCTCCAACCTCAACCTCTCAAGAAGCTGGGACTATAGGCGCAGGCCAGGGCCATCACGTCTGGCTAATTTTAGTATGTTTAGTAGAGACAGAGTTTCATCATGTTGGCCAGGCTGCTGTCAAACTGCTGACCTCAGGTGATCCACCCACCTTGACCTCCCAAAGTGCTGGGATTATAGGCATGAGTCACTGAGTCCAGCCCTAAAATGAATTTCTTGTTGGCAGCATATAGTTGCATCTTGCTTTTTGGGTTGGGTTTAGGTCCATCGTCTTGCTATTTCTTTTCTCTTTGTCTCATCTGTTCTGTCTTCCTTTCCATTTTTTTCTGCCTTCTTTGGAGTGAGTATTTTAAAATGTCCTTTGTTGGCTTATTAGCTATAACTCTTGGCTGTTGGGGATTTTTTTTAGTGGTTGCTTTTGGGTTTATGGTATACATCTTTAAGTTATCACAGTCTACTTCAGCTGATATTATACTACTTTATGCCTAGTAAAAGAACTCTACAATAGCATACTTTCATTTTATCCTTTTAGCCTTTGTGCTGTTTTATCATGCATTTTGCTATTACAAATATTCTAAACCTCACAATATGTTATAACTGTTTTTAGTTTAAAAGTCCCTTATCTTTGAAAGATATTTAAATGATTTTTAAAACTTCATATATTTACCAGTGTAGTCACTATCATTTCCAGTATTCTTTATTTATTTGTGTCAACCCAGGTTTCCATCTGGTATTCTTTTCCTTCTGCCCGAAGAATTTCCTTTTGCATTTCTCATGGTGTGGTTCTGCTGGTGGAAATTCTCTCAGCTTTTGTATGTCTGAAGATGTCTTTATTTTGAGAGATGTTTTGACGGGTATGGAATTCTAGATGGACTGCTTTCTCTTTCAAGTGCTTTAAAGATGTTGTTCCAGTCTTCTTGTTTCCATTGTTTCTAATCAGAAATCCTTATCTTAATTCTTCCTCTGTATGTAACATGTCTTTCTCTAGCTGCTTTTAAGATTTTCTTTTTAACGTTGGTTTCTAGCAAATTGATTATAATCTGCCTCACTGTAGTTTTCTGCATATTTTTGTGCTTTGCGTTTTGTTTTATTGTTTGCTTATTTGTTTGATTGGTTGGTTTCTTGGACCTGTGGGTTTACAGTTTTCATTAAATTTGAAAACTTTTCGGCTCTTATCCTTTCATATTTTTCTGTTTCCCCTCTCATTTGCTTTTAGGGAACCCAATATTAAGCTGCTTGAAGTTGACTCACAGCTCACTGATGCTGTTTTCTTTTTCCTTTTCATTTTTGGTGATTTTTTCCCCTGTGTTTCACTTTCTGAACTATGAGCAGTTTCTATTGCTAAGATTTCAAGTTCACTTAACTTTTCTTTTTTTTCTTTCTCTCTTTTTTTTTTTTTTTTTTGAGACGGAGTCTCGCTCTGTCGCCCAGGCTGGAGTGCAGTGGCCGGATCTCAGCTCACTGCAAGCTCTGCCTCCCGGGTTTACGCCATTCTCCTGCCTCAGCCTCCCACGTAGCTGGGACTACAGGTGCCCGCCACCTCGCCTGGCTAGTTTTTTGTATTTTTTAGTAGAGGTGGGGTTTCACCGTGTTAGCCAGGATGGTCTCGATCTCCTGACCTCGTGATCCGCCCATCTTGGCTTCCCAAAGTGCTGGGATTACAGGCTTGAGCCACCGCGCCCGGCCACTTAACTTTTCTTCTGCAATGTCTACTCTGCTCTTAACCCCATCTGGTATATTTTTCATTTCTGGCATTGTAGTTTTCATCTGTAAATTAGAACTACATCTTTAAAAATATTCTTCCATGTCTCTACTTAGCTTTTTGAACATATGAAATACAGTTATAATAGCTGTTTTAACATCCTTCTCTGCTAATTCTAATATCTGTGTCAGTTCTGGGTTGGTTTCAATTAACTGATTATTTTGTCGTTATGACTCTTGTTTTGCTCTTTCTTTGTATGCCTGGTAATCTCTGGTTATATGTTAAATGCTGTAAATTTTACCTTGTTGGGTGCTTGGTATTGTGGTATTCCTGTAATTATTCTTGAGCTATGTTTTGGGATGCAGTTAAAGTATCTTGGAAACAGTTTGATCCTTTGTGTCTTGCTTTTGTGATTTGTTAGGTAAATTTGAAGTACTGTTTAGCCTAGGGCTGGTTACTTCCCCCTACTGAGGCAAGGTCATCCTGAATACTCCACCTAATTCCCTGTGAATTATGTTTCTCTCGTCTCTATAGTGGGAACGGGCACTATTCCCAATTCTGTGTGCATACCAGATACTGTTCTCTCTCATTCTTTCAGAAGCTTCTTTGCCTGGCCTCAGATAGTTTTTTCTTATGGGTATAATAATCAGTATTCTGCTGAACACTTGAAGGAAACCCTTTTTAGATCGCCAAAGTTCCCTTTGTGTTCAGCTCTCTCCTCTGGCATTCTGTCCTATGAACCCCACCCACATAGGAGTTGAGTTCCCCCACCGACCTCCACCCCTACCCATGCTGCAGCCTGGAAATTCTCTCAAGGCAATTTGCTGGGGGCAATCATATCTCTCTACTTACTTATTTTCTGTCTCCCAGGGTCCCAGACATTTTTTGCCTGATGTTCAAAGTCTCAGAAACTATTGTTTCATACGTTTTATCCATTTGGGTAGGGAATGTTTCTGGTGGGAGGATAAATGCAGTTCCTGTAACTTCATCTTGGCCAGAAAGGGAAGTCCTTACTTTCATTTTTGAAATATATTTTGCTGATTATAGACTTCTAAGTTGAAAGTTATTTTCCATCAGCACTTTATTTTTTTAATTTTATTTTGTGGGTACATAATAGGTGCATATATTTATGGGGTACCTGAGATATTTTGATATAGCATGCAATGTGTAATAATCACATCAGGGTAAATGATGTACTCATCACTTCAAGCATTTATCCTTTATGTTACAAAAAATCCAATCATATGCTGTTAGTTATTTTAAAACGTACAGTTAAATTATTATTGACTATAGTCACCCTGTTGTGATAGCAAATACTAGGTCTTATTCATTCTTTCTATTTCTTTGTATCCATTAACCATCTGCACTCCTTCCCAACTCCACCCCCACTACCTTTCCCAGTCTCTGGTAACCATCCTTCTACTCTATCTTCATGAGTTCAATTGTTTTAATTTTTGGCTCCCACAAGTAAGTGAGAGCATGCAAAGTTTATCTTTTTTGTGCGTGGTTTATCTCACTTAATGACCTCTAGTTCTATCTATGTTGTAGATAATAGGATCACATTCTTTTTTATGGCTGAATAGGACCCCATTATGTATATGCACCATATTTTCTTTATCCATTCATCTGTTGATGAACACTTAAGTTGCCTCCAAATCTTGACTACTGTGAATAGTGCTACAGTAAACATGGGACTGCAGATATCTCTTTGAAATACTGATTTCCCTTCGGTTGGGTATATACCCAGCAGTGACATTGCTGAATTGCATGGCAACTCTATTTTTAGTTTTTTGAGGAACCTCTAAACTGTTCTCCAACAGTTGTCCAACACCAACAGTGCTCAAAGATTCCCTTTCTCCACATCCTTGCCAGCATTTGTTATTGCCTGTCTTTTGGATAAAAGTCATTTTATCCAGAGTGAGATGATATCCCACTGTAGTTCTGATTTGCATTTCTCTGATGAACAATGATGTTGAGCACCTTTTCATATACCTGTTTTCCATTTGTATATCTTCTTTTGAAAAATGTCTATTCAGAACTTTTGCCCATTTTTAAATTGGATTATTAAATTTTTTCCTATAGAGTTGTTTGAGCTCCTGATATATGCTGGTTATTAATCCCTTGTCAGATGGGTACTTTGCAAACATTTTCTTCCATGCTATTCGTTGTCACTCCACTTTGTTGATTGTTTTCCTTGCTGTGCAGAAGCTTTCTAACTTGATTTGATCCAATTTTGCTTTGGTTGTCTGTGCTTGCAGGGTATTACTTAAGATACCTTTGCCTACTCGAATGTCTGGAGAGTTTCCCCAATGTTTTCTTGTAGTAGTTTCATAGTTTGAGATCTTAGATTTAAGTCTTTAATCCATTTTGATTTGATGTTTGTGTATGGCAAGAGATAGGCATCTAGTTTCATTCTTCCACATATGAATATCCGGTTTTTCCAGCACAATTTATTGAAGAGATTGTCCATTCCCCAATGTATATTGTGATGGTTAATACTGAGTGTTCACTTCATTGGATTGAAGGATGTGAAGTATTGTTCCTGGGTGTGTCTGTGAGCATGTTGCCAAAGGAGGTTAACATTTGAGTTAGTGGACTGGGAGAGGCAGACCCACCCTCAGTCTGGGTGGGTACCATCTAATCAGCTGCCAGTGTGGCTGGAATAAAGCAGGCAGGAGAAGATGGACGAGCAGACTTGCTGAGTCTTCCAGTTTTCATCTTTCTCCCTTGCTGGATGCTTCCTGCCATCAAGCATCAGACTTTAGGTTCTTCAGATTTTGGACTCTTGGACTTACACCATTGATTTCCCAGGGGCTCTTGGGCCTTTGGCCACAGACTGGACTGCACTGTTGGCTTCCCTACTTTTGACGTTTTGGGACTCAGACTGGCTTTCTTGCTCCTCAGCTTGCAGACAGCCTGTTGTGGGACTTCACCTTGTGATTGTGTGTGTCTATGCTTCTTAATCAATTCCCCTTCATATATACATCTATCCTATTAGTTCTGTTCCTCTAGAGAACCCTGGCTAATACATACATTCTTGACACCTTTTTTGAAAATGAGTTCTCTGTATATGTATTGATTCTTTTTCTGTCTTCTCTATTCTGTTCCATTGGTTTATGTGTCTGCTTTTATGCCAGTACCATGCTGTTTTGGTTATTATAGCTCTATAGTATAACTTGAAGTCTGGTAATGTGATTCCTCCAGTTTTATTTTTTTGTGCAGGATAACTTTGGCTATTCTAGGTCTTTTGTGGTTCCATATAAATTTTAGGATTGTTTTTTCAATTTCTGTGAATAATATCACTGGTATTTTGGCAGAGATTGCATTTAATGTGTAGATTGCTTTGGATAGTATGGACATTTTAACAATACTGATGTTTCCAATGCATGAACATGGACCATCTTTTCCCCCACTCCTTTTTTTTTTTTTTTTTTTTTTTTTTGGTGTCCTCTTCAATTTTTTGCATCAATATTTTATAGTTTTTATTATAGAGAACTTCCACTTCTTTAAGTTAATTCCTAGGTGTTTTATTTTATTTGTAGCTATTGTAAATGGGATTACTTTCTTGGTTTCTTTTTCAAGTTGCTTACCTTTGGCATATAGAAATGTACTGATTTTTGTATGTTGATTTTGTATCCTGCAACTTTACTGAATTTATTTATTTATCCATTCTAATAGTTCTGGTGGAGTCTTCAGGTTTTACCAAATATAAGATCACATCATCTGAAAACAAGGATAATTTGACTTCATTCTTTCCGATTTGGATGCCCTTTATTTCTTTGTCTTGTCTGATTGCTCTACCTAGGACTTCCAGTACTATGTTGAATAACAGTGGTAAAAGTGGGCGTCCTTGTCATGTTCCAGCTCTTAGAAGAAAGGCTTTCACTTGTTTCCCATTCAGTATGATATTGGCTGTGGATCTGTTACATATGTCTGTCAGCACTTTAAAGATATCATTCCACTGTCTGCTGGCTCCTATTGCTTCTGTTAAAACGTATATTAAGTTTCTAGGGCTTTTGTAACAAAAGTGCCACTTGGGCCTATCTAGAGGAACAGTTTTGGGTCTTTGGCTTAAACAACAGAAATTTATTTTCTTGTAGTTCTAAAGTCCAAGATCAAGGTGTTGGCAGGGTTGGTTTCTTCTGAGACCTCTCTCTTTGGCTATAGATGACCATCTTCTCCCTCCATCTTCACATGGTCTTCCCTCTGTGCAAGTTTGTGTCCAAATCTCCTCTTCTTATAAGGACACCAGTCATACTGAATTACGACCCCACTTTAATGACCTCATTTTAACTTAATTATCTCTGACAAGACACAGTCTCCAAATACAGCCACATTCGGAGGTACGGGAGTTAGGATTTCAACATATGAATTTGGCAGGGGGTGGGAGATACACAGTTCAACCCATAACAAAAAGTCAGTCATCTTATTTTGTTCCTTTTAAGATTATTTATCTTTTTCTTCCTGGTTTTTTTTTTTTTTTTTTAAGATTTTATATTTGACTTTATCTTTAGCAGTTTTACTATGATGTGCCTAGGTGTGGTTCTCTTTGCATTTTTCCCGCTTGGAGTTTGTTAAGCTTCATACAAATTGTGCTCAGTTGCTCATCAATTGTTTGGAATTCTCTTGTGTTCAGTGGCAGCTTTGTCTGTGCCCCATTCCTTGGATTTTGCATGCTCTGGTTCCCTACAGCTGGCTCCTTAACTCTCCCACTTTGAAGATTCATCCCCTTTTAAGTACTCTAGGGACAGGCAACACTAACAAACTCTAGCATTTGGAAGCACTCCTATCTTCTAAACAATGGGATTTTGCAATGGTTTCTTATTTAAAATAAAATATGCTTTTCTTCATTTAAAAAGGGTGCACTTTATTAAAGAAAATTTGGAAGTGCAGAGAGTTTACAAAGAAGGAAAAGTAAATCATTCATAGTCCCGTGACATAACCGCTGCTGCTAGTTTTTGTTTGTTGTCTTTTGAGATACAGTCTCTCTGTGTTGCCCAGGCTGGACTTGAACTCCTGAGCTCAAGTGATCCTCCTGCCTCATTCTCCCAAGTAGCTGAAATTATAGACATACTCTGCTGCTAGTATATTGATGTATTTTCTCCTTGTCTTTGTTTTAGACATAGATTAAGCAGTCTTTTAAAAATATAGTTTTATTCATGCCAGAAGTATGATTTTGTGTTTGCCTTTTATATTTCATATTCTATCATTGTATTTTTCTAGATTATCAAAGGGTGGGTCATATTTATTGAAAACTAAAATTTGAGCATTGTATTAATGTATTTTTTATTAATTATCTTAATCCTCACAACTATAATATGAAGTAGATACTATCATTATCCTTACTTTACGGGCAGAAAGTTGGGGCTTAGACAGGTTAAACAACTTGTTTAGGAATTGGTAGAGCTGGTATTTCCAACCCAGATCTGTTTGAGTTCAAAATACAGGCTTTGGACCACATTCTATACCACACTAATTTAAAAAATTGTGACATAATTACATACAGTAAAATCCACAGATTCTAAATGTATAATTTGGTGAGTCCTGACAAATGTATGTACCACACAACCACTTTTACTGTCTGCCTAACTCTTCTCTGAGTCTTATTTGTGTTTTGTTTTTGTTTTTGTTTTGATAGAGTCTTACTCCATTACCCAGGCTGGAGTGCAGTGGCATTATCTCAGCTCACTGCAACCTCCACCTCCCAAGTTCAAGCAATTTTTGTGCCTCAGCCTCCTGAGAAGCTGGAGGCGCATGCCACGATGCCTGGCTAATTTTTGTATTTTTAGTGGAGACGGGGTTTTGCCATGTTGGCTAGGCTGGTCTTGAACTCCTGACCTCAAGTGATCCAACCACCTCAGCCTCCCAAAATGTTGGAATCACAGGCATGAGCCACAGTGCTGGGCCATTACTTGGATTTTCAGCTTAGTAAATAAGAGCAGAACCATCCGTGCAGCACCCAATCTGTCCTCCACTCCAGGCTGCCCTGAGCATCGCTCCCTAACCTTTCCACAATTTGGCAACTAAAAGGTAAACACTTGTATGGGGAAAAGAGAGTCGTGTTTCTGGGAAGCCAACCCTGACTGCTTGGCTTTCCTTCTCTCTCGTAATGGAGACATTGGATGCCTCCTCCAGCACACAGGGGACGCCTTACAGACCAGCAGTGCCTCCCATTCATCTTTGCATCTTAAAAGCTAGCACAGCCTGGCACATAATCAATAGTTGTTGAATAAATAAAATGAGTATCTCCTATCTACTCTGCAGAAGGCACTGCTCTAAGTTTGTTCACATACAGTATCTTATTTGATAGCCATAACAATCGCAAGAGGTTGGCTTCATTATCTCCATTTTCACAGATGAGTAAATTAAGACTCAAAGAGGGAAGAAATTTGCCTGAAGCCACGCTGCTAATAAGCTACAAAGTCAAGATTTGACTCCAGATACAATATTTCTTTCCATCACCATTGGAATACTTAATACCATAGTGTCAATGTGACATGAAAGTCAAACCATTTTCAAAACCAGTGGCTGGGGTTGTCCATGCTAAAGTTGAAGCAGACATTGAGTTTCCAAGGCAAGGACTATGGGTCCAGACATCCAGGGAGGGGAGACAAGACTCCCCCCGTTTTTGATCTGGTGCTATTGCTATCTCTATCTTAGCCTTTGGGTTTGTAGAAGCCAGCGAGGTACAAAAAGAATTACAGCCTTTACATTCTAGGGCTTCTCAGAGAATGGGCCTGAGACCACCTGCATCAGAATCCCATGTATAAAAAATGCACATTCCTGAGCATCCCTACAGCTATTAAATGATATTTTCTAAGCATTGAACTCAGAATCTGCATTTTAACAATTTCACCAAGTGACTTTCATGAACACACACTCAAGTTTGAGAACCGTTGCCTTAGAAGAAAGGGTCCCTGATCAGAGCTGAAGGCCCCGTGGAAGCGCTTATAATCAGGGACAGGTGTTCCCTGCTCATATTTGGGTCGCCAAGGCATACGAAGACTGCCCAGCATGACTGAGAGAGGGCCCTGGGCCTATCACATGTAATGTGTCGCATCTTTGACATTTAGAGCTTCTCTGTGCTGTGATATCACCAAATCAACAGTCCCATCTCAGTTGACATTTGTTGGAAGCAAGATGTCATATGCTAATTACCAATGACATTGTCACGGAAACCAGACCAGAAAAGTGGTGCCAGGTTCAAAGCACCAGGTTCATCTGTTTACTTTTCCTTTGTGCTCATAGAAATATTTTTTCATCTACACCTGGCTTCTGGGTCATGTCCTGGGGCCAGAAATTGCAAGGGCAGAAAAGCAGGGTGGGGTGGGAAGTAAAGGAGGGAGGGAGAGACACTTAATAACTTTTCAAGAGAGGAAGTAGGTGGGGCCTCATGTTTTATCAAAAAAACCACTAGAGAAAAATGTCAGCTGTGGTTGTTTTGGGTAGAAAAGACTCTGAGGTTAAACAATTGATGTTTCTTCTAACTTTTCTATATTTTCAGATTTTCTTCAACAAACTTGAAACAATAATACCTAACATTTATTGTGCACTCTCCATGTGTCAGAAGCTGTTCTAAGCACTTTCTATGAATTAACTCATTTCATCCTCACAACCACACTATTTTAACTCCTTCTTACAGATCAGTACACTGAGGCACAGAGATGTTAAATCATTTGCCCCGGCTACATAGCTAGTAAGTGGCAGAGGTAGGATCGGACAGTTTGGATGAGACCTGTGTGCTTAGCTCCTATCATACTAGCTACTGTGTGCTTAGATACTATCATTATCCTTACTTTACAGGCAGAAAGTTGGGGCTTAGACAGGTTAAACAACTTGTTTAGGAATTGGTGGAGCTGGTATTTCCAACCCAGATCCATTTGAGTTCAAAATACAGGCTTTTGACCACATTCTATAGCACAGTAATTTACAAAATTGTGACATAATTACATATAGTAAAATCTCAGATTCTAGATGTATAATTTGGCGAGTCCCGACAAATGTATGTGCCACACAACCACTTTACTGTCTGCCTGGCTCTTCTCTGAGTCTTATTTGTGTTGTGTTTTTGTTTCATCTACGAAGGAAGGAGCATGAAGGAAAAGTGAACAGATGAAACACTGCGAAGTTCGCGCACCTCTGTTGTGAGGGTTTGTTGCACACTGCGTGAGCAGCTGGTTTCCTGAGGGTTTGCATTATATACTACTACATACCATGTGTATCATGTGAAAACATGAATAAAAAGAAAACCTTGTTATGTAACTACTCAGTCACCTGCGCACTGTCCATTTGAAGTGAGGAGGTAATAATGCCAACATTTGCCATATACCTACTTGGGATCAGCTAATTTACCTCCATGCACTCATTTGGAGCTATGGTCCTGAGCGGTAGCTACTCCCCATGTGGCTGCTGGG
Source organism: Rhinopithecus bieti (assembly GCF_001698545.2). NCBI lineage: Eukaryota > Metazoa > Chordata > Mammalia > Primates > Cercopithecidae > Rhinopithecus > Rhinopithecus bieti. Next base: position 914,450 of record NW_016807677.1, read on the forward strand.
CACCCGAAAGCTGGCTAGTGTGACCTGAGATGTGCCCCTGTAGTCCCAGCTACTCAGGAGGCTGAGGCAGGAGAATGGCGTGAACCCGGAAGGCGGAGCTTGCAGTGAGCAGAGATCGCGCCACTGCACTCCAGCCTGGGTGACTGAGTGAGACTCCGTCCCAAAAAAGAAAAAAAAATACACACTGGATTTCAAAGAGTTCATATATATATATGTATGTGTGACACATACATATCCCATTCGTTCTTTAATTGATTACATATTAAAATGACAATATTTTGGGTATCCTGGGTTAGAGAAAATATATGACTAAGGCCAATTTCATTAAAAAAAATTTCTATGACATGTAGGTACTACATTTAAAAAAAACACATAAGAGTCTTGTGTTTGTGGCTTGTGTTCCATTTCTAATGGGCAGTGTTGGCCTAGAAGGGAAGGGTTGCCCTCTGCCCTGCTTTTTGTTGAGGACACTGAGTAGTTAAGTAACCTGCGAGGGTCCCACAGCCGCAAGGGGTGGAGGCAGGGTTGGCATCAAGCCTGTGACCCCCACCTCGCCACACTGCTCTTCTTTCTGTCCTACTAAAGTCTTGAGTCTGCACTGGTCAGACAAGCATATGTGCTGAAACAAGTCACGAACAAGGAGTTTGCACGGATCCCCTGAGTCAGACACGCATGGCACCCGCTGTGTGGGAAGTGTGGTGTGAGGTGCCAGCTCCTGCTCCCAGGCTCTGTGCAGGGCGTGAGCCCACACACCTTGAGTGCTCACCACCCACCAGGCATGGTGTGAGGCATTGCGTGTGTCTATCCTGATCTGATCCTCACACTGACCCCTTCCAGCTGCAGTCAGGAGTCCTGGTTTATAGACGAGGCAACTGAGGCTTGGAGAGATGAAATCTATTGCCCAGGGTTACACAGCCAGTATTCGGTACAGCTGGGATACAATTCCGACTTTGCCTGAGCTGCCTTGCCAACCCTAGACTTAGTGGGGAGGGTGACATACATGCTCAGGTGACACTAACACAGTGTAGAAAGTGACCAGTGATCCAGCACAGGGCCAGAGTGAAGCAGACAGGCGCCCCCTGAACTAGTAGTACTGAGAAACAAGGGACACAAGAGAGCTAAACTAGAAAGTCAATTCATCCCAGAACAAATCTAGAGACCGGCTGACTTCAGGCTGCAGAAAGACTCAACCACAACTTGGTCTATGTGCCAACAAGAGGAAGAAAGCTTCCGTGATGAGGAGGGCCTCCAGTGCACGCTACAGGTCTCCCTAGAACTGAGAGGCAGAGCTTGAAGGTCGAGTGCATTCAGCACGAGAATCCTTCTAGAAGGATCTGGTGTGGTCAATCCTGGGATGAGGAAGGTCCTCTGGAAGCCTGAAGAGCCTACGAAGTTTATGCACCTCTGTTGTGAGGGTTTGTTGCACACTGCATGAGCAACTGGCTTCCTGAGGGTTTGCTTCGGTGGCTGAGTCTGTCTGTAGCCTGAAGTGAGCATCTCTCTGGGGACAGAATTTATTGCTCTGCTGACAAGAACATTCTGGACTCTGTGGCCGTCAGGTTTCTTGTGGTAAATGCATGCATGTCACTTTGGAGAATTCACTGACCTTTTTCCTGGGTTCTCTCCCCTTGGCTTTGTCTCTGCAAATCTCGGACCATCTCCAGGCCTGGATCTTTCTAGAAAGATTGCTTCTGTTTACCTGTTCCCCAGGTGCCACCACAACAGCCCTGGACAGGTGGAGTCAAAAGTGGTGCTGAGCTGCAGGTGACCACCCAGGGTTTACTGCCCAGTTCCCTGGATGGATTCCAGTGGGTATTTGTGTGTATGTGTTGGCGGGGGCAGGGGAGGGGTTAATAATGGGAAAATTCTTGCTTGTTTTGGGTCGGAAGGGGATAGCTGTGTTTTTCTAAACAATTAAAATCAGTTTCTTATGCCTTTTGGTTTGATGTGAATCATTTCTTCAGGACCTTATCATCTCAGAGAATTCACAAACTCGAGGTTCTGGGCTTGACAAGCTGAGAAACAAACCCCAGGCTGAGGTTAAACTATCAAGATAACATCACTCCAGCCAGCCAGCTGCTTTCCTTGAAGACACCCTCTACTGGAGGGTTTCTCAGCCTCAGCATTTGTGACATTTTTGTCTGGATAATTCTCGTGGATGGCAGTCTTGTGCATTCTTGGGTTGTTAGCAGTGCCCTGGCCTTGATCCACTTGATGCCAGCAGCATTCCTCACCACTAGTTGTGACAATCAAAAATGTCTAGACATGGCCAGCATGCCCTGATTGAGAACTGCTGCCCTATGGATTCAAAAGTTCTTTCCAATTTCAACCCAGAGCAACTGCAACTGCTATGGAAGTTCAAAAGAGAGAAAGTGCTTTTATTCTGAATGTGGCGGCACGCCGCGCGCGCACAGACGCTTCTTTTTTTTTTTTTTTTTTTTTTTTTTTTTTTTGAACAGAGTCTCGCTCTGTCACCCAAGCTGGAGTGCAGTGGCGCAATCTTGGCTCATGAAACGTCCACCTCCCGGGTTTAAGCAGTTCTCTGCCTCAGTCTCCCGAGTATCTGGGATTACAAGTGCATGCCACCATGCCCAGCTAATTTCTGTATTTTTAGTAGAGATGGGGTTTCACCATCTTGGCCGGCCTGGTCTTGAAATCCTGACCTCGTGATCCACCTGCCTCAGCCTCCCAAAGTGCTGGGGTTACAGGCGTGAACCACTGTGCCCAGCCAAGAAGCATTCATTTTAAAATTCATTCATGTATTTCAAATGTAGAGCATAGTTTAGGGCACAGGGATGGACTCAGATCTGATTTTAAATCCTCCTTCTCCCACTTATTAGTTATGCCATCTTCAACAAGTTACTCAACATCTCCTGGCCTTAGTTTCCTCATCTATAAAGTGGGAATAATAGCAGTCCCTGGATGCAAAGATGAAATGAGATATTGAAAGGAAAGAGCTTGTAAGTGCTCAATACACATTGGGGATTATGTCCTAAAAATTAGCCAGGGCCTCCCTGGTCCTCAAGATTTAGATAAAACAAGCTTGAATCTCAAGCCCCAGGCCTGTGTGGTCTGGAGCCCTGCTCAAGCGGAATTCCCAGGGGGATGTGTGAGCCACCTTGCCTTTACCTCTGGGCTTCTGTTTTCAAACGTGTGTTTTCTGTTCTGCTCCATGGGTAGCAATCTCAGTTCTTTCCTTGATTTCCACCAAAACCACGACAGAAACCAAATTAAAAAGTAAAAATCCCCTTGCATAAAACATCCACGACTATGATCGATTTCGTGAAAATGAAGGGCTCAGAGGAGAGAAGACATTGTGCCCTGATGGGACACACGATTGAATGCGCACATTGAGCTTCCTGGCTTGAGAATCACGTCGGGTGCCTGGCCATGGGAGTCTCTTGTTGAGACATCACCCTAAGGTGAAGTGCCGTTTCTCCTCTCTCCCTGTCTTCCTTCCTCACTGTTCAGTCTCCTCCTCCCTCTTTCTCTGTCTCCTTTTCACCATTCAGGTGTCATCTTACATCACCTTCTTAGATACATCCTTTAGAGATGACTCCCTTCTTTACCACCAGCCACTTCCTTTTTATTTTATCATTTTATTTTTGAGACAAAAAATATATATATTTTTTGAGACAGAGTCTTGCTTTGTCCCCCAGGCTGGAGTGCAGCGGTGTGACTTCAGCTCACTGCAACCTCCACCTCCCAGGTTCAAGCGATTTTCCTGCCTCAGCCTCCAGAGTAGATGGGACTACAGGCGTGTGCCATCACACCCAGCTAATTTTGTTGTATTTTTATTAGAGAAGGGGTTTCGCCATGTTGTCCAGGCTACTCTCGAACTCCTGACCTCAGGTGATCTGCCCACTGCGACCTCCCAAAGTGCTGGGATTATAGGCGTGAGCCACCACGCCCGGCCTTAATGTCCTTTTTTATTCCAGCATCTGATCCAGGGTGTCATAATTAGTTGCCATGTCTGCGTAGGCTCCTCATGACTGTGACGGTCTCTAGGTAGAGGTGAGCCACTGTGCCTGGCCAAAAATATTTTTAATTAATTAATTAATTATTTTTGCGGAGTGGGGGGCGGGCGTCTGACTCTGTTGCCCAGGCTGGAGTGCAGTGGTGTGATCTCGACTCACTGTAGCCTCAATCTCCTGGGCTCAAGTGATCCTCTCCTCTCAGCCTCCCAAGTACCTGAGACTACAGGCACACTCCACCACGCCTGGCTAGTTTTTGTATTTTTTGTAGAGACAGGATTTTACCATTTTTACCAAGTTTGTCTTGAACTCCTAAGCTCAAGTGATCCACCTGCCTTGACCTCCTAAAGTGCTGGGATTACAGGAAGCCACCTCACCCAGCCCCACCAGCCACTTCCTATCATTTCATATCATTTTCTTTTCTTTTTGTTTTTGAGATGGGGTTTCGTTCTTGTTGCCCAGGCTGGAGTGGTGCCACGATCTCGGCTCACTGTAAACTCTGCCTCCCGGGTTCAAGTGATTCTCCTGCTTCAGCCTCCCGAGTAGCTGGGATTACAGGCACCTGCCACCACACCTGGCTAATTTTTGTATTTTTAGTAGAGACAGGGTTTCTCCATGTTGGTCAGGCTGGTCTCGAACTCCTGACCTCAGAGGATCTGCCCACCTCAGCCAGGATTACAGGCGTGAGCCACCAAGCCTGGCCGTCATTTTCTTTTCTTTATGACACTTAATACTACAGAAATAATCAGTTTACTTACTTGTTCAGTTGTCTGTTGCCTGTCTCCCATTCCTTACTAGAATGTAAGCTTCTTGAGAGCAGGGCTCTTGTCTATCTGCACAGCGAAGACTTGAAACCAGTCTTCCCACTATAAGGTTAGGTCTGCAAATGGCATCACGTTGACCTGATCCCTGTACCTTCATATCCTGCACAGATTGAACAGGGATGTCTAACGCTCAGCTTTAAATGATTTGCCAACGTCGTCACCCTCTACGCGCCCCCTCACCCCCCAACCACTTGATCCCTGCCTTCTGACTCTAGATGTTCACGAAAGTGTGCTCTTCACTCTGGGGTGTGGAGGCTGGGGTGTTGTCTAATAGGGTACATGGTGTACAGAAGGAACGGCATGAATAGGATGCAGATATAGAGGTAAAACTGGGAAACTTTAAGACCTCTCCAGAATCCTTAAGGTTTGGAGAGTGCCCCCAGCTCCGCCCATACATGGGCTGGATCACCCTGAGAACAGGATGCCTTAAGGACATCTAAGAAGCTGACATATGATGACATTTTTCATCAAGAGGATGCTCAGGGCCTAAGCCACACAGTGGCAATATAGTCATGGGGGAGCAGTACTTGGAAGAAGGTTGAGTTAGCTGTGTTGGGGCCCTGGTTTGCAGTTGTTCTAGCCTGGGGGACTCAGGCTGGCCAGCATGGTGGAGTGAGTGGAGTGAGCAGGAGACCCTTTCCTAGGCCTGCCACCAGGTGGCGCCCTAAGCCAAGTCCTGGAAGGCTAAGCGAGCCAAAAGGGAGCTTGTTCTCCAAGCCACTTCCCAGGAAATGACTCAGGGGAGATGACTTCATCAGTGGGATGTTCCTCACTGGGATCAGTTGGGTGAGACCCAGGAGCACTGCATCACCCCATTAGAGCTGAGCTGTTCTCAGGGTGATGAATGCCATTGGGGGTGGTCTCTTGACTCATTCATTCTTTCTCTCGTTCTACATTCATCAGCATTCTAATGAGTTGCTGCAAGGTACAAGGCAGTGCACCTGTTCTAGAGCGACACGGCAAGCATTTCCTCAAAGAGACTCCTGTCCTGCTCCCTCCTGAGTTCAGACAGTGTGATGGGAGGTTGGGAGTGAGGGCCAAAACCTGGTGTCTGAGCATGGAAAAGGGGTGTGGATGATGCTATGGGGAACACCCTGGCTCAGCCCGGCCCACAGTTCTATCTCAAACTCACTCCCAGAGTGCTGGGATTACAGATGAGAGCCACTGCACTCGGCATAAGCTTTTTCTAAGCACGTATCTCATCTCCCCCACTAGCTGAACAGTAAAACAGGCCAGGTCATATCGCATTCACCACTATCTCACCAGCTCCCACCCAGCCCTGCTTCCCCAGGATTTAGCACAGTACCTGGGACATTAGGGTGTTCAGTGAAGATCTGATGATGATGAATCCATGGGCCATCTGCAAGGAGGTAGTAGGAATGTGACAGAGGCCCTGCCTGGCAAGGTCTGAATGTCACAGATATTACTAAAGATGTCAAAGGTCACTGAGGCAGGGAGGTGCAAGACACTGGACATGAGAGTAGCCAGCAGCTCTCTTTTTGGAAGCAGCCATATCTCAGGCAGCGGCTGGCACAGAGAGGCCTCCCAGCAAAGCCATCACCACTCTCATTTTTATTCTTGTGCCTCCATATTGCAGATGAACATGGATTACATTTATTGTAACAGTGTGGGTCCCACTAGACAAAGACTTCACACTCATCTCCTACTGGTTTGAAATCTCCTGGTGATAGAAGGATACAAGACAATATTATTCCCTGGGCTCAAGAATAGGTAATGATATTCATTATTTATTCGTTCATGTATTCATTCATTTGTTGAGTGCCTACGACACGTCACCCACTGTGCTAGGTAGATACTTAGATGCCACGTCACCCACTGTGCTAGGTAGATACTTAGATGCCACGTCACCCACTGTGCTAGGTAGATACTTAGATGCCATAATAAGCAGAAAGAGATATGGCCTGTCTTCACTGAGTTTAAAATCTTGACAGACAGCAATCAAATTATCATACAAATATAAAATGATGACTCTGATTAGTGCTATGGATAGGCACATTGTGGCATGAAAGTGTGTCACAGCAGGATTTAACCAGGAAACAAGCCTCTCCTGCACCAGTATGGAAGGAAACCAGGAAACCAGTATGGAAACAGATGTCCAAGCAGAGCTGCATGTCCTTTCAACTGAGACCCCCTGCTTCCACACTGACTTCTGTCCCCCTAGAGGTTGACTGCTTTGCATTTGGTTTTGGGGACTGTTATGGTCTGAGGGCCAGCTAGAAACACAAGCTCTATCACATTATGGATTTGATCAAATAACAAGATACTCAATGGCCCAATGGACTGTCCAGGATTCACTAATCACCTATTCTATCATTTCAAGTGGAAAGAAATTTTCCCCAATTTCAGGGAGACGAGAAAATAGGGAGATGAGAGTTTTAGGATGGCCAACGCATCCAGGTTTGCCCAGGGCTTTCCCAGTTTTAGCACTAAAAGTCCCACATTCTGGGACTGTTCTCGTTTTAGAACTGAAAGTTCTGCATCCTGGAAACTCCCTCAGCCCTGGACAAAACAGGACCTCAGTCATCTTAACTCTAGTCTCTGCCCAACACTGCTTCTCAGCTTCCTCTTCTGTAAGATGAAGAAGTTAGACTAGAACAAGGGTTCTTGGTCCTGGCTGCTAATTAGAATAGGCAAGGAATCTCTTTTAAAAATACCAATACTCAGGCTTCCCCACCAGAGATTTTGTTGGTATGACACCCAGTTGTCAGTGATTTGTAAAACTTCCCGTTGATGGTTTTGATATGAGGTCAGGAATGAAAACCATTGCTCTAGTTAATCTAAAGTTTTTTGTGGCACTCTGATTCTCATCTAGGATGAGTTAGTTATATGTGCATCCATTAATTCATTTATCCCCGAGCTCCCAGGGCTGGCCAGAGTTGCCATTGCTGTTCCTATTGATGACATAATATACTTCTTTCTCTCCTTCATTCTCTCCTTTGCTGCTCTCTCCTCCCTACCTCTTATTGCCTGAGCTTCTAAGGCTGCTTGTCTTCGACCGTGATCACAAGGTCAGGATCACTAATGTTAGGGACTGGCACAGTCCATGTGAGGACCCTAGTCTACCTAATACTCTGGGATCCAGCCTTGAAATCTCCTCAGCGCTAATGGCAAACGGGCTTGGTATGTGGAAGAAAGTTCCAAGAACTACAGTGCTCCAAGGCCTCCACCCAACACAGACCTCTTCCTTTACATGAGATAGAAATGGCACTTTCATCCTCTCAGTTATCTAAGTACAACCTTTTGGAGTCATCTTAACTTCATTTCCCTCATGTGATCTTGCAGCAAGTCAGCTCTACTTCTAAAACAGATCCACAGCTACCAGCCTGGCCCACGCCCCCATCATCTCTCACCTAGATAATAACAGGGACCTCTAAACTACTCTCCCTGCCTTTCTCTGGTTTACCTCTGAGAGTTATCTTTTAAAAACATAAATCAGGGAGTGCCATCAATGTAATTCACCATATCAATATACTAAAAAATATTATCATCTCAATAGGTGCAGAGAAAACATTTGACATATTTTAACTTCTATTTATGGTTTAAAACTCTTGGGAAACTATGAACTTCCTCGACTTGATAAGGGACATTTGTATCTATAGCTAACAACATATCTCTTAATGGTGAAAGACTGAACGATTTCTCCCAAAAATCAGGAGCAAGGCAAAGATGCCTGTTCTTATCATTGTATTCAACATTGTACTAAAACCCCTAGCAAGAAATAATTACATTTTAATTCAATACTGTACTAGAACAGCAAAGTACTAAAAACAAATAAAAGGTATATATATCAGAAAGAAACAGGTAAAACTGTTTTACTCACAAACAACATTTGCATTAAAAAAAAAAAAAACTCAAGGAATTGACAAAATATCTCATAAGTAATTTTAGCAAGGCCAAAGTGTCCAAAGCCAATATGCAAAAATCAATTGCATCTCTAGCAATGAATAATTGGAAATAGATATTTTTAAAAATACCATTTACAGTCACATCGACAAACATGATATCTTTAGGGATAAATTTAACAGAATGTATGTAAGAGCTATACACTGCAAACTACAAAATGTTTCTGAGAGAAATCAAAGAAGACTTTAAAAAAAGAGAGAGATATACTATGTTCATGGATCATAAGACTCAATATTGTTTATTTCTCCCCATATTGATCTACAGAGTTTTTGCAATCCTAATCAAAATTCTATTTGGCCTTTTTTTTGTAGACTTTATCAAGCTCATCCAGCTTGGTGGCTCATTCCTGTAATCCTTAGCACTTACTAAAATGTGGATACCTTATTAGAATCCTCATGTATTGTTCACCAGAATTTGTTCTTAATTTTTCACAAGATTTGTTCGGAACTCCCAGCACCTAGCCCAGACCTTTCATATAGGAGGCCCTCAAAATTATTTGTGGAAAATTTCCCCAGAAGGTTAACAGAGTTACCATTTGACCCAGCAATTCCACTCCTAGGAATATCCCCAAAAGAACTGAAAATATATGTTCATGCAAAAACTTGCACATCAATGTTGATAGCACCATTATTCATGATAGCCCAAAAGGGGAAACAATTCAAATGGCCATCACCTGATGAATAGATAAATAAAATGTGGCATATCCACACAATGGAGTATTATCCACAGTTATTCACAATACAAAGAAATGAAGTACTGATACAAGTGTCAAGTCCAAGGGAAAACTTCCGCTTCACCGTCTGAAGTTTTGTTGAAAATCACTCACATGAGGCAGCTTAATAGGAGAAAGGGTACGTAAATTTATTTGATCATAGTTTTAGGTGACACAGGAGCCTTCAGAATGAAGACCCAAAGATACAGGGGAAGTTGTCCATTTTTACGCTTAGGTTCAACAAAGTATGGACAGCCGTGTAGAGAAATATGATTGGACAAAAAGGGTCTGACCTAATGCTAACAGACTGAGTATGGAAATCCAGTAAGGCTGTCCATCTAGACTGTTGTTGGCCCTTTTGAGCATGTGTTCCTTCCTTCTGGGTATGGGGGTCTAACGACCTACAGTCAGACAAGGTAGGCCACGTCATGTTTTATGGCCAGTTTTTACACTGGTGGTGTGGAGTTGGGGAGAGAGATTGATACTTTTAGGTTTTATGGCTGGCTTTGGAGAAAAGAAGTTTGGGTTTCTACGACCCGCCTTGGAAAAGAGGGATTCCAGTCTGGGATTCCAGTCTCCACGGCTGGCCTTGGGGGAGAATGGGACTAAGAAACAGGAGGGCAGGGACAATTCCGAGAAAAACTTTTGTTTCTGAGGTCTTCATTTTGAGGTGTTGTTTTCTTTTCTTTTCTTTTTTTTTTTTTTTTGAGATGGAGTCTTGCTCTGTCGCCCAGGCTGGAGTGCAGTGGCCGGATCTCAGCTCACTGCAAGCTCCGCCTCCCAGGTTCACGCCATTCTCCTGCCTCAGCCTCCGGGTAGCTGGGACTACAGGCGCCCGCCACCTCGCCCGGCTAGTTTTTTTGTATTTTTTAGTAGAGACGGGGTTTCACTGTGTTAGCCAGGATGGTCTCGATCTCCTGACCTCGTGATCCGCCCGTCTCGGCCTCCCAAAGTGCTGGGATTACAGGCTTGAGCCACCGCGCCCGGCCTGAGGTATTGTTTTCTAAGTCCCAACATAAGCCACAGTGTGGATGGACCTTGAAAACATGATGATAAATGAAAGGAGTTGGCCACAGAAGACCACACACTGCATGATTCCACTTACAGGAAATGACCAGAATAGACACATCTACAGGCACAGAAAGTAGATTCATGGTTGCCTAAGGCTGGGGGAGGGAAGTTGGGGAAGTGAGTGCTAAAGAGTAGGGTATTTATTTTGGGAATTATGAAAATGTTGTAAAATTTATTGTAATGGTCAATCTTACACAACTCTGAATATGCCAAAAACCATCTCACTGTATACTTTAAATGGGTGAATGGTATGGTATGTAAATTCTATCTCAATAAAGCTGTTAAAATGAATGAATGGATCTGCCCCTTCCGATAGCCTCCTGGGTCTAGAGGAGACACAGCAGGTGGCCCATGTCCCATGAGCTGGTCTCTGGACCCAGAAATGCACAATTGACAGGTGGCAACTCATACTATTTGTGAACATGCACCCTTCCCGTCTAGGACCTCAGCTGCATGGCCTTTGGAAGTGCTGGGAGATGGTGGGAAGGGGATCTTGGAGGGCCAGACAAGGTCCAGGCTCAGGAAGCACTTCTGGCAATGTTCTCCCAGCTCTCTGCATCTAGAACAAAGCATTCTTAGTCAGCTGGGTTCACCCCACCCGGGGTAATTACCCTCCTTAGCCCCTCTGTGTGTGTCATCTGCACACGTAGGTAATTAAACTGAACCAGGGGCCGTGACTCAGCTGCTCTGCCTCACACCAGCCCTGGCCCAGTGCAGACTGGGAGAACTGGCTCTGCCAGGCACTGGGGGTGAGTGGACAGGCAGGGCACCTGGTGCTGAACAGAGGATCGGGTGGTGGCACAGGAGGACTCTCTGGTCTTCCTCACTCCTTATCCCAAAACTGGAACTGAGAGCAGGTGGGGCCCAGGTGGGTCCAGGCAGGGCGGAAGATGGTTGGCTGGTTAAACTTGGGGTTAGCCTTGAGGCTCTGAACTCACTCCTATGCCAGAATCTGTGGTTCAGTGTTGAACCAAGGGAGCCTGGGGCAGCCTCACACTCCGAGGCATGGGCTGAGGCCTAGGAGGATAGACCAAGCGCAGGAAGTGGATCTTTAACATCCTGGCCTCTCAAATACCCTGCCGCAAGATGTCAGAGGGCTGCTCTGGAATCAGAAGTTTAAGGGAACAACTGCTCAGAAGAGAGGATCTCTGAAATTCCTTCCAGTTCCTATGTTCTGCGCTTCCCATTGTTAATATTTGCTGCACACTTACTCTGTGCGATGGCTCTATCCACATGATCTCATTTCATACCCACATCCCTATACGGTAGATCCTGTTCTCCTGCCTGGGTTACAGAGGAGGACACGGAGGCTTGAGAAGTTGATTATTTGCTCCAGGTCACGGGCCTTCCATGTGGTGGAGCCTGTATTCAAATGCAGGTCTGCCTGACTCAGAGACCAAGGTCTCAACCATCCATTGCCCATACTCCTTAAATCTGTAATTCTAGAAATCCAGCCTCTCCTTCTGGTTACTTTGAAGAATGTATGTGTGATGTAAGAACCATCTCATGAGGGTAGAGCTGTGATTAATTCAATCAGGGTTATTTTATAGGACACAGTAATTTTTCTTTGTGATGAGAAGACCAGAGGAAGTAATTAAGTTATTAAGCAACTATTGTTTGGTACATAGTAGAGATTTGATAAAGACTTATTTATTGAATAACTGATTGCTTACATTTGTGCTAGATCTTCTGAGGGTATGCAAAAGAATTATATCAATTAATTAGTAATTATTTATTAAGTGCATGGTATAGACAAAGTACTGGTCAATTTTAACAGTCAGACCAGACTTCTTTGGATTTTTAAATTCTGGCAATTAATTCAGATAATAATACTGTCCAAATGGAATGAAATACATTTGTTAATCCAGCTTGACAGCAGCCAGTCTGCAACATTTGTTTTAGACTTTCTTAATATGTTAAAAGTTCTCACACCCAAGGCTATTGAAAAAATTATGATTAAGAGAAAAATCGGATAATGAAGTTGTATAATGCCATACACTATCATTTTCATTGATGTTATCTCATTTAATCTTTACAACCTGAGATAGATGTCATTCTTCTGGTTTTGTGGAGAAAGAGACTGAGATTCAGATAGTAAGCTTGTCAGGAATGCAATCAGAATTCCAACAGAAGGTGGAGGAACCTGTGCACTTTACAGCTTTTATAAAAGCCGTAATCTGGTCTACACTCTGAACCATGATGTTATGTTGCCTTAGAGATAGGGAGCTGTTTCCAACAGAAAACCAACCACAGAGAACAGTGGAAACTTGTCTACACAAAGCATTGTCAAGTAACCCTCTCCAAGAATCTCTGTGTGGATAGACCTTACTGAAAGCTTCATGGCTGGAGGACAGAATGACAAAAACATTTCCACATCTGAAGGTGATGTTGAATTGGGAGATTGGATAGAGAGCACAGAGCAACATTAAAAGCAGTTTCAGGAGTCAGATGGATTTGGACGCAAACCCCATTTCCAGAACTTGTCAGCTATGTGGTCTTGGACAAATTGCTTACCCGTTGTTTTTTCTTTTTCTTTTCTTTTCTTTTTTTTTTTTTTTTTTTTTTTTTTTTTTTTTTTTGAGATGAAGTCTCACTCTGTCACCCAGGCTGGAGTGCAGTGGCACCATCTTGGCTCACTGCAGCCTTCGACTTCTGGGTTCAAGCGGTTCTCATGCCTCAACCTCCTGAGTAGCTGGAATTACAGGCACACGCCACCACACCCGGCTAATTTTTGTTTTTTTAGTATAGACAGGGTTTTGCCATGTTGGGCAGGCTGGTCTCGAACTCCTGACCTCAGGTGATCCGCCCGCCTCGGTCTCCTAAAGTGCTGGGATTACAGGCATGAGCTACTTACCCTTTTTGAGCCTCAGTTGCTTCTTCATCTGTAAAATGGGAATAAAAATATCTATGCATAAGGTTGCTATGAAGACACTGCACATAAAGAGACTTCAATAAACATTAGCTATTGTTTTTCTAGCAGCAAGGCCCCAAGGTGAGGAGGGCAAGGGTAAAGGGGCACGAGGCTCCTCACTGAAGGCGAAGGTCATGAGGACAGGCACAGAGTCAGGCTATTCCTGCTCTATTTTAGTAGCCTGAGCAGTATTTGGAACATGACCGGTACACTGTAAAGAATTGTTTATGGAATGTATAAAAACTAAGCAAGATTTAGGGGCTGAGTGAGTGGGTTTTGATTTGCTAAAATGGAAGGGAGAACATCCCTGCAAAATGCTTCATGACTCTCACTTTAGGGCCACGGGTCCTGAGCCAGATATTTTGACTCAAGGAAGGAGTGCTGGCAGTTATGACAGACAATTTTGAATGCAGCCTACTCACGGGCAGTCCAAGGTGGCAACAATCCAAAAGACCAATGGAATGTGGATGTTTTCAGGGAGGATTCTGGAATTCAACTGGAAACCTTTTCCTCTCTTTGTGTTATGCCCCTCACTCAGTGCTTTTATGGTTAAAGGGTCTCTATCAGGAGCTACCAGAAACATCTAACCCCTCAGTTTGGGAAAACTAAGGCTGAGAAGGAAAACAATAGAAATCTCTAAATCCTCCAAGGCCGAACTGAATTCTGACAGGTTAGAAGAGGAGCATCTTAGAACTCACAAGTATTGTGTGAAGACAAACGATAGGAAGATCTGTTTGCAGAGAGTTTTAAACTTACAGTAAGAATGTCCAACGTCATTACAGTACTTCAGAGTTCCCCAAGATTCGTCTCACATATCATTTGATCTTTAAGGGACAGGCAGAGCAGATACATCTTTGCTGGATCACAGTTGACAGAACTAAAGCGAAGTGACTGACCAGGGTTCCACTTCTGGGGGGTAGCCAACCCAGGGCTGGACCTGGGCCATGACATGTTGTCTCTAAGAAGTACTACAGGTTGGAAATAAAGACAGGTTCAAGGGCAGTGTTTACATCTTTTTTTTTCTTTTTTTAGACAGAGTTTCACTTTTGTTGCCCAGGCTGGCGTGCAATAGCGTGATCTCAGCTCACTGCAACCTCCGCCTCCCGGGTTCAAGGGATTCTCCTGCCTCACCCTCCCGAGTAGCTGGGATTACAGGCAAGCGCCACCATGCCTGGCTAACATTTTTGCATTTTTAGTAGAGACGGGGTTTCACCATGTTGGCCAGGCTGATCTAGAACTCCTGACTTCAAGTGACCCACTTGAAGTGGCCTCCCAAAGTGCTGGGATTATAGGCGCGAGCTGCAGCGCCCGGCCCCAGTGTTTATATCTTCAGGGATGTTGTATCTATCATAGAGCTATGAAGGGACTCTGAGGCTGTCTGGAATGTACCATTAATGTTGCGAAGGGCATAGCTTTGGAGGTATTTTGCTGCGAGGCTCAGCCAAGCCGCAAGCCTTGTGGCTTTGTGGCTTTGAGCAGGTTGTCCAGTCTCTCTGGGCTTTAGCAAGAATGGTACTTGTCCTATGTACCTTGGAGGATTGTCCTGAGGACCAGATGAGATAAAGGAAGAGAATGTGATGTTACAAGTCTTAATATCACACTGGATGATATCACTAAATGTCCTCTGCTGAAGACAGCCTCCTGGACCTGTTTGCCTGTGGGTCTGACTCAGTGTGTATAAGCTTCTCTACCCAGGGCCAAGTCAGATTAAGTGAGGTCAAAGGATGCAGAGTGGCATAGGCTCCTTCCGAGAGCTAGAGCAGGAATGTAACACTTGGGTTAGGAAATGGCCTTGGAGTTTGTTCCACTTTTCTATGTGCACAGAAAAAAAAAAATCTTATTCCTTTAGATGAATTTGTTCTAAACAGAAAAGTCTTTTGAAAGCTGAAAAAACAGAAAGGCTCATGTTTTCTTTCCAAACTAACTCTAGAATACTACAAGAGAAATGAAATTGTGTAGCTGCATGCTCAAAGATCTGAAATTTATTACGTTAACTAGGCTTGAAGTCTGGGTAACTTTGTATGCTTTTTAAATGATTCACATTCGAAAAGCAAGAAAAAATCAAAATGCATAAAATTTCCTTTTCACTGAGCAAACAATATAAGTGTCTGTCTTTGGGTGACAGTTGACAAAACACAGCATGATTAATCTGGGGACCTGCAGGAGTTCACCTTCGGTGACTTCACACTCATCACCTGCTCGGATAAAAACACATCTGTCTGAAGCAGCTGAGAAATGAAACTGGGAAAAGAATGGCATCAGAATCAAGTATTTCTTTTCAAATACTGTGAGTTGTAAAGAGAATAGATAAAGGTTCTAGCAAGAATGTACGGATTTAACATTTCAAATTTCATTATCAAAACAGTAGATTGACATTAAGAAAATTAAAAAATACAATGACTCATTATACCTCTCTATGCCAGCTGACATTGTTATGGTAAGAACATAGATGTGGAGACAGAAAACATAGCTTTAGAACGAATCAATGCAATGAATGTGAGAATTAGCTCCCTCCTTCTTAAACTGTTGACGCTGGGAAGTGTATTTCTTTGTGTCTTTGCTTCCTTGTTGGAAGATGAAGAGGGTAATAAGAACTGTATTCGAGTGTGCTCAGAGGACAAAATGAAATAATATGTATGTGCTAGCGCTTTGCAAATGTGAGTTATTATTTCCTGGTGTTCTTTTAATTTTTATCCATAAAGAAACATGTAGTTTCTCCTTATAATTTTTATTGATTGCATCTTGCACCTGTTTTTGCTTTCCCTCTGGTTCTGACCATCCTTCTGTTCCTGTCTTTCTGGGCTATGCTTAAGGGCATTTTTTTCTATCTCAAACTGTGACTCTGTGTCCCCCCGCTCAGATTTTCTGTTTCACAGTTCTTTGACAAGGAGCTCCAGATCACCTGATTACCTTTGATGACTTCCTTCTTCTGTGCCAAATCTTCCTACCTGGAGACCTCTAGTTTCTCCAGAGTTGAAAAGGACCTCACTTTTAAGATGAGAAAGCTGTAGTCCAGGGGTCACCTGGGAGGAAGTTGCCCTGCTTAGAAGTAACAATCTCAACAAAAGCCCAGATCTGAAGTCTTAAGCCAGATCTTTCTCCACCAAATCTCTAGCAAAGGATGCTTCTCTTTGGACTTCAGATCCAAAGCACATATCTTGGCCAGACATGGTGGCTCACATCTATAATCCCAGCACTTTTGGGGGCCAAGGTGGGAGGATCATTTGAGGCCAGGAGTTTGAGACAAGCCTGGGTAACAAAGTCAGACCCTATCTCTACAAAAAAAAATTAAATTAGCTGGACATGATGGCACACACCTGTAATCACAGCTACTTGGGAGGCTGAGGTAGGAGGATGGCTTGAACCCAGGAGGTTGAGGTTGTAGTGAGCCATGATTGTGCCACTGCACTCCATCCTGGGTGACAGAGTGAGACTGTCTCAAAAAAAAAGAAAAAAAAGCACATATTTTAATACTCTCCTCTCTTGCTCAGTCCTATTTGTTGTTGAAACCATGACCATGTATAGTATATACGTGTATGTGTGTGTGTGTGTGTGTGTATATATATATATATATATATATATATATATATATATATATATAATGTGTGTATAATCATATGTGGGCACTAGGTACCAGGTCCTGTGCCAAATGTGTTATACAAACTATTTCACTGAATGGACAGAAATACTCTAGGAGGAACCATTATCCCCATTTGATGGATGAGGAAACTGAGGTTCTGAGATGGCCATTAGCTTGCTCAAGGAACATAGAGGCGGTACATGGCAGAGCTGTGATTCCACAGCTGTCTGACCTTAAAGTCCCTTTTACAAACCACTCCACACTCACCTCTCTGAATGTCCCCTTGGCGGGCCTGTCAAGTGCCCCCTGGCAGCCTAGAACACCAGGCTGTCTCTCTGTGGTTCGTGTAGCCTCTGGAATCTCACCTCCTACTCGAGAAAGCCTTCTCAGGTGGTTCAAAGGGAGTTAAAGACGGTCCCGGCTGAAGGTGGGATTCTCGAGGTCACAGTAGTCAGCCACTCTCACCCTTACCCGCTCTGTGAATGTTCGACTCCAATGTGTGCAAGTGGGACCCATGTTTGTCCCTGCCAGGCTTAAGCCCTGTCTGTCAGCATCACGGATCTGTCTGCAGCTGCCTCATTTCTGTGGAAAAATTAGCAGCAGCCCACTGGGTATTTCCAGTGAGCAACGGTGGGGGTTTTATGTAAAGAGTCAGATTAAGCATGTGTAAACATGGCTGCAGCCGGCACTTCAGGAGGGCTGTGGCCCTTGGGTCTTGTTTTGGAGAAATCCACTGAGGGAGGGGTTGGAACCACCTCCCAGCAGAAGCAAGTGAAGGAACAGGTGGGAAAAGTGCAGACACAGAGGGTCATTGAGCTGTCGCCCTCTAGTGTGAAAAGGGCTGTCTTGGGGAGGTGGAATTTGACTTCTGCTGTGGGTCCCCTCAGAGGGGAACAAGGAGCTACAGACACACCATAGGGGTGAATTACAAGGAAAAGCAACTGTATCAAATCCTTCTTTGGAAACAGGTGGTGCCTAGTCAGTCAGAACTGTCCCCAGTGGAGCGATGTGGGCACAGGCCGGGCAGCCACCAGGCAGGGGTGTTGCAGAGGGTCCACCTGAGAGGGCTGGGCTGCTTTTGCCTGGGAGGTACTGGAGGGCAGGGGCAGCCTCTTCCACTGCCCACTGCCCACTCTTCAAGGGGATAGAGGCCAACTTGACTGAGACTGACAGGGTCCTGCCAGAGGCTTCTTACCTAGTTTATCCCATCTAATCATGGATTTATTTTATTTTATTTTATAGACAGGGTCTGGCTCTGTTGCCAGTGCAGTGGTGTAATCACAGCTCATTGCAGCCTCAAACTCCTGGGCTCAAGGGATCCTCCCACTTCAGCCTCCTGAGCAGCTGGGACTACAGACATGCACCACTGCCCCCAGCTAATTGGACTGATTGATTGATTGACTGATTGATTGTAGATAGAGTATCTCGCCTTGTCCAGGCTGGTCTCAAACTCCTGGTTTCAAGCGGTCCTCCTGGCTCAACTTCCCAAAGTAATGGGATTATAGTAGTGAGCCACTGCACCCAGCCTTTAATCATGGAGTGTTGATCACGCAATGACAGGAATGCCGATTATCAGAAGAAGAGCAGGGATTTGCCCCTCTCTGCCCCCTGTTGTCCTGAACAAGACACAAAGGGGCAGTAAACTCCATGACTAACAGAAACCCTGTGGCCCCTGCGTTTAAGATGCTAGGCTGTCTGAACCACAGGCCTGCTGGGGAGTCATCAGGTGGTCTTTTGGTTTCCTGCCCACACTTATTTCCCGGCATCCCCTTCTGGGTGTGCCAGTCTTTTCTCCCTCCCCTTTTCTCAAGGGAGAAACCCAGTATCTGCTGGAAATAGGGATCCTTAGAGTTGCCCCACCAGCAGAGTCCCCTGAAAGCCTCCCTTAGAGTTGCTGAGAGGCTAGTTGGGGACCAGGGACTCTGTATGGACTCATGGGCTGTTTTCTCTAGGCTTGAAAAAAAAAAATGATCCACACGATCTGGCCTCCTCTTATTGTATCTGGATGACCTGGCATCTGAAGCGAGTCCTGGGGCAGTGACCCTGCTGGGCTGCACTCAGGGTTCAGCATTAAATCTTAGGGGAGATTTAGATGAGATTCCAGAAAAGGGAAAATTAACCTCTAGTGACAGGAAGCAGATCAGTGATTGTCTGGGGCTGGGATGGGGTGGAGAATTGACTGCAAGAGGTGGGAGGAAACTTTTTGGGGTGATGGGAATGTTCTAGATTTCGATTGTCATAGTGGTTACACAGGTGTGCACATTTGTCAGCATTCATTTAATTGTTAACTTATTATTGATGCATTGTTAATTTAAAAAACCAAATCTTAGAACAGATTGGTAGCAAGTGCCATGTTCAACAAATGGTCAGGCAGGCACCAGTTTGCTTAATTCTGAGGACTCCTGTTCAGCCACAAGAAAGAACATATAAGCCATGCAGATTCATGGAAGACTGAAAATAAGTAATACTGCACAAAAAAGAAGGAACTAGGGTGGATATTCATGGTGAAGACAACAGCTCTCTAGGGCTCCAGGTCTGCTCTGTGCAGAGAGGGAACTCACGCCCTGGGAAGAGGCCTTCCTTGCTCTTGGTTGGCCTGGATGTTTTGAGCAGCTGGGACAATATCCTGCAGAAAGTAGAAGGAATAATCACAAGGGAAAATGGGGCCCTGCTAACATGTGAGTAATAAAAATGGGAGACAAAATCCAGATGGAAAGCTGATCCTGCCTTTACTTAAAATTCTGATATTTTATTCACCTTGGACTTTTTCCATTAACGCAGATTTTTAAAATAGTTCATTAAAACATGATTTATCTTGATTATTTGGGCACTCTCTTAAATTGTGCAGCCTGGGCAAGTGCCTCACTTGATCACTGATGTCCAGCCCCAAGGGAAAAGCAGGAAGAGAGAACCGGCCTCTAGTCCAGAGAACTCAGCAGCGATCAACCTCTGCAGGCCTGGAGTGGGGAGAAGCATGACTGAGACCACAGCCTGGAGGGACCCAGGACAGCCCTGGAAGGCTGAGTGGGGTGGGAGAGACCTGCCTGGGGCTGCAGCTGGGAAGACCGCTGGGCTTCGGGGGTGAGGGCAGTACAGACTATTAGGAGCATTAGGTGTGCTGGGCCCAGGGGTGGTTCCTGGTGACTCACCCCCTTGAGGGTGGCCCTACTGTCTCCCTTCTGCCCTGCCGAGCCTCTAAGTATGTAGTTTGTTTCCCAGCTGCCCTCAGGCCTGGAGGGAAGCCCACCTATTGTGCCAAGGGTAGTGGAGAAGCTCAGAAGTGGGGCGCAAAGTGGGGAAGGGTAGGCAAGGGCTCCAAGCAGGGAGTTGGGAGGTGATTCAGGGGTGAAGCTGCTGATAGACTCAGGAGGGAGGAGCACGGGCCCAAGGTGGGAACTCTGAGGAAGACAACAAGGCTGGGAATAGAAGGCGCAGAGCTCAGTTTCCCAGGCTGGAGCCCCAGGAGGGAGCTCCCAAGGCATTGGGGTAGTGGTGGCTGAAACAGCCATGGAAGCGGAGAGCTCAGAGTTTAGTCTCAAAACAGTAGTGAGATTTTCTCACTCCTCACTCTCCTGGCCAGCTGCCAGGAGATGTGTGCTTGTTTGCATGGCTGACATTTTTTCTGTAAAACTCCCTCCACTCCACATGGAAATGACCCAGGTAGGAAATGATCAGGGTACAAATGGGCCTGATGGCTGGCCTACACTCTCCCTGAGGGGTTCAGGGAGCAGAAGGTGGGTCCCAGGTTCTGCGGAGTAGTCATAGGTGGGCCTGGTAGGCGTCTTTCCAGAAGGCAACCAGGGAGCTGGAGGAAGAAAGCCAGGGACCAAGGCCAGAGAGAAGGAGACAAAGGGAAGTGTGGGAGGCAGAGAGAGCCTGGGATTGTACAGTCAGGAGGACAGCAAAGGAGGCCGGGAAGAGGGGGCCAGGAAAGGGCCAGGCCAAGGTCAGGTGGGGAAGTCAAAAGCGGTGCAGGCCTCCAAGTCCAGCTCCATGGGGGAAGCATCCAGGTCTTGCGCTGCCCCAGCGCCTTTACTCTGGAAATAGGAAAACCACCAGCAAGGAATGTCATGCCTCAGTGTCGCCTCCACTGCCCACCCAACACATCAACTGTGTCTTCTCCCAGGGCAGGGCCCCTGCCTTTCTCTTCTTTGCCCACCACCCTGACTCCCTAGCAGCCACCGTGGGCCTGGTGCTGAGCAGTTAATGCTTGCTGAACTGAACTGCCCTTGAAGGGGATGTCACGTGGGTCAGGTGGCTTGGTCAGTGAGGACTCTGGGACAGGGACAGTGTCTCTGATGGAAACCAAGGAAAAGAGCAAGAGATGAAAGTGACATTCCTTCCCAGCCTGCCCAGTGCCCCGTGCCAGACACTTCCTCTGGTTCTATGTGTTCTCCTCATTTTCCCGATGGTGAACCTGTCAGGCCTTGCAAGTTCCCCTCAGAGTTAGGGTTCTCATTTCCCCCCCACTCGCCCAGACCCCCGAGCCTGAGGTTGGTGGGACCTTCAGGGAAGGGGGCTGGGGGTGCCCTTTGGAGACCAGTGGCCTGCTTGGGGGATAAAGTGGAGGCCCTCAGATCTGGCCTGAGGGTGCCAGGGCTCAGTGGCAGCCAGAGAGGGGCTGGGCTCTTCCCTAGGAGAGAGGGAAGAGGAAGAGCTGAGGACAGGAGGCCTGTCTCTCCTCAGGATGGGAGGGGTCCCTTCGTCATGGTGGGCCGGTGGATGGGGCAGGAAGGGGATGTGGCCTGTGGCTGAATTCTGCTCTCTTTGAAAGCCAGAGAAGTGGCTCAGACAATAAGCCAAGATGAGAGAACTCTAGGGTCCCTGCCTGGGCCCTCCAGGGTGCTCTCCTCCAGCCTCTTGCCTCTGGGTTAGATTTCCCTCAAGATACCCTAAGCTGGGGCACAGCTTCCATTGTGAGCTAGAAGTTTCTGTTTTCTCGAATGTAAATGGGGAGGATAGTAGTCACTTCCTTTCAGTTTTTGCTCAAATGTCACCACAGAGAGCCCGGTCTGACCATCCTGTTCCCAATGGCCAGGACTCCGCCTCCCCTGCCTTCTCGATCCTTTCACTGCTTTATTTTTCTGAACAGTATTTCTCACTTTCTAGGAGGCTGTGTAACTGATGTATTGATTTTGTCTGCTTTTCCCCAACCCCAAATACTAGAGCCATAGGGCCGGAGCCTTTGCCTATTTTGTTCCTGTGTCCCCAGCACCTAAAGCAATGCCAGGCACTCAGTACATATTTGTTGAATGAGCACGTGAAGGATGCGTGTGAAGTGTTTCACAGGGTTCTTGGCATCTTTAGATTATTGCTGCTGCTATTGTTTGCTGTGTGGCTTGAGCACATTCCTTAGCCTCTCTGGCCCTCTGTCTCTCCATCTGTAAAATGAGATGATTGAACCACTAAAGATCCATGAGCTTCCTTCAAACTCTAAAAATCTTGGTGCCTCCAAATGCTCAGGAAAGTTCTTCCCAAACCTCACCAGGAACTCCTTTTTCTTTTTTTGCAGTTCTCGGCAGCAGCTCAGCTGGGATCGGAGGCGCTAAGCACTCCTTTTGCAATAGCCCTTCCTCTACTTCTTTTGACTGTGAGGATCAGAATGGGTCTAGGTTTGGGACTATGAGTCAGCCCAATATTTCTTGGAACAGTTTCCATTTAGATAGCTATGTTTTATTTCATTGACTTTGATGTGTTGCTTCTGGCTCTTTATTGTTTTCAATAGAGGGTGATTCATTATGTGCATAATTGAAGATCATTTGATTTTCATTTATTTGTTAAGCGTTTCATAAAAACAAACAGAGTTCAGGAAAAAACAATTGCCAGACCATGTGCCCAGAGACCATGTGCCCTGATTTGGGATTTTGACACCTGGTCCTTGGAGATGAAGGTTCCCACTGTCCTGCCATAGGTGGGGCTCTGTCCCTGGCCTGGAATGTACCCTGTGGGGTTAGGGTCATCCCTCAGAAGCCTCAGGAGCATCTGTTTCAGGGGCTCAGGTCAACAGGACCAAGACCGTCCTCTCAAGGCTCTGCCCTTTCTCTCAGGGCCCCTCTGAAGAAGCAGCTCAGAACACTCCACTGCTTCTGTGGGGGCAGTTTCAAGAGTAAAGGCAGATTCAGGTTCCCGGTATTCGGAATTCAGTATTCGCTGAGTAACTGGGATGGCCTCGACGAGGAGGGGCAGAGGAACAGGTCTGGCAAGTTCTGTGTTGTTTATACTGGGGATTACTTCACGTATCCCAACCGGCTTCCCCGCCCCGTTTGGTGGGGGCTGGCCCTTGGCCCTCCAACCCCTTTATCCCACATGCCTGGGAAGCCAGGGGCCAACATGGATCTTGTCCTCGACATCAGCTAAGCCTGGAGGACTCTTCCCTCAGAGACCATGGAGAGGGACAGCGACGGGGTGAGTGTGACCTCAGGCCTTGGACCAGATCCTCCCAGCGCTGAGGAAGCAGGGCTGAGGCTGGAAGACAGGTGGGACGGCCACCTCTGTGTTTCAGGTTCGGGGGAAACTGGCTGTGCCTCTTCTAGTTTGAAGCTACTTAGGATCAAGATCTCTTGGTCTCCTTTTAACATGGTTCTAGAAAGAGCCCCTGGGAGGAGAAGGTGCTGGGATTGGGGTCTGGCTGGTAAGCACCCCAGGGCTGTGTGGCTGAGTCGCGGGTTCCTGCTCTGTGGCCGGGCGTCCATGCTGTTACAGCATCAACTTGACTGGTTGGGAATCCAGGCTAATCTACTTTAATCTCATTTTTGCTGGTTGGAAAATCAAAAGCATTCTAACTGCAATTCAGGGTCACCTTGTCTAAACCCCTCACTACACTCCTAAACCTTCCCAGAAAACTGTGACTTTCTGTGTGCATTTAAGATTTTCAAGGGGATGTTTCAACCTCCCTTAGTCACTTCTTTTAGGGCTTAATAACTTTCACGCTTGGGAATTGCTTCCTCATGTTTAACCACAAGTCCTGCCACCACTCAAGCTCCTTTCTTCTGCTGCTCTTGGGGTGGGAGAGAGCAGCTAGCCTGTCCTCTGTGGGAAAGCCAGTCATACACACATGAAAGCTGCCAAAGATTTTGTTCTTCTGTGCCTCCACTTTCTTTTCTTCCAGGAAATCCCTTTTGTGCTCTCATTTCTCCTTTAGGTCTTGTTTTCTGCCCCTCTCCAAATTCTCTGTACCTTACTGATATGGTGGAAGAATGGGCCAGCACTGGGTTTGGGAAACGTCAGCTCATCCTATATTCTGGCTTATAGTTGTCTTGCGGTCCATTCTGAACCCCCAATGTGCTTCTGCAAACTTTACCATCATTTTTCCCACCATTCTTCCAGCCCCTTCTTGACTCTTCTTTCCCAGGCTGCCTCCCTTGCCCTCTGTTCTGGGCTCCTTGGTTCTTGTCTCTACCTCACCAAAGTCACTTGGCCCTAGGCCTTGGGAGGTTATCAGAGCCTCTTACTGTTGAGCAGTAAGCGGGGTACACAGGGGCATGCAGAAGTTGAACACTTAGTCACAGCCATGCGGCCTCCTCCTTGGCAATTTGCTGGGAGCGTAAACGAGATGGTCCCTAAACCCAAGAGTGAGAAGGGCTGAGCTATCGGGAGGGTGGCCATGCTCCCATTGGAGATGGATAGTCTGTCCCTGAGACAGGGTGATGGGGCGATGTCTTCCCGGGAAGCTCATTTCTTCAGAGTCAGGGACCAATCTGAAGGTTGCTGGAGGGATACAGGACAGAGAATAGACTTCACTGGGGAACTCCTAATTAATCTATGAATTAAGTGTCAAATATTATGACAGGTACCATGTTCATTCTGAAAAAAAGATTGTCCAAACTTATCTTGAAATGGAAGAATGGAATCATTACATCCTTATTTAAGGTTCTTAACTTTACTCCCCTATTTAAGATGGAACCCCCAAGAAAGTGAGCCTATAGTTGGGGCTCGTAATCCCATCTGCAGCAGATTTCTTAACCTTGGTTATATAGGAGTGGGCTGGGAGAAGCTGGCCGCCTGAGCTTGTGCCTTCTCCCTGAGGGCTTTACTGCAGACAGATGCATTGTGATTTCTGTCCCTCAACTCCAAAATGTCGTGAGGAAGATGACGGCCAGTGGGCTCGAGCCTGATGGCACTCCTCTGGCAGCTGCTGGATCTTCAGAGGGACCTTGGAAAAGAAGTGGAGAAGGGTCTCAGTTTCTCATATTCAAAAGAAAGTTGCATGTTGTGGTAGACAGAGAACTGACCACATTCCCCGTCAGCTTTGGGCAAGCCACTTCACCTTTCTGTACCTTAGTTTCTTCATCTGTAAAATGGAATAATAACACTACTCTCAAAAGAAAAATGTTGGACAAATTAAATTTAACAGAGTTTAATTGAGCAAAGAACGATTCTCAAATGGAGCAGTCCCCCGAAGAATAGATTCAGAGAGATTCCCACACAGCTGCGTGGTTGGAGAGGATTTATGGACAGAAAAAGGCAAGTAGCGTTTGGAAAATGGAAGTGAGCTACAGAAACAGCCTTAGTTGAACATGGTTTGAACAGTTGGCTGCCTTTGATTGGGCAAACTTGGTGATTGTTAACAAGAGTAGCTTACAGTCTGTGTACACGTCCAGTTGAGTTATAGTTCATTATGTACGGAGAAACCTTTTGATCCAAACTTAAAATATGTAAGGAGGCAGCTTTAGGCTAAACTTAATTTAATACCTACCTCAAGGAGTCTCAAAATAGTGTCCTTCCCATAGTAAGGCTCATTTAGAACAGCATCTGGCATAGAGAGATAGAGATAGATAGAGACAGAGTCACAGAATATTGAAATTTATCATCACTGCCTAGAATTTAGCGCTGGCTCTTACAGATTTGGACAAACACCTTCTCCCTGTGCCTCAGCTTTCCCACCAAAGAAGAAGGTTGGACAAATTCCCCCCCTGAGGCTCCCTTCTGGCTCCCTGACAGTCTGGAATTACATAGAACGGGATGGCAGGTGCGCCACACCAGATATGTGCATTTGTTCTTGACAGCGCATATTTTGTGCCTTTTCAAAATGGGTCACATTTTTAATTCTCAGAGCAGTGCAATGCTTATTAAAGAAAGACTGAATTAGACCCATTGATGAAGCAACGTTCCTTTGTGGAGTGGATTTTCTTATACTGGGCCTTCTTCAAGTGGAACAGGTTCGAAATTAGCCCAAGGCTACAGGTGCTAGGGACTAGTGAGAACCATCTGGGGGCCCGGCGCTGGTCCAGGATGAGGCATCCTTTCCAGAGGGGGCTGGGCAGTTCCCAAGATGGCTCACCCGCAGGCTCAAGTCACTCTGCCGTCTCCCAGCCCCAGGCACCCCAAGGACCCTGGCACCTGCCCTATGCCACTGCAGGTGTGCAGCCCTCACCTCGTCCTCTATTTCACATTGTCATTGGTGCGGAGCAGACTTCCCTTGGCACAGCCACCTTGCTTTCCCCTGTGTTGTCCCCTGAGACTTGGCAGATGTGAGTGTAAGCGTGTGGGAGTGTGTGTATTGGGCCCTGGGCTGGGGAGCTGGGTGGGAAGGATGACTGTTGTAACAATGGCCACTTAGCTTAAGTGTCTTGTTTTGGCAAAACAGCTTCCTCTTGGTATAGCAACAATGAGGGTGGATGTGCCTGGACAAGTGGGCAGGGCACTGGTGGCGCAGGCACGAGGGAAGCCACCACAGGGAACGCCGGCTTTAGCAGTCAAGCGGAGGCCTTGACAGCACCAGATGGGGGCTGGTTTCCCTAGGAGGGAAGCAATACCCAAAACTTTAGCGGGGCCGCCGTTATGTACCAGCCCTGAGTGACTTGCCGCCAGTCCCCTAGGACTGGCAGCAAGAGAAGGCACAGACATAGGGAAACAATGAGGCAGCAAGTTCCTGGGCAATCAAATATTATTTGTTTGGCAATAGTGGGCACTCCATGTTCTTTACAGCATTTGATGAATGAATGAATGAATGAATGAATGAATGAATGAAAGAATGAACAGGGAGGCGTCTTGATTCTGGTCTAACACGGATTTCCCAGGCTTTTTCATGTGCACAGGAGGCGTCGGAAACTGGAAGGAACTTCAGCACTTACCCTGGCCAGTCCCTTTCAAGTTCTTTGTAGCAGCTGCCTCTTTTGTTCAAATGAATGTTACGTAGACTCCACTGTATGAAACTGAAAGGTTGATCTTCTCTGCTGAGGTGGGGTAAGGGCTCAGAGCCCACCAAAGTCCCCACCAGCTGGTCTCCAAGGCAACTCCATGGAAACTGAAATGCTCTGTGGAACCCTGTTTGAAAACTGCTGATTGTCCAACACCCTTATTTTATAGATGAGGGAGGTGAGGCCCAGAGGGGGATGTGACTGTCCCCAAGGTCACATGCCTGCCTAGGAGCAGAAGTGAGGCTCCCCTGGCCCCACATCCCCAGGGCGAGGCAGGCCCTGCTGGTAGTGGGTGAGGAGATGGTGGGGAAGATGCCTGTGTGCTGAGGGGAACCTATATTTGTGGGGTTTCTCTGGGTTCAGGGAGGGGAGAGTAGGAAAGGGCCTTGGGTACCTGGAGGCACAGTGAAGCCTGGGTCTAGCCGTGAGGAAGGGAAAAAAGTCACCCACTCCAGCATGGCCCTCTCTGGGAAAGGTTCAGGCCTCCCCTGCCACAGACCAAGGGCACCCCAGGTTCCCAACAGGCAAGGAGGGTTTTTAGGCTCTGTTGAAGGGAGCTCCTGATCTTTCTTAGTGTCCCCAGTGCTTCCAGAAGGGTTTAGGGAGGGGAGTTTCTTCTTGCCTAGCCCAGAGTGCTGGGTTGTTGGCCTATGGTCTGCCTGTGCCCACCCTATGGGCACCCTTGATGCCCAGGGTCACTGGGAGAGAGATGCTGCCATGGGGGCCTCTGTCTGGGAAGGGTCCTTTCTCATGGAGGCTGGTAAGGGACAGACAGGGGAAGCGCAGAGTGTTGTGTAACAGCCCAAGGATGAGCGCCAGAAGATCAGGGTTCTAGAACTGGCACCGTCCCCAACTGGCTGTGTGACCGTGAGCAAGTCACACAGCCTTTCTGGGCCTTCATCGCCTCATCAATAGTATAAAGGGCTTGGGTGGGTTTTCTTTTCTTTCCTTTTCTTTGAGATGGGGTCTTGCTATGCTGCCTAGGTTGCTCTTGAGCTTCTGGCCTCAAGCCATTCTCCCATCTCAGCCTCCCAAGTAGCTGGGACTACAGGCCGGCACCACCATGCCTGGCTTAGAGGGTTTTCAGAGTCCTTGCAGTTCTGACAGCCTGTGATATGCCCAACCCTGGGTGATAGCTTTACGAAGGAATGGCCCAGGGCTGATGAGGGAGGCCCAGTTGGCTTAAACTGGACTGAAAGGGGCCCTGATGCACCTGCCCTCAGGCCATGAAGATGCATCATCGCAGCTGCTGCTGCCTGCTGGACATTCTTCAGGACTAGCGGGAGAGTTTTTTTTTTTTTTTTTTTTTTTAAATACTTGAAGTTCTAGGGTACATGTGCACAATGTGCAGGTTTGTTACATATGTATCCATGTGCCATGTTGGTGTGTTGCACCCATTAACTCGTCATTTACATTAGATATATCTCCTAATGCTATCCCTCCCCCCTCCCCCAACCCCACCACAGGCGCTGGTGTGTGATGTTCCCCATCCTATGTCCAAGTGTTCTCATTGTTCAATTGAGGGAGAACTTTTTATGGGATCGTTCGCACTGCAAGCCCAGGCTCTGGGGGACCTGAAGTGCATATTTCTCAAGTTCAGGCTGCTGCTTATGGCTGGAGAACTCTCACTATGCAGAGCCTGGGGCTCGATCCACGGCAGCAGCTCCGTAACCACTGAGATGAAGCAACCATGAGCCCGCATCACTCAGCAAAGACAGAGGCCCCCCTCTCCCTGGCATCACTGGCTGGGCCCCCAGAAGGTCCAGGAGAGGCCAAGGGCTGGACATACTCAGGGGTTGGCTAACTTACTACCATCCCTACCAGGTAACGGCCCAAGGGACAGAGTCTGCAACTGGAAACCAGAGAAACATCCCATTCGCCTCACGGGGGAGCTACCCCTGGGAGCTGTGGTGTCGAGAGCCCTAGGCTGGAAGCAGGGGGCCTTGGATTTTAGTCGGTCCTCTACTATAAGATGGGCCTGAACAACTTTGGGCAAAGCACGCAAACGTTTTGGGCCTCTACCTCTCAGTCTGTAAAGCGGGAGTAAAAATTCTTACAGACTTCTGTCCAGGGACAGGCTTTGGAAAGACTCCCGGAGCCAGGGGCTCCTCCTCTTAGCCCTCCGTAGCTTGCCCTTCACTGCTTTCCTGCGGATTCCTGCCCTGCCTTCCTGCCATGCTGCTTCCTGCCCCAAAATGTCTAGAGGGTCCTGAACAAGCCTTGGGTGAGGACCCTTGGGAGCTACAGAGGCATAGCCAGGTGGTAGCAGTGACAGCCTGGGGTGTGGGCCTGTTCCATGGCATGGTAAGGGCTTATAATTATGTTACTGCCAGGGGTAACCTCAGAGACCACCCCAGGGGTAGGTGTGGAGGAGAGGCACAGCCAGGAAAGAATGGTTGGCAAAGTTAGGCCAGGGACGTGGCTCAGAGTTGACCACACTCCCCTGCTCCGCCCTGTGCACCTGCCCCTGAGCAGGCTGAGAAGCCTTTGGTCTGCAGGCATGTTGTGGAGACACCAGGACACATCAAGGAGTTGGTCATTTTACTTCCATTCCTGAGTCTCCAGCTCACTGCCAAAGGCCAGGATTTGGGAAGCTTGGGCTCTGGTCCTGGTTCTGCCCCTTGTAGGTTGGGACCTTGGATAAGAAGTCTCGGCCGGGCGTGGTGGCTCACGTCTATAATCCCAGCACTTTGGGAGGCCGAGGCAGGCACAAGCTCAAGAGATGGAGACCATCCTGGCCAACATGGTGAAACCCCATCTCAACTAAAAATACAAAAATTTGGGCATGGTGGCGCTTGCCTGTAGTCCCAGGTACTCAGGAGGCTGAGGAAGGAGAATCTTTTGAATCCAGGAGGTGGAGGTTGCAGTGAGCCAAGATGGCGCCACTGCACTCCAGCCTGGTGACAGAGGAGACTCTGTCTCAAAACAAACAAACAAACAAACAAGCAAACAAGTAGTCTCCTCCCCTTCCCATTCCCCAGCTGCTGAAGGCCTCTACTCTGAGGGTGAGGTCAGGCCTCTGGTGGGAGGCTAGAGGCTCAGCAGTTGTTCTCCAAGAATTGGGGCAAAGAAATGAGTTAGTGCTATAACAGGTTAGATATCAGGAAACTTCCAGCAGCATGGGACAGCAGGCTGTGAAGTGCCTAAAGAAGGCTGGTGTGGAATCTCATACTCAGATGATCCCTAAAGATGAGAACTCTTCTTGATGTCTGGGAGGGTTTGGGTTGAGCGTCAGAGTCAGGGGGTGGAGCGGGGGCCTCACTCTGGATGCTGCTCTCATCTGGTCTGGGGGCTGCCCCTTCATCCTGATGCCCCTGTTGGGACTTGTAGTTCTCTTCATGGGCAATTCTCCTTTAGGTCTTGAGGCTCCAGAACTCTCCTCTTGCCCTGGTCTGGGGGTCCAGTGGCTTTCCACCTGCCTCCCAGGCTCTGACAGCAGAGCACTTGCTCTACTCAGACCAGAGCTAGATACCCCCAGACTCAGGGCCTGCAGGGCCTCCATTCCATTTTTGGATGTGTCGCCCTTTCTGCAGTTCTTGGCTTTCCACCCATGCTCCCTCACCACCAGTTCCCTCTCTGGCCTGACTCCCTTCTCCTGTTCTAGCTTTACAGCTTTCCCCAGCTTCCTCCCCCACCTGCCCACCCATTTTCCTCTGGGCCACTTCCTGATGGGGCAGCTGGGGCTGGATGGCAGGGTCCTGTTCAGGTAGAGACAGCCTGAGCTGCCTGGGAATTAGAAGACTGTGCGAGAGTTCCTAAAGACCACCAGGTCGTTCAGGTGGGCTGTTTGGTCTCTCTGAGCCCCGGGTCCTTGTGTACAAACTGGGGGTAGTAATTCCTGCCCAGCTTGCTAACTGAGAGACTTGTGAGGATCAAATCACAGAATGGTGCAAAACTGCACATACAAGCCCTGAAGAGACGAAGGTAGGTCCTGGGGATGTTTGTGACACTGTAGGTCAAGGTCCTCCTTGCTCCTAGCAGGCCTGGCTAGAATCTGAGCTGTCAGTTACGTGGTGTGTGAATCTGGGCATGTTTTTAACCTGCCTGGACCTCTGTTTCAGTATCTATAAAATGATGCTAACCATATCAACTGCAAAGAGCTGTGAAGAGGTGGGAATGGGATCCCGGAAAGTGCTAGTAGGCCGTTATCTTTGTCATGGTTTGACACACATTTATAGACCAGGCTTTTTCATGTGTATCACCCATTTATCCGGGGGAAGGAGGTAAGGTCTGCCCATTTCACACGCATGGAATCAGGCACTGAAGCGTTATGTCGCTTGCCCAGGAAATGCAATTGGGAATGGAGACAATCAGATTCAAACAGATTTTTCATAGCAAGCCAGCATTCTCACAAGCAAACAAACAAAACCCCACTACCGGCTAGGTGTGGTGTGATGCCTCACACATGTGGTCCCAGCACTTTGGGAGGCTGAGGCGGGTGGATCATTTGAGGTCAGGAGTTTGAGACCAGCCTTGCCAACATGGTGAAAGCCCATCTCTACTAAAAATACAAAAACTTGCATGTTGTGTACATGTACCCTAGAACTTAAAGTATAATAATAATTAAAAAAAAATTAACTGGGCACGGCGGTGAGTGCCTATAATCCCAGCTTCTCGGGAGGCTGAGGCAGGAGAATCCCTTAAACCCAGCAGAGGTTGCAGTGAGCCAAGATTATGGCATTGCACTCCAGCCTGGGCAATAGGGCGAGATTCCAATACAAATGTAGCCAGTTGCAGTGGCATACATCTGTAGCCCCAGCTACTGGGGAGGCTGAGGCAGGAAAATAGCTTGAACCCGGGAGGCAGAGGTTGCAGTGAGCCAAGATCGTGCCACTGCACTACAGCCTGGGTGACAGAGCAAGACTCAACAAACAAACAAACAAAACCCCTCCATCACAGCCAGTGCTCATCACGCCCTCACTGTGTGTCGGGCATTTTACAGGTATGGTCTGTGACTTCAGTACCATGAAGCAAGGTGCTTCACTCCAGCTTACAGATAGGAAACTGAGATGTAAAGAGGCGAAGTCACTTGCCTGGGGCACCCAGCCGCCTTAGAGGCAGGCCAAATTCCAACCTGGTCTCTCTAACCCAGAGCACCTGAGGACCCACCTGACCCTGCTGCTCTGGGCCACTAGGCAACCCCTGGTCTTGGCAGGTCACAGGGCCCAACGGTGGGTCACACCAGAAAGTACCACAAGGCCAAGATCCCTGTTGTAATCCTCCGCCCTATCCCCAGGTTTCCTGCCTGGGCCACGGGGCCCCATTCTTAACCAGTCCCACAAAGGCAAAATGAGCACTCTCTGTACACACCGTTCATGAAGACTGTGCTGGGAAGCTCTTCTGACTCAAGAAGGGCAGGAGACTTAGAGACAAATAGGCCTGGGGTAGAACCCTGACTCTGTGATTCTGCAAGCTGAGCTCTGAACCTTGGCTTCCCTATCTGTAAAATGGGCTTCCAAAAGTACTAACCTCCCAGGGATGCGGTGAGGCCATCGTGAGGCCACAGATGTGAAAGTT
The DNA here is from genome assembly GCF_001698545.2 of Rhinopithecus bieti. Classification (NCBI taxonomy): domain Eukaryota; kingdom Metazoa; phylum Chordata; class Mammalia; order Primates; family Cercopithecidae; genus Rhinopithecus; species Rhinopithecus bieti. The sequence continues at coordinate 947,102 of NW_016807677.1, forward strand.
TATTTTCAACTCTAACGTGCCATGCACGTGAGTGATTAGTATTTTATTGTCCTGGCTTACGGGAATTCCCCCTGAAGTTGGGGAAGACTTAGAGTGTGTACAAAAGAGGAAGGGAGACCAGGCAGGCCAGTGAAGATGCCACAATGCCAGGACCTCTGGCAGGAGCCGAGGCCCAGGCCACCACCAGAAGGAAGGGCAGGGCCTTCTGCAGCTGAGGCTTGTCCATGTTATGGAAAGACCTTAGTCTGGCCTTTGTACAGCATTCTTTTTCTCCCTCAGATGAGCTCACACTGGCGCTCTGCCCCTTCAGTTGGCAGGTCAGGGCTTTTCTTAACTAGTGCTTAACTAGGGATTACAGCTCATAGTAAGAACAATATTTTATAATCTAACACACATACATGAAAGTAAAGGATACAGATGTAGGAGGTGGAAGGGAAGAGGGCAGAAGGGGTCTTTGCTTTCCCCATAGGGGACCACATTCCCTTGATATGAGGTCTCAGAGTGAGTGACCAGCCCAGCAGCCTCTTCCTTTAACCCTTCCTAGACATGCGTAGCCTAAGCGGGTGACCCCCAATCCCCGGGCACATGGCCCATTTCCCTCTACCCTTCTCTGCAGGTCCTAAGTGGCAGGGGAGCCCCTAGGAGAGCTGGGGGACAGCAGACTCTTTGAGCTTTCATTCTGTCCTTGGACACAGTCCTCCTCTCAGATGCTTCCTTGTCTGGGGGGCTTTGCTCAACCCCTAGCTGCTGCCTCAGAGCATTCATATCCTAGTGCAGCAGAGCAGACAGCTGAGGTGAGTTGGCAGAGGAGCAGCCTGAGGGACACTCTTCGATCTGCTTTCAGAATGCATCTCCAGCAAGAACACCTTCGGCTGGGGCATCTCCAGCCCAGGCATCTCCAGCTGGGACACCTCCAGGCCGGGCATCTCCAGCCCAGGCATCTCCAGCTGGGACACCTCCAGGCCGGGCATCTCCAGCCCAGGCATCTCCAGCCCGAGCATCACCAGCCCAAGTATCTCCAGTCAGGGCATCTCCAGCCAGGGCATCTCCAGCCAGGGCGTCTCCGGCTCGGTCCTCACCTTCCAGGTCCTCATCCGGCAGGTCATCATCTGCCAGGTCAGCCTCCGTGACGACCTCCCCAACCAGAGTGTACCTTGTTAGAGCAACACCAGTGGGGGCTGTACCCATCCGATCATCTCCTGCCAGGTCAGCACCAGCTGCCAGGGACACCAGGGAGAGCCCAGGTAAGGGGGACGCTGCAGGGAAGACAAGAGAGATGGGAAGCAGCCCATGGGCAGGGAGGAAATCTCAGAGCCAATGTGCTCTGTTGTCATAGCAGACAATGATGCGGGGAAGGGGAGGCAGCGGGGTGGGCAGTGAGGGACTTGGGGGCAGGGGCAAAAACGAAACATTTTTGTGAAATGTGAAAACGTGAGACGTGGAAAATTAGGCGTGAAGGGGGGTAGGTGATAAGAAGCCAGGACTAACAAAGCAGCGTGTCACCCTGGAGTCTGCACAACCCAGGTCAGAGTACTGGTTTCAGTAACAAGGTCCCCCAGTTAGTCACAGGGTTCTCTCCTTGTGCTGTCCTGTGGGTCTACCTAAGAAGCTGGGGTCTGCAGTGGAACAAGGTCATGATCAGCGGGCCCATCTGTGGGTGGGCGAGGAAAAGGAGAGATTCTGACCAGGTGTTCAAGTCCATCCCCAGCCTTCCAAATTGTGGGTTGCATGGTTCACCTATTAGGGAGTTAGAGAGGTCGAATAGGCCTTGGGGACCGGGTCTGCCCTTAAGGAATCAGTGTTTCTGCCTGCCTCAGTGCTGTCCTCCTCCCATCCTAGAATTCAGACTTTCCCCACCACCACAGTACACCCAGGCCTGGATGATACGTGGCTTTGGAGGATCACTCGAAGTTTGGGGCCCATCCCACAGCCTTGCCCTCTCCAGGGTGGGTGAGGTGCTTTGGTATCAGACCCACTGCATTGGAATCCCAACTCTGCCACTAACTCACCAAGTAACCCCGGGCAAGTGATTTCACTTCCATGAGCCTCAGTTTCCCCATCCATACAATGGGCCTAATAAGACTCTGCTCATGAGGTTGCCGTGAGAATTAAGAGAACACAGGCAGAGTGCCTGGCTGGCCCAGAGAGGAGCACAGTAAAAGACGACTGCTGGCGCCAGGCAGGGTGAGCTCAGTTTCTGCATTTTCAGATGGGACAAAATTCATTCATTCATTCCATTGACCTTGTGCCCCATAAAATCTCATTTCAACTTCTGGGGTGGAGTGATCCTCACGGGGCCCTCCTGGGCCACAGCCTTGCTTCCCCCACCCTCTCCACCTCGTCAGACTCCTCTCCAGCCTCACCTTCCCCTGCTGCTGCCCTGCTCCTAGGTACGAGCCTGCCCAAGTTCACCTGGCGGGAGGGCCAGAAGCGGCTGCCGCTCATCGGGTGCGTGCTCCTCCTCATTGCCCTGGTGGTTTCGCTCATCATCCTCTGTGAGTTGAACGGAGGGTGCAGGGGTGGGTTCTGGGCACTGCCAGGCAGAGTGGGACCAGGGATGGGGACAGGCGGGGGGACAGGTGTGGGGACCACCCACTCACCCGGCTACTGTGTCCGGAGAGGGACACTCCTGCAAATGGCCTTGGACTGTGCTGCCTCCAGGCCCCTGTGGGGCATCCAGGTTAAGAGTGTGGAAGTTAGAGGAACCTGAGCTTGGGTCTCATCTGTGCCACTTACTATGCAGCTTATTTGGGCTGGTTAGTTAACCACTCTGAGCTCAGTTTCTGCATCTTCTGATGGGACAAAATTCATTCACCCATTTCATTACTATGTGCCCCATAAGATCTCATTCCAACCTCACTAGATTATGAGGAGTAAATCAGACAACAGCACAATTCCTGGAACAAAATCTACAAATACTAGCTATTAAAAAAAACACATGAAAACACTGATTGGAAACAGTCTATCAAGGATATTCAGTCAATGGGATGATGTGTTCAGCATTCAGGGGTTCAGGCCCCCTCAATTTCCCCATTCTCTTCAGCAAAGATACCCAGGCATGCCCCAGGGCTCTCTGCTCAGGGGTCCACTATGAGCCCAGCACAGTGGGAAACTTTAGGCAGCGCAAATGTGCATGTACATTATTCTGCCCTGTCCTCAGGGAGATTACAGTCTCCTGGGAGAATAGCTGGAAATTTTGAAGGGCAAATGCATTTGAGTGTGACTATGAGGAGGGGATGACAGCTATGTGGGCTGGATGCAGGGGATAGCTTCTTATGGCTGTGGTGCCAGATGAAGACCTGGAAGGTGGGACAGCAATTATGCCCAGGAGGGCATCCGCGCGAATGAGCAGCCACAGAAAATGTGGGAAGCCAGGTGGCAAGGACAGCATGGGGGAGAGGAAGGGACCTGCCTAACCAGAGTGGAGAAGGAACAGTCAGGGACCTGTAGCCGTCTGCTCGGTTCGGCAAGGCTGGGCCCCATTGTAGAGAGCTTTAAACGCCAGGCCAAAGAGTAAGGATTCTGTGAAAGAGGCAGCACCAGCGGTGAAGGGCGGAGTGGACCAGCGCGTGGAAACGTCTGCCCGCAGGGCTGTTGAAGGGGATTCTGAGGGAGGGGCAGTGTGCTGGCAGAGCAGGCTTTGGTGCCACGCAGGCCCCGGCTCTGCCACCGATCAGCTGTGTGAATTCGACAAGTCCATTAACATTCTGAGCCTCCGTTTCCCCACCTGTCTGACTGGGTGGGGTGATCACTGTCATAATGCACATAAAGGCCTCGGCATGGTGCCTGCTGTGACTTACTGCCCTGCCCTCCCTCCTTTTCCCACCACAGAGCACCTCGCTCCATGAAAGCGGCAGGAATGACCCGTGGAGGGGCGAGATGGCACCCATGGGTGGGCTCACAGAATAGAACTAAAGCTCTCAGCGTGGTTTCACAGCATTTCCTGAAGTCCCCATAAGCTCTGCCAGGGAGGCCTCTAGACCTCCAGGGCTAGGGAGGTGGCTTGACTTCTGCAGGTCACTGAGCAGCTACCTGGTGGGGTCAGGACTAGAGCCCAGGCCTCCCGACTCCCCACCTGGCCCAGCACCCTCTCCACTACACATCCATGTGGGGCTCCACGAGCACTCCAAGGGAGACTGCCCAGGGTTCCCTGGGGGTTGAGTGCCCAGGATGTGGGAGGAAGACCAGGGCACAGAGAGGAGGGGCCAGCCCAAGAGATTAGGAGGGATTTGTGTCGGGACCTGGACGGAGCAGTCACACACCGGCGAACTTTACCCTGGGTGACAGAGAGCACAGTGGGCCCTGGAGGAGAAGCAAGGGGTGGGGCTGAGGAGCTGGTGGAGGAGGAGAGGCGGGGTGAGAAATTAGAACCTGGATCTGTGAGGCAGCCAACGGGAGGTGCCTCCAGGCAGGAGGGCCCACCGCCCCTGGTTTGGAAAGAGATTGCCGTTAGAGAGGGAGGAAATCGTGAAGCAGATTTGCACATATGGCTTGTAAAACTGTTTTGTTTTAGCTCCAACTTGTATATGTGGGAATCAGCCACCTAGAATTGCTGATTGAATGAAAAGACATTTAAAGGCATAAAGACAAGTCATGGGGAAAGAACTGAGCATAGGGGTGTCCCTTGTGCAGGGGAGAGGGAGAAGGAAAAAACCCAGGAGCTTCTGAGACCGGAAGGATGGTCGCCTTTGAGAACAGACAGATGGTGGTTGCGTGTGTGACTGTGAGGACAGAAATTTATCTGCTGTGACCCTGTGGAACACAGAGAAGATGGGATGGCAGAGGGGTTCTGAGAGGGAAGCTCTGGGACACTGGAGGAGGTGGTTTCTCTGGCCACTGCATTTGCCAGTATGTAGGGAGGGGAGTTCCCAAGGTGGTCCCCATCTCCACAGTACTCTCTCTCTCTCTTTCTCTTTCTCTCTGGGTGGCTGGCTGCTCGAATCTGCCTGGTGCTGCCATGCTTGCAGGAGCTTTCTGGAGCATTCCGGAGCATTCCTGAGCAGCCTTTCTCTCCATACAGATGGGGGACGAGAGCCCCAGAGTCCAAGAGGGATTGCAGGTCGGTGTCTCAGAACCCCCAGGGCCTTGGGCTGCTCAGTATCTCATCTCTGTGGAGCTGCTCGTGACCCAGCTGTCTGCTTCTTTTTCTCTAGTCCGGTTCTGGCGGGGCCACACAGGGATCAGGTACAAGGAGCAGAGGGAGAGCTGTCCCAAGCATGCTGTTCGCTGTGACGGGGTGGTGGACTGCAAGCTGAAGAGTGATGAGCTGGGCTGCGGTAAGGGGACTGGGTGTGGGCGAGCGTGTGCATGTGTGTGTGTACATGTGCATGTGTTTGTGTGCCTGTTTGTATATATGTGTGTGTAGGCATACCTGTGTGTGTATATCTGTGTGTGCGTGCATGTGTGTGTATGTGTGTGTTTGTGTGTGTGCATGTATGTATGTGGGCACGTGTGCATGTATGTAATCCAGACCCAATGATTCCCTGTCCATTGCCTCCCATTTGAGCTGATACACAGTTTGCACCAGCCTGTAGCACTCTGGTGACTTTGCCTTGGCTCTGTCCATGCTAGGCATCCTGGGCTTCTGAGTACTGGTTGACCCGCCCATGACCCAGGCCACGTTCCTGGACTTTTCCCAGGCCTCAGCAAGGAGTGCTGTCAGGACAGGCGCTTCTCAGAGCCTCACTCGGCTCATCCAAGAGCTTGATGCTTCCTAGGTGCTGAGGACCTGTTCTGCCTTTTTCTTGCCCTGCAGTGAGGTTTGACTGGGACAAGTCTCTGCTTAAAATCTACTCTGGGTCCTCCCATCAGTGGCTTCCCATCTGTAGCAGCAACTGGAATGACTCCTACTCAGAGAAGATCTGCCAGCAGCTGGGCTTCGAGAGGTAACCCCCAACCCGGCCCCAGAGTCCAGGCTTCAGGGATGTCTCAGGCTCTTCATAGGGCCTCTCAAGCATGTTGCAGAAACGTTGTATTAAAAAGACCCTTGGGAACCAGGGCTGATCTCACTAGTTCTGGACACCCTCAAGGTATTCAGAGTCAGAAGCCCTGAGATCCTATGAGTCTGGAGCAAATTGTTTTCCTGAGGCCAACATAATGATGTATAGATCTGTAATAGTATCGGACTCCTAGATGGTTCTTTGCCTCAAAGCACCCTGACATCCGTTATCACATTCACCATCGCGGTGGTGGCCCTACGCCTTGGGTAGGCATTTGGGCAGATCTTTTCTTCTTATATCACGGAACTAGAAGCTCAGGTTGTGCAAAGCCCTTCAATGGACTTCGAGCTACAGCTACCGTGGCTTGAGCCAGACCTCATCAAATGGAGAATGAAATGGGCCAGGTGAGGCCAGGCAGAATCATAAGGATCTTTGGCTCTAAAGATTTTAAACAAATCAGGCAGTGCTAACAGGTAGAGGAAGGAGTAGGTGAGCGATGACTTTCCACTTTGAAGAAGTGCCTGATTTTCAGCCCAGACACACATCTCCATCTCCCTCTTGGACTGAGTTTTCAAGATGGGTAGTTTGGGGTTTGTCAGTGTGTATGAGGTCGTGGGGAGAAGAGTTTAAGATCTCACTGTGGGTTCTCTACAGAAGAAGCACTGAAAACACCTGGGGTGGGGGGTTAGGATTTGGAACTAGTCCTCTACCCCACCTCAGCCTGTCCAGAGCCACAAAAGCGGGATCAGAGTAATCCAGATGGAAGACCATGGGCATCTTTTATCCATGAGTTGTGTGCGTGGCCTTACGCAAGCCTGAACCTCCCTTGGGCATTCAGGTCTTTGAATGCCACTTATTCAAAGAATATTCATTGAGCTTTTATTATTTGCTAGATACTGTGTAGTACCTGGACACAAAGGATTAAGACAGGAGCCCAGGCTTGAAGGACCTCTAGTGTGGCTCAGTGAGACAGGCTTAAACCAATAACCACAGTATGATGTGATGTGTAATGATAAGGATGTGTGTGAAGCACTAAGGGCACACAGTGGAGAGGGTGCCTAACTGCACTGGTGGAAAGAGCAGAGAAGGGAGGAACAGGCCCTCTGGGTAGAGGAGCAGCATATGCAAAGTGTCATGCCAGGGTGACATGCAGGGGTGTACCACGTTCTAGAAATATATATAAATTCCACACAGAGAGTAGAACACATTAGAATCACCTGCCATGCTTGTGAAAATGCATCTTGGAATCAGAATCTCTGGGATTAGGACTTAAAACCTGCTCAGCAAACATCCCAAGGTGATTCTTAGGCACACTGTGTTCTGAGATCCAGTAGGCTTGCCCCGAGGTTGTCACGCTTTAATGTACAGTTCAGTAACCTGGGATTCTTTAAAATGCAGACTCTGATTCAATAGGTCTGGGGGGTGCTGCTGCTGCTTATTAATAGATCACAGTTTGGATAGAAAAGGGCTAGATTGGGGTTTGTCAAACTTGAGTGCGTATCAGCATAACTAGAGAACTTGTTAAAATGATGATCACTGGGCCCACACCCAGTTTCTGATTCAGAAGCATTGCAAATATTAATAACTTCCCAGACAATGGTAATGCTACCAGTCTACACTCTGAGAAACACTGAGTAGTGCATAGGGCTGGGGGTCTTGGAGGGGAGTTGGGGAGATAGGGGCAGTGGTGGAATATGTGGGGGGGGGCTGCACTTTATCGGGCCTTGACTGCTGCTTGGAGGAGTTGGCCACCATTCAGACCATCACAGTCTGGCCTCTGTCAGCAGGGCTGGTGGGGCTGTAAGCCTAGTGGAGGACTTGGGATGACCCTGTCTCCAGGAGGCTCATTCTTCTCCCCTCTACTCCCTTGTAGTGCTTACCGGACAACCGAGGTTGCCCACAGGGATTTTGCCAACAGCTTCTCAATCTCAAGATACAACTTCACCATCCAGGAAAGCCTCCACAGGTATGGTGGGGCAGGCAGGCTGCCTGTTTGTGAGCAGGGGAAGGAGCGAGTGGGAGGGGGTCTTTGAGTCAGGGAGCCCCCTTCCCTGGCTTTTCTAGGATCCAGCCTCCAGGAGTCCACCATGAGTGTTCGGGGCATCTCGGAAACAGTCCTTATTCACCAAACTGCCTCCTGACTTAAAAATTATTGTTTGAGGCTCAGTGCTGAGAGCAATTGGAGATCAGGGGTGCCCCTGAGAGTTTACCTGGTTGTCAGCGGCAATTCACGAGCCTCGGGACCTCCAGTCAACCAGGTGTTTGGACTGAGAGCTGCTGCAGGGAGTGGAACTGGATTGGGGCGGGAGAAGCATCACTGGGGTTGGGGACAGGGTAGAGAAGTAGGGGGCTGCCAGGTGCAGGTGTCAGGGACAGGGAGGGCCATGTGGGAAGCATCGGAGGTTTGGGGGCTCTGCCAGCTGGCATTGTTTGCTCTGCAGAGGGCAGAGAAGAAGCCAGGCTCCAAGAGAAGTAATGGTGAAGGAAGGGACGTGAATTTGCTGCATCTGGATGCCTGCTCTGTGCTGCGTGGTTTCTGCATCTGCGTTGAGGAAGTGTGTCAGAGGAGCACCAGGCCATCTGTTTAGCCGTGAAAAGATGCTGGGACAACGAAGTCCTAAGTTCAAAGAACATGGATCTGGGCCAATGTCTGCAATCTGCCACAAGAAAACTAGTTGAGGGGATGAGAGTGATGATTTGCACTAAACCACTGCCATTCTGGACAAAGCACTGGAAGGGAGAGTGTCACACATGAAGGAGAAGCTCAGAATCTCCTGCTTCCTGTGCAAAGGGTAGCTTCCTTGGAAACAGGATAGGAACTGAGCAGGAATCAATCAGGAAGCCTTCCTGGAGGAGGTAGCTAATATACCATTTACCCACTTTCTGTGTCTCCTCCTGCAGGTCTGAATGCCCTTCCCAGCGGTATATCTCTCTCCAGTGTTCCCGTAAGATATTCTTCTTCTTGGATTGTGGTCAATGTCGTGTGGGAGTAAAGGGCAGAGGGGCAGAACTCCTCCAAGGGAGGTGTTTGGCACTGGAGTTCAAGTAAGGAACAGTGTCTTAGTCAGCAGGCCTGCTTCAGGGCTGGAGTCCCTGTAAGGCACCGGTACACCCAGGATAACATTTCCCCTTCTCCTGACTCTGGCAGGGGCTCAGCCCAGCAACCTCTTATTCCAGGGAAGCTGTCTGAGTCTCCCGTGCATCAGGGGAAGTGTATTCTTCCTATGTTTAGAAACAATAGAGACCCCCATTATAATGCTTGTCAATTCAGGGTGACGTTAGAACTGGTCTGCGTTCCTGTGCTCCTAATGGCAGTCCTGGGACTTACCATTGTGACCCCAATGCCTGGCACAATGCCCAAAGCTTGAGACACTTAGAAAGCATTTGTCAAATCAGTGAAAGAATGAGTAAAGGAGAAGAAAGAGGAACCTGCCTGGGGTCAAACTTCCCACTGAATGATCCCAGGAAACCACCCCACCATGTGGTGGCAATGCTCTCACGGGAACTGCTGTGTGTAGCAGATAAGGGAGCAAAGCCCATCTGTGGGAGGGTGGGTGCCCTTCAGGACGGGGCTGCCTGAGCCTGTCCTGGCCCTGGGAGTACGGCAGAGGCATTCTGATCAGGAACTCGGACAGAACCCTGGGAAAAGCAGGGTTCACAGTACATCTACTCCTTCTCCCCAGACTGCGGACTGAGGGCCATGACCGGGCGGATCGTGGGAGGGGCACTGGCCTCAGAGAGCAAGTGGCCTTGGCAAGTGAGTCTGCACTTCGGCACCACCCACATCTGTGGAGGCACGCTCATTGACGCCCAGTGGGTGCTCACTGCCGCTCACTGCTTCTTCGTGTAAGTGCCTGAGAGGCAGGTGATTTGACACTGCCCAAGGTCAGGGACCACCAGGAAGGACTGGCTGCAGATTGACTTCTTCGTGGAGGAGGACTCTGGGTGTGAGTCCAGCCCCCATGGGCCAGTTGGCACTGGTGTAGCTTGGGTGTTCACTTGGTCCTGAGAGTGTGGATCGGGGGTGTTTGTTCTGAGCTAGGCCCAAGGATGAGAAAGTCCCATTGATGGCCCCAAGGGAGAGAGGCAGGCAGGAAGAGGGACTAGGAGCCGACCCCTGAAGAACAGGGTGAAATGCAAAAGACTTTGGGTTTGTTGCTGCTTCCTGCAACTGGAACGCATAGCAGAGGAGCCCCTAGTTATCCCAGAAATTGAGGGCTAGGGATTGCAGGGAGAGCACTGTATCAGCTTCCAACAGTCACCAGCTGACCTAGTGTCTGGGGGCCCACAGCCCAGGCTGGTGGGCAGGAAAGAGCTCTGAGACCAGGCCTCAGGGGCACTGGCCTCTCTAATAATGAGTTCAGCATGTTACTTTGTCCTGTCTGAATTTGCTGAGGGTAATAATACTGAGATCTTATCAGTACAAGCCCTTGACCCTGCCCGGTGAGTGAATCTGTGCCCCTATCCCTAGTCCCAGCACCTTCTGCAGCCCTGTGACTTGCCAGCATCTGTCAGTTCATATCAAGGCCCCAGAGCTTCAGCATGGCAAAAGTCAAAGACTCTTATTTGATCCTTGGTGACTTGCAGAGGAGATAGTGGGGGGTGAGTGTCACACAGAGGTCTTACTCATCATTCCCTCTTTATTACTGTAAGGTGCAGAGCTGCAAGCTCATAATTTTTGAGGGGCTGTGAGGGATTGCTTTGGCTCCAGTGATAAGATAGAGGGTTCCTTCCAGAGGTCATTTTATCCATCCTCCTGCCTCCAAGCTGATGCTGCCAGTGAACGCTGCCAGGCAGGTACTGGACCACGCTCCTCTGTGGCTCTTGCAGGACCCGGGAGAAGGTCCTGGAGGGCTGGAAGGTGTATGCGGGCACCAGCAACCTGCACCAGTTGCCTGAGGCAGCCTCCATCGCGGAGATTATCATCAACAGCAACTACACTGACGAAGAGGACGACTATGACATCGCCCTCATGCGGCTGTCCAAGCCCCTGACCCTGTCCGGTGAGTGAATCTGCACTCCCCGCTCTCCTGTCCCCCAGCCCCAGCACCCTCTGCAGCCCTCGCGCTTGCCAGCATCTGTCAACTCATATGTGGGCCCCAAAGCGTCTGCATGGCAGAAGTCAAAGACCCTTAAAGATCCTTACATGGAACACGTCTGTTGTATAATTAGGGAAACTGAAGCCCAAGGGCTATAAATAAGTTTGCTCCAAATGACACATCTCACATTACAAATTGATGACAGAGTCAGTGCTTGGGTACTGATCTTAATCAATAGATTGAATTCTTTCACTGATATTAACTGAGCACCTAGAGGCCAAACACTATGGTAGGCATTTTACACGTAGGATTTCATTTACTCTTCACAACCAACCCTGTGGAGCAGGTACTACTATGAACTTCATTTGACATATGAGGAAATAGAACTTTACAGAGAGATAATTACCCGAGGCCACAAGTAATAGGTGGTAGCTCTGGGACTGGAACTAGGTCGATCTGATTCCCAAGCAATGCTCTCCCCACCTGGCTCTAGACTGGCAAATTGCTTACCCTGCAGTCGAGAACATAAGCTGAGTACACATTCAAACAGCTAATTGCTACAACGTTGTTGCTACGGACCAAATGAGGCTACACAAAGGAAATGTAGAGGTTCTCAGATGATCACTGTGGACAGGGGACCTCAAAGAAGACTTCATTCATTCATTCATTCATCCATTCACTCATCTGTTCACTTATCAAATACTATGCGTCTACTATATGGCAGTCCTATAGTACAGTTGCAAATAGAAATAAAATGGGTGACATACACCAAGACGACCAGTAGAGGTCAATTATGCGATGTTTTGGGTGAGCGGGGAGCTATGGTGGCACAGGCGGGAGCAACTAATCATCCTGGGGAAGCTCAGCAGAGGAAGGATAGCCAAGGTGGGTCCTGAAAAGATTGGAGAAGACAGGCAATGGGGGCTCAGGGAGGATCCTGAAGAATGGAGCCAGAGCCCCCTGGCATAAGCAGTTTTACAGGTGGAAAAGGGAGGAGGAGTACCGGGATTTCTGGAAGCCTTGGAGGACTCTCTGGTTAGTCTAGCCATTCTCGTGCTCTGAGCTTGTGAGCTGGTGTTTCCTCGCACATTAATTGTGGAGGCGGTGTCTATCACGAGTCAGAGCAGTTAGATCATCAGAGTGGGGTGAGGAGGAGGATCCCTGGCAAGAGATCGGTTGGGCAGCGCTAGCCCAGAACCACGCCCACGCAGCGTCACTCCCACTAGTAGCCACGCCCTGACACGACACGCCCACCAGCCCTTCTGCAACTCCAGCCTTGTCTGTGGAGCCCAGGGCTGAGGTGAGGGATGCCCGCTGCCCCCTGCCCTGCCGCTCAGCACACAGGAAGAGCACAGTCTGCAGGACCAGAGCAGGCCTTCTCACCTTGTCAAACCCGGGCTGTATTTGGCTAAACATCCAAATCTTACCTCTCACCCACCCCCCACCCCTTAATATTATTTGAAATTCCAAAACTAAATAGTTTCTAAAACCGAATGAAGGCTATTCTCACATTGCGTATGCTTTTCAAATAGACTCTGATAGGCTTTTGGGCAGGAAGCAGACCCTTAGTCTGAGAATCACAGCTCAGATGTATGTAGTCCTGTGGCCAGAACATGTGCCCTGATTTTTGGTTTATAAATCAGTGCAGATTTTCTTAAGATTTCTTAAACTCATTTAGCAGGTAGAGCACTAGAAGTACTTTCGTTTGTGAAAGTTCACTGGTAAATTTAATTTCCCCATAAAAAACAGTGAAATATGTAACAATGGATCATATATCAGTGTTACATGTTTTTAAAACTTTACATCTCAAAAAGGGGCAGAGAAAAGAAATCCTATTTTGCATTTTGTTAATAATGCATGCTATTCCTTCATCTATTTTTTGTTTACTCTCTAGCAGACAAAACTAGGGTAGACACCAATGTTTAAAGCCTAATTCCAATTTATGGGAGAAGAATTTAAAATCATCCTTCCCATCTACCCTTCCTGCCTTCTCTCTCTTTCTCTTTTTAAACATTTATTGAGCACTGAATATGTGACAGGCATTGTCTTAGGTGCAGAATACTGCAGTGAATATAACAAATGGTAGAGAATACTGCAAACATTCTATCAACTAATATTTTCCTCCTGCAAACTCAGGTGTGTTGGTCAATGCCCTGGTCCCCCTAGAGACACCAGTCCTCAGAGCTTATGAAGTGATATATAACAGTGACTTCTAAATATAATACTTCTGAGTGTGGGATCAAGTTAGCAGGAATTCTGTGGTCTGTGTCTCTAGGAATGTGTTTCCTGTTTGGAGAGATTTCTTACCTTGTGCTGGGCAAACATTTGGAGGGAGAGCCACAGGCCCTGGACAACCAGTGGGTACCCTCGCCAGACCAGGCTGGACATACCGCTGAGAGGCAACGGTCATAATATCTGGGTCTTAGCCTGCTGCTGTTCCTTGTTCTAATGGAAAGACATGGAAGAGGCTCTGCCAGGAGAGACTCTCTTTGTGGGGAGAGACCCTCAGCTGCCCAGTATCAGCTTGTACAAGGGAGCTTCCAAGGCTTATGCATCTGACCACAGGGCAACCACTGAAATCAGAATGGCTTTCAGCCTCTGGTAGTCCCCAAAGGCTAGTGGGTTTTGATAAAGTGATCAAGTTTCGTGTCTGGTCAGTCCAAGGTTCTGGAGGATTCAGAACCACTCTAGAGTCAAGGATTAATGCTCTAGGAGCCTCCTCCTTGCCCCCAGAGTGGTTCTGCTCCTTCTTCCTCCCCCTACTGAAAGTCTCAGACTTGCTCCTTCACTGACATCTGGAGGTCTTGTTGCAGCTCACATCCACCCTGCTTGCCTCCCCATGCATGGACAGACCTTTAGCCTCAATGAGACCTGCTGGATCACAGGCTTTGGCAAGACCAGGGAGACAGATGGTAAGCGGCAAAGATGCTTGGTTGTGTGTGTGTATTCATGTGCATGTGTGTGTATACGTGAGTGCGTGTAAGCAATGTGTCTGGGTATACAGATGAGAACCTATGTTAATGAGAGTTTGGGTATACAGATTCATGGGCCTGGGTGTGAATGTGTGTGTATAGACACCTGAGTATATGCCGGTGCGGTCGCTGTGACAATGCCTTCCAGTCAAGACCACCTAGAAAACTGCTGTGGTTGAATCAGTTGAGTTCATTGCTCATTGCAATGAGAAAGAGCACACCATGAAGAACCATGGAGCATCTCAGCAACAGCGTGTCAGAGAGGACTGCTCATAGGATTTGGGTGGCTTGGGGAGGATTCAAATACGTAGGACTTTTCTCTAAATTGGATGGTGTCAGGAAGCAGAGGTTACTCTGTGATTGGGAAGCTTAATAACCTTATCTAGAGGCCGGGCACAGTAGCTTGCACCTGTAGTCCCAGCACTTTGGGAAGCCAAGGTGGGAGAATCACTTGAGCCCAGGAGTTCAAGACCAGTCTGGGCATCATGGCAAAACCCCATCTCTACAAAAAATAGAAAAATTAGCTGAACATGGTGGTGTGTGCCTGTAGTCCCAGCTACGAGAGGGGCTGAGGCAAGAGGATCACCTGATCCCAGGGAGGTTGAGGCTACAGTGAGCCATGATCATGCCACTGCACTCTAGCCTGGGCGACAGAGTGAAACCCGTCTCAATTAAAAAAAAAAAAATTATCTAGGAGCTCTAAGCGGTAAGGAAGCAGCAGTCACTCATATTGGCCAGGAGAGGGGGATGTTTGGTACTGTTGTGATTTGCAGATGCCCTTGTCTTTGGCCTTAAACAAGATGATGAAGTGGTCTTGTTTTTACATCATCCCAATCACAGAGTGCCTTGTCCTGTGAGATGGCTTACTTTGAGCAGGATGACCCCGCAGTTAGACTCAGGGCACTGCCAGGCATTGGGACCGCTTTTCCCTCCCTCCGTGAGGCAAAGCGATGACTGATCTGGGCACAGCCTTCTTCTTGTCTTGTCTCCATACTCTACTAGCTGTATGACTGTGGGCAGGTCACTTCTCCAGCCCCAGGCTTCCCCACCTGTAAATGGATTAATACCATCTGCTCTCTTTAGGACACATAGCTTCCAAAAACAAACAAAGCAATGTATTCAGATGCTTAAACAAAGCCATGTATTCAGGTGCTTTAAATGTAGGCAAGTGCTGTGCAACATGTCGCGTAGCCTGATAGGCTTGTGAGTGTGTCTGTGTACATGGATGTCTCTGTTTCACGTGCAGCGAGCTGTGTCTTGTGTGAGGGCATGTGTGTCAATATGTCCTGGATGTCCAACCACAGAGGGCCTCCCTTGGGTCGGAGCCAGGCACAGGCATGGCATCCTCCATTCCCGGGAGGCTGTGATTCTAGGTCTTGGGGTGGCAGCTGGACCACCAGGAAGCTATCCAGAATCTCACTGGCTTTCCATCCTCTGTCTCCTCCACCCCACTTCACTGAAGACAAGACATCCCCCTTCCTCCGGGAGGTGCAGGTCAATCTCATCGACTTCAAGAAATGCAATGACTACTTGGTCTATGACAGTTACCTTACCCCGAGGATGATGTGTGCTGGGGACCTTCGTGGGGGCAGAGACTCCTGCCAGGTGAGGGTACCTAGGGGTGGGGCTCAGGTCCCAGCACCCTGGGGATGGGGGAGGCTGGGGTGTTGGGGCTGATGTGGGAATTGGGACCCCACCCTTTCCTGCTTACGGACTACCTGTCCCATCCTGCACATGTGCCCCCTCTTCCCTGTAGGGAGACAGCGGGGGGCCTCTTGTCTGCGAGCAGAACAACCGCTGGTACCTGGCAGGTGTCACCAGCTGGGGCACAGGCTGTGGCCAGAGAAACAAACCCGGTGTGTACACCAAAGTGACAGAAGTTCTTCCCTGGATTTACAGCAAGATGGAGGTAAGATCCCTGCACCAGGACACTGCACCCAGCAGCCTGGGAACTTCCTAAGGTGGGGACCCTGGAGGAGCACCCAGGGTGTAGGCAGAGATCCCCTCAGCAGTCTCATATTCGGGGTGTTCTGGACAGTGTCAAACGTGATGCCTGGGGTCAATCCCAGCTGCCTGTGTTTCTTTCCCTGCTTTTCTTCCCTCAAAACAGAGCTCAGAGAGTTGCAAAAGGGTGGGCCTAGAGGCTAGGCAGGCAGTTGCTAGGCAGATATTCCCCCAGAAGTAATTTTTTGTGTAAGGTTGCAATGGACTTTGAAAACGTTTCAGTTTCTGCAGAGGGTTTTGTGATAGTTTTTGTTATCAAGCATTTATGCATGAGAACCCGCTCTTCATGGCCTTTCCCAGCTCTGTTTGCTGGAGTCTTTTTTATTTTCTTTTTGTTGTTGTTGTCTTTTTTAAAAAACACAAGGGACTTCATTTTGACTCTGACAACTTTCACAGCTGTCACCAGAATGCTCCCTGAGAACTACAATTCTTTCCCTTTCCCACTTAAAATATTTCAGCAGCGCCTCACTACTATCGTAAAAGCGTATAAAGTAATAAAATAAAAACTTCTTTTATGTTTTTTGACTTGCTTTAACCTATGTCCAGCCTTAGAAGTCATTGTTCAGGTCAAACTGAACCACAAATTCTTCAGTGTGCACCTTACCTTGCCCTTGGCCTTTGGAATACTTGATCCACCCTAGAGAGGCCCCTCTCCCACTTCTACCTTCTCATCTTCCGTTTTTCTTACTGAAGAGCTCTGACTGATCTATCAAAATCAGCCATTTACAACGCCTGGAATATCCTCGGTATTTACTATGTATTGTTATAAATGAAGGATGAATGAATAAACAAATAAATGTAAAGAATAAAAGGTGGGCCTAACCTCGGTGCCGGCCCCAGTGTCACTCTCCTCTCCCAGGGATGACCGAGGTGTGAGTTCACACAGGCCACTGGCGGTGGAGTGATGGGAGGCTTCCCTCCATGGCAGGAATTTGGGCATCAGGAACCAGGGGTCTGCCTGCAACTCTGCTGACCCAGTTGAGACCCTGCCTTCTCTGGGCCTTCAGCCTTTAGCTGAAAAGCAGAGGTTGCTCTGCCAGCCCTCCCCTTCTCTGCCTGGGGAACACGGGAGGGCTCACACAGGGGGAGCAGGGAAGGCTCCAGAAATCTAGTGCAGAGAGGCCCTCCAAGCCTGCATCCATCCTTTCCTTTTACTGTCCCTCCTTGGAGAGGCAGTGCTAGGTGACAGCTGGGCTGAATTATAGGTTCTGAACCCCAACCTTGGGCTTCTGCGCTCCCCGCCCGCCCAGCCCACCATCACCTTCTTCTCCCGTTCTCTTCCTCAGAGCGAGGTGCGATTTGGAAAATCCTAACCAGCTGGCCTGCTGCTCTGCACAGCACCGGCTGCTGTGAAGACTCTGGCTACAGTGACTGGCCATGTGTGGCATCATCTGGGCTAATGGCCACCAGGCACCATCGGACTCTCACCTCCACTGTCTGCTGTCTGTGTGTGTGTGTGTGTGTACATAGTGTGCATTGCCACTCTCAAGTTTTTCAGAAACCAGCAGAGCTGTCAACTCTTCTCAAAATCCCAGGCTGGAAATTACCTGGAGACAAGAGCCTGAGTACTGTGGATGCTCCTACAGGGGTGTCCATAGATGGATGGAGGAGGTGGAGCCCAGAGCCCAAGGAAGGGCCTGGAATTCTTGCTTCTCTGACCCTCACTTACAGACTAGCCCAGTGTGGACAGATGCCAGCAACCCAGGTGACGCCATTGCTGTCCCGGGATGGATCGCAGGTTTTGGTGGATGCAGCTTCCCTTTGCCTGGACTGTCTTCTGGGGAAAGCTGCTCCTGTTGTCGTTATAAGCATCGAGCCCTCACCCAGACCTCCTGCTGGTGCCGTAGATGTCTGCAGTTGAGCTGTGCTATGGCTAACCAGACTGACAACTGAGATGAGGATTCATTGTACTCATCTGGTCACAAGCTGCTGGGGCGGGTTTTATTTTATTTTATTTTTATATTTAAGAAATGAAAATACGGGTATTTTAAAGATTCTCCAAAAACTCCAGGAGCCTTGACAGCTAGCATCAATCAGCCCAAGACCCCCAGGGGACTCATGGGAAGTGTCATATTTTAAGAATCCTACAGAATATTTCTGGCCTCAAGGGACTGGATGAAGAGACTGGACTGAGTCCCCAGGATAGACATCTCCCAAGTCACTACAGCATCTGGAGCCCCTAGGAGATACTCAGGGAAGCAAATACTCTTTTGGACTGGCAAGCAAATCCGACATGACGAGGTCCACAAACTGTTTCTGCATCCAAGGGCCCTGACAAAGGCATGAAGAAACGGATGCTGTTCCTGCATAGGCTCCCAAGGGCCCCAGGGAGGTCCAGGTGGAGAGCATCTCTCATTCCCAGGGACTGTCCTGGGACTTTGGAATTTCTTCTCAGCTTTCTCCACCTTTCAATTTCTCAGTTGTTCCGGAAACATAATACTGACATAAAAACTGCCATGGAGAGAAACCTAATGTGGTCCCAGGCCCTCCAGGCAGCCCTTCTGAAGGATCCAAGTTGACCATGTTCCTGCAAATCATCAGTGTGCCTGGACTCACCAGTTAAAAGCCTGGGCCTTCCACAGCCTTTTCTCTGGGGCGCCTATTCCTCTGCCAGCCCTGCTCCCCTCACCTTCCTTGGGCCCGTCAGGGTCTTTTGTGGTGCTGTGGTTCTCAGAGGCAGGATCCAAGCAGATCAGCCCAGCCTAGCCCAGCTCAGGCAGGCCGTGGCCGCTCAAGGGAAAGACTGCCCCAGAAGAGCAGGCTGGAGAGGCTGGGCAGGGGCTCATGGGGCTAGGTACACTGGGGAATGTTAGCAAGACTGGGAAGGCGGCCACATTCCTGTCTGCAGCAGCCCCCACTGATGGTCTTCAGCAATAAAAGTTGTGTGACCTGAGATATCTGTCTTTGGATGTTTTACTGGTACCCTAGGCAACAAATTGAGGTTGCCCACCCTAGTGCCCAGACACTCTTGGTTTTGGTTCTTAGTTTTGTTTCCTCGTCTCTGGGTTCTGCTCATTTAGCCATACATTCATGTATTCATCCATTCACCAACTGCATCCGTACCTACTCTGTGCCAGGTACTCATACTAGGCCCAGAAGATACAAAGGGCATGACAGTATCCTCAGGGAACTGGGTCATGACCCAATGTGATGGAAGCTGTGATTGAGTGTGGACACCATGCTTGGAACATGCTCAGAACAACCACCAGCCACACCTAGAGATGTCAAGGAAGCTTCACAGAGAAGGTCAGGTTTGGAATAAACCTTCACAAAGCAGGTGGGGGCAGGGGAAGGGCACTCCAGGGCATGTTCTTACCCTCTTCCTCTTCCTCCACTTCTGCCTTTGCTGGCTTAACAACAGGTGTGTTGACAAGGAAGCCCCAAAGCTTACTCAGCTATTTCCAAGAGAATCAGATGGGTGGTCCCGCTGGCCTCTTCTGAACAATCTACCCCTTCTTGCTTTGCACTTTTCCTGTGTTTACCATATTGACCTCAACCATTCTGAGCCCACTGGTGAATCCCCAGCTCCACCTCTGTACCCCCATTCACCAGTGGGCTCGTAGTCCCCAGCACACCAGCCACAAGCACAGGATTCTCCAGGTTTCCCCACACGCATCCAGCCTCTGGACACCCTGAACTTGATTGCTTTAGTCTTTCATATCAATGCCAGGGAAAGTCCTTCTTTCGATTCCTTTCTCGCTCCATGTGCACAAGAAGGTATGGGGGAGGTGGCAGGTGCCACGCTTACTATATTCCTAAGAGGAGTGACACTGACTGTAATAGATCCCACAGTTTCTCACCATTTCAATGGTTTAACTTAATTGAAGTTTGTTTCGCATCCATGTAACAGTCCAGTAAGGGTGTTCTGATCAGAGGGAGACTTTCTTCCACAAGCTTTTTCCATCTTGGGAGCTTGTCATCCACATTGTTGTCTACTTCTAGCCAGAAAGAAAATATAAAAAAGATTCATTCAGTCCTTAAGTGCTCTAGCCCAGAAGTCATTTTCACTGACATTTTATGGGTACAGACATGTCATATGTGTCATGCGGCACCATCTAGACAAAGTTGGGCTGGGAAAGGCAGTCCTTGGCAGATTCCCCTGCAGGAGACAGCACTCATTTCGGAAGACAACCAGCCATGTCCACTCACCGTAGGAAGGTGGCTGCATCCTCAGAAGCCCGGCCTGGGCAGAGACTTAAGGCTTAGGCCATTTCTGTTTCTTTCCCCTTAGAAAGCAGACACTTTCCCTTCTCTCTCAGGGGATTCCTAGGACATAAATTGATTGGCAGGGGTGTAAGGGTATGGGAACGGGACAGGGAAATAAGGTAGAGAAAAAGAAGGATCTGGATGGAAAAAGAAAAATACATTCCTTTGGCCCAGGATATCTATAGAGGCTACAAAAATTATAGATGGAGTGGGGAGATGGGGCATTCTAAACTGGCCCAGAATCTCCAGGGAATTGTGTTTTGGGCAGGGAGGGAGTTGCAGTGACATTGTCCTGTGTCCTGGAGCCTAGGCACCTCCAAGTACCAGCCAAGCCTTCTGGCTTTGTCGACTCTATTGACTGCTGCATTTCCATGTAATTTCCCTGGGAAAGGAGTGCCAAGTGAGTGTGCTGGGCAGGAGGAGGAGGAGGCTGTTGTGGGAAGAGATGATGGCTCTTTGCAGAAGGAGCCACTTACAGCCTAGCAGGTGCCCCAGCTGCCTCTGGGCTTTGGTTAGATTCCCAGGGACCATTCTTCCCCATAATCGCTTAGCTGTGGTCCTGATGCAATTGGGTGGACATGGGGACACGCATATGGAGTCCCCGTGAACGCCACGATGAGGATAATTATAGTAATAGCCAGCGTTTGCTAAACGTTTGCTGTGTGCCACATGCTGTGTTGGACACCTGATGTATATTATCTCCTGCCAGCACAAGATCCCATAAAGTGGGCATTGTCATCATTCCTAATTTACAGATGAGGAAACAAAGGCCAAGAGAAGTGAAATAAGCCTCCCAAACTGCATGACTGCTGCATGGCAGAGGTGGATTTGAATTCAGGCTCTGACATTCAGCTGCTCTTTTATACTCTGCACCAGAGTCAGGTGGAATCCTCCCAACTGGGACCTCATAGGCTCCGCTGTCTGGCTCTGCGTATCTTTCCAGGAGTGGCAGGGTGAGACAACTCCCCAGAGAAGGCTGGGCGCACCCATCAGAGTGTGGCATGACCAGAGGCTTAAACTATGCGGTTTCTGGAAACTTGGACAAGTGCATCATGAGTGGGAGGAAGCCATTCTCCACCCCGGTCCCAAGTGGATGGTTTCTGGGAGGCTCTGTCAAGTCACAACAAGCTGTCACCCAGGACACCTCCAAGTGTAGGTGGATGACTCTGAAAGGAACATGCCATTCATTCTCCATCTTCTGCGCACTGGCCCAGGCTTCCTGTCCCTAGGAAGGCTGCCACCCAGTCTAGGAAGTAAGCGCGCTGTACCGATCTTACAGTGGGTTCTCCCAGAGAACAGGGAGGACTGTGCTCAGGAGACAAACAGCCCTGGACCTTCCGGGACAGGAGGTCTTGTTAGATGAGACCTCTAAGAAAGGTGAGGGCATGGCCTGGTTTATGGCCCTCCACAGCTCACTCCTTCCAATGGGACATGGGAGGTGGACATAACAGGAGGCCTTCTCTGTCCAAGCCCTGAGTCCCAGAAAAGGTTCTTTACTTTTCATACAAGGAAGGGTCTGGGAATCTGCTTTGAATAATTCCTTCTAATTACACTGTGTTGTAGCAGAGAGAGCTCTGGGAGTTGGAATCGAAGTACCTGGAGGTACAAATTCCAGCTCTACTACTTACTTAGCTATGTGGTCTTAGACAAACCATCCTCTCTGTTTCTTCATATGTAAAATGGGTGTATCTGGCCTACCTTTGTTGTGAGATTAAATGGGATGATCCATATAAACATGCAGGGCAAAGTGATTGGCATATCATGACTTCTCTGCAGATGTTGAATTCGCAGCGAAAGGGTCAGATCCTTCACCCCCAGGCGCTTCATCAAACACATGACATGGGAGACAGAATTTTGGATAAATCTTCGAGTCCTAGGAAATTTGCGATGTCTCTCCATAAACTTTGCTCCTAGGCTTTTAGCAATGAACTGATCCTCCACGGAGGTGACGCTACCACCTAGGCCAGGTGGACAGTCCCAGCTGGTGGTCCCTCTAAGTTGTGGTGCTCCATGACTGAGAGGAGCTCACCCTGTTCTCTCTTATCACTGACAGGGCCAGGAAAGCTGCTTGACCCTGGAAGAATTGTCCTCTGGGAGATGTTAATGTCCTGCCCTGGCAGCCTCAGACTGCTCAGCCAATAGAATCAGGCAACTCAGGGCTGTGAGCGGCATTCATCTTCAGCCCTCACAACTCCTCAATCCACAGCCATCTCCTGCCCATCATACCAGTGTCTGGGAGACACTTCTTAGTCTTCGTCTTCCTGGAACCCTTGTAGCTTCTAACCATCGAGTGCCCCCTACTTTATGACATTGGTATGACCTCTGGGACATGGACTCTCCCAGGTCCCCTTACTGCCCTCTGGCTGCTCTTTCTCAGTCTTCCACAGATTCTGAAATTGTGTTCCCAGGAGACGTTCCCAGCTCTCTTCTTTTCTCTTGGTAAATGGTAAATGCTAACCATGGGCCATGTCATCTATTCCCAGGGTTTGCAACATACACCTATGGAGCCAGCAGGAATTTGCTCCATGTCACTAAAGAGTAAAAAATCTCACCTTTCTTTTTAAAATCAGACGAATCTGACTTTGAACTGCTGCAGCCTGGCTGAAAAACATCCCTTGTCATCTTCTTCCCCAGAAGAGCTTCTTGGCCATTGATCCCCAGGTTGGGTACTCCATCTGCAGCCCTTGTGGGTACCCCTCCGAGTACTGTACAGGTAAAGGGCATAGTTTCCAAACTTTTGTTCTCCGTGCCCTCACGCTCAGGGACCTCACTGTCCCTGGGTCAGACTGAGGCTGCACCTCAAATCTTCAACCCTCAAATCTTCTTCCCCTAGCAGGTAGTTCAGGCCTATCTCTTTTATGAACAGTGCACAAAGGCTTGTAAATTCTCTATGAGATCAAGGCCATTCCTTCCTGATAAGATCATGCCAGAAATCAGAATGAGTATAGAATTCAGTAATAGTGCACACATTTTCATGTGAATGTCAGTTTTCATTCCTCTAGGATAAACTACTATCAGTGGGACTATTGTATCCTCTGGTAATTGTATGTTTAACTTTGTAAAAAACTGCCAGGCTTTTTCTAGAGTGGCTATACAATTTTTCATTCCTACCAACAATGTAAGCATTTCGTTTGTTCCGCATCCTCACCGGTATTGTCAGTATCTTTTTTTGTAGCCATTCTAATGGATGCAACAAGACACAATGCTATCTCTTTGTGGTTTTAATCTGCATTTTCCTAATAACTAATAATATTGAGAACCTTTTGATGTGTTCATTTGCCATCTTCATATCCTCTCTGGTGATGTATCTGTTCAAATATTTTACCAGTTTCTTCATTGGGTTGTTTCTTATTGCTCAGTTTTGAGAGTTCTTTATATATTCTGGATACAGTTTTTGTTGGACATGTGATTTACAAATAGTTTCTCACTTTGTGGCTTGTCTTTTCATTCTCTTAATTGTGTCCTTAACAGACCAAACATTTTTCATTTGGTAAAATTCAACTTATCAATGTTTTTCTTTTAGATTGTGCTTTTGCTATTGTATCTAAGAACTCTTTGCCAAATCCAAACTCAGGAAAATTTTCTCTGATATTTTCCCTTAAGAATTTTATTGTTTTATGTTTTACATTTGGGCCTGTGATCCATTTTGAATTAATTTTTGAATACTCTTGAGGTCTAGATTAAGGTTCATTTTTATTTGTCTGTTTGCAAAAGGATGTTCAAGGATGTTCAGTTGTTCCGGCACTATTTGTTGAAAAGACTGCACTTTTCCCATCCAGTTGTCTTTACATTTGTCAAAAATCAGTGGAACATATTTGTGTGGGTGTGTTTCTTGACTATCTGTTCTGTTCCATTGATCTGCATGTCTGTTCTCTCAATTATACCATGCTGTTTCAATCACTGTAGCTTTATAGTATGACAAAATTGGGTAGAGTGAATCCTCCAAATTCGTCCTTGTCCAAAATTGCTTTAACCATTCTGGTTCTTTTACATTTTCATGTAAGTTTCAGAACAGCTTGTCTATATTTACAAAGAAATCTGTTAGAGTTTTTTTTTTTTTGTTGGGATTGTGTTAAATCTATAGGTCAATTTGAAGAGAATGAACATGTTAATTATATTGAGCATGTTGCTCCATTTATATTACATAGAGCTTAGATTTCTTTCATCTAGGTTGTGTAGTTTTCAGCACACAAATCCTGTACCTATTTTGTGAGACTTACAGCTAAGTATTTACAGGTTAACATAACATTTTTACTAAAATAACTATGTTTTTCAAATCAAAACAAAGTATTTTACATTGTTTATACTGCTTTACATTTTTGCAAATCTCTTTAATGTCTGGCTTAATAAAAGATAACTGGATTCTCATACTTGGTTCTCTATTCAATCTGTTGTTTATGTTGTTTTTGTTGAAATATATGAAGAAAATCCAATCTCACATAGATACAGAGTTGGAAAGTGGAAGGGTATTCAGTTTCAGACAATTCTGGATCCTTTTTAAAATATTATACTTAACCTTGAGAAGTGGCAAATTCTTGAAGTTTAGTTGCAATGTGGAATCAGAAACCATATTAATTAATTTTTGTATTGGGTTAATTTAAAATCTAATTAGATATTGGTCTATCTTGCACTCCAAAATGGGTCTTTTACCCATGCCTAATTTTATAGCATCATTCATTGATCATTTGGAAAATATTGGTTCTCTAAGTTGTAAATGACTTCCAAATGTTAGCACATTTCATTACACAATATCGAAAACTACATGTCTTAATATCACCACTGGAAGTCCTAGCCAGAGCAAACAGGCAGGAGAAAGAAATAAAAGATATTCAAATAGGAAAAGAAGAAGTCAAACTATCTCTCTTCACTGATTATATGATTCTATACCTAGAAGACCCTGAAAACTCTGCCAAAAGGCCGCTAGAACTGATAAACAGCTCCAGTAAAGTTTCAGGATACAAAATCAATGTACAAAGATCAGTAGATTTCTATATGCCCATAACCTTCAAGTTGAGAGTCAAATCAAGAATGCAATTCTATCTACAATAACCAAACATACACACAAAATCTAGGAGTACGTCTCCCAAGGAGGTGAAAGATCTCTACAAGAGGTACAAAACACTTCTGAATGAAATCACAGATGACAAAAACAAATGAAAAAAATTTTGTGCTCATGAATTAGAAGAATCAATATTGTTAAAACGGCCATATCACCCAAAGAAATCTATAGATTCAATGCTATTCCTATCAAACTATCAATGCCATTTTTCAAAAAACTAGAAAAAACTATTGTAAAATTCATATGGAAGCAAAGAAGAGTCCAAACAGCCAAAGTAATCCTAAGCAAAAGCAGCAAAGCCACAGGCATCATGTTACTAGGCTTCAAACTCCACTATAACGCCATAGTAACCAAAACAGCATGGTACTGGTACAAAAAAAGTCACACAGACCAATGAAACACAGAATAGACAACCCAGAAATAAAGCCACACACCTATAGGTATCTGATCTCTGACAAAGTCAACAAAAATAAGCAATGAGGAAAAAACTCCCTATTCAGTAAATGGTTCTGGGATAGCTGGCTAGCCATATACAGAAGAATGAAACTGGACACCCACCTTTCACCATAGATAAAAATTAACTCAAGATAGAGTAAACGTTTAAATGTAAGACCTCAAACTATAAAAATCCTAGAAGAAAACCTAGGAAACACCATTTGGGACATCAGCCCTGGGAAAGAATTTATGACTAAGTCCTCAAAAGCAATTGCAACAAAAGCAAAAATTGACAAGTGGGACCTACCTAACTACAGAGCTTCTGTAGAGCAAAAGAAGCTATCAACAGAGTAAACAGAAAGCCTACAGAATGGGAGAAAACATTCACAGACTGTACATCTGACAAAGGTCTAATATCCAGAATCAATAAGGGACTTAAACAATTGAACGAACAAAAAAACAAATACCCCTATTAAAAAATGGTCAAAAGACATGAGCAGACACATCTCAAAACAAGACATACAAGCAGCCAACAAACACCAAAAAGTGCTCCACATCACTAATCACCAGAGAAATGTTAATCAAAGCCACAATGAGACACCGTCTCACACCAGTCAGAATGGCTACTATTAAAAAGTCAAAAAACAACAAACGCTGGGGAGACTGTGGAGAAAAGAGAACACTTATACACTGTTAGTGGGAATGTAAATTAGTTCAGCCACTATGGAAAGAAGTTTAGAGATTTCTCAAAGAACTTAAAAACAGAGCTATCATCACTGGGCACATATCCAAAAGAAACTAAACAGTTCTACCAAAAAGACACATGCACTCATGTGTTCATTGCAGCACTATTCACAACATAAAAGACATAAAATCAACCTAGGTGCCCAAAAACTGTGGATTGGATAAAGAAAATGTGGTATATACACACCATGGAATACTACACAGCCATAAAAAGAACAAAACCATGTCCTTTGCAGCAACATGGATGCAGCCTGGAGGCCATTATCCTTAGCAAATTAATGTAGGAACAGAAAACCAAATAGAGCATGTTCTCACTTATAAGTGGGAACTAAACATTGGGTACTCATGAACATTAACATGGCAAGAGTAGACACTGGGGACTACTAAAGAGGGGGGATGGAGTGGGGCAAGGCTTGAAAAACTAACCATTGAGCACTATGCTCAGTACCTGGATGGTGGGTTCATTTGTACACCAAACCTCAGCATTACACAACATATGCATATAACAAACCTGTACATATACCCCCTGAATCTAAAATAAAAGTTGAAATTATAAAAATACTTAATACAAAAAATAAATAAAATGTTCATCATGCCTAACAACAACAACAAAAATCACCACTGATCTCATCGGAAAAGATTTTACAAATTGGGAAGCTGTCAAGCTCTTGGTAAAGGATGTAGATTCTCTAAAATTCTAATTTTTATTTATTATTTATTTATTTATTTATTGAGATGGAATCTCTCTCTTGTCGCCCAGGCTGGAGTGTAACGATGAGATCTTGCCTCACTGCAACCTCCGCCCCCTGGGTTCAAGCTATTCTTGTGCCTCAGCCTCCTGAGTAGCTGCTGGGACTACAGACATGCACCACCACGTCCGGCTGATTTTTGTATTTTTTAGTAGAGATGGGGTTTCACCATGTTGGCCAGGCTGGTCTCAAACTCCTAACCTCAGGTGATCCACCCACCTCGGCTTCCCAAAGTGCTCGGATTACAGGCGTGAGACACCGTGCCCGGCCTGAAGATTCTAATTTTTAATGGAAAGTTTAAACTTTATCATTAGTGACAAATATTGTCGTTTGTTTTCCTTGAGGTGATAAGCTCATTTTACTAATTTCTAAAAAATAATTGCCAGTTCTCAAGTCTGCGTAGTTATAATTTGTCTGTTGATCTTCACTCAAGTAAAAATGGTGTTTTGTGAAAAAACCAGTTAGCTTAGCATGCAGCTCAAAAGTACAAGAAGTCTTTTTCTTTGAGAGACACTTAACACTTTGGTGTGCAGCAGAGATCCTCTATGCATGCTTCCCATTTTGTCACACTAAATATTAAAAAGACATGTGCTCAGGGTTGAAATTTAACCATCTTAATAATTTCTAATAATAATTTTTGTGGCTTCTTCAAGGATGCTCTTAAGTGAAACTGGCAAGTGTGTGCAGGTGAACAACAGTCACTACAAGTACTGAGCAGGTTGGTGCCACTGTCTGATTCCTGCTGAGGAGACTCACCTTGCTTCTATGCCGTTGGTGCAGATGTCAACACAGTGAAAAAGACAAATGGACATCATAGCATCATTATGAAAATAGTTTTGACCCTGCTGACTCCCTGAAAATGTCTCTGGCTGCCCCAGGAGTTCTCAGACCCTGCTACATTAGACCATACGAGACAAAAAAGAAAAATCTAGAGATATTGATTTGAACCGTACTTCCTGGAAATTCTGTTGGAGTCATATCTTTATCTCACCCTCACTACCTTTTCCTACTTTCGGGGAAAAGTGAACAATCTGTCATCTGAAGAGGCCTAAGTCTAGTCAGCTTTATGCTGTGATGTTGGGTCTTGTTGAAGGAGATGGATGAAAATCTAACTGCAGTTTAATAAAGAGCACAGTGGGTGGGAGGAAGAAGAGTGGTTGGGAATTTGCATTTTCTTAACTTCCTGGGTTTGATGCATCCCAGGTGAGCACTCAGATTCTACTTAGAAACACCTCAATAATTCTCTCTGGGTTTCAGGAAGCATATCTGATATAGTCAATATCAGTGATGACATCTGGATGGGTTCAGTTTTGTGGTTGGGACTAGAGATCAGAATCCATCAGTTCCCCTCTGATTATCCCTCTAACTGGACTAATAGATGACCCAAATTCAATTGAATTCAACAAGTTGTCACAGGCACTTATTAGTACCAAGGACTGTCTGAAACACTGGGAACAGAGGCTGAGGTTGGGTTAGAGGACACACACCTATTGGTAATTCATCACAGTGTTCCCCTCGCTGGCCCTTCCTACTCTGGTCTTCTTGTTTTTTTTTTTTTGTTTGTTTGTTTTGTTTTTTTTAAGCTTGATTGTGTTTGTAATTTTGTAATTTAGTTCTCATTTTAGGAGCATTTAAAATAATCCAAACTCGCTGGGCACAGTGGCTCACATCTGTAATCTCAACACTTTGGAAGGCCGAGGTGAGAGAATCACTTTAGGTCAGGAATTTGAGACCAGCCTGGACAACATATTGGACCTCATATCTACAAAAAAAAATTAAAAATAACCAGGCATGGTGGTGCCTCCCAGCTACTTGGAAGGGTGAGGCAAGAAGATCTCTTAAGCCCTGGAATTCAAGATTGCAATGAGCTGTGATCCAACCACTGCCCTCCAGTCTCAGTGATAGAGGTCCTGTCTCTAAACCGAAACAAAACAAAACAAAAATCCTGAAAATTATGAAAATAATATAAAATGTGCCATTTATATGTGCCAAGTATTGTGCTATAAACTCATCACATTGTCACATACCTTATCTCAATCTCTCCAAACATTATGAAGTAGGTACTGTTACAAAAAAGAAAGTAATCAATCCCACCATCTAGAGGTAAATACTGCTAGCATTTTGGTAAAATCTTTCTGGAACTTTTTCTACACATCCATAGATAGATGTCTACAGTTGTATATTAATGGGATCATATTATATAGGTTGTTTTGTATCTTGATTTTTTTCTGTTAAATGAGATGAACACCTTCCCCATGAGGTTGGACATTATAAGTAGTCCTCCATCATCTGAGGGGGATATGTTTCAAGCTCCCAGTAGATGCCTGAAACTGTGGCTAGTACCAAACCCTATCTCTCTCTATCTCTATCTATCATCTATCTATCTGTCTACATGTCTATCTACACACTCTCTCTCTCTTTATATATATATATGTATACACACACATGCTGTCTCTATATAAGTGTATATATATGTGTGTATACACACACTATGTTTTTTCCTATACACGCATACCTACAAAAAAGTTTAATTTATAAATTGGGCACTGTAAGAAACTAACAACAATAATAATAACATAGAACAATTTAATAATATATTGTAATAAAAGTTATGGGAATGTGGTCTCTCTCTCTCTCTCTCTCTCTCTCTCTCTCTCTCTCTCTCAGAATATCTTATTGAACTGTCCTTACCCTTCTTGCTGTGATGAAGAAGGGACAGAGCCTGATGGCACAAGTTTTCATCACACTACTCAGAACAGTGTACCATTTAAAACTAAGGAATTGTTTATTTCTGGAATTTTTCATTTATTATTTTAGGATCTTGGTTGAACATAGGGAACTGAAACATGAAAAATGAAATCATGGGCTGGGTACAGTGGCTCATGCCTATAATCCTAGCACTTTGGGAGGTGGAGGTGGAAAGATCACTTGAGCCTAGGAGTTTGAGACCAGTCTAGGCAACATAGTGAGATTCTGTTTCTAAAAAAAAAAAAAAAATTAAATCATGGAATGGAAGGACTCCTGTACTTTCTTTTTTAATGGTTTCAGAATATTTCACGGTATGGATGTATCAGTTTACTTAATCCACAAGTGGACATCTAAGTAGGGTAGTTTCCAATTGGTAATAGTATTAATATAAACAATACTGCAATAAATTTCTTCGTGCATTCTGAAGCAATGATCTCCAAAAGGTAAATTCCTATAAATAAGATTGTTTACATTTCTAACCCAAATGCGAAACTGTTTTTTAGAAGAGTTGAATTCACTTCTATTCCTCCAATGGTGTCTACTGTAGCTTCAAAGAAAGCTAAAGGCTGACAGAAAAGTGCATGTGAATGTGTTCTTATGTGGATACCTGTGTGTATATGTCAGTTTTCCATAGGCGTGAGGGTTCACTTATTCATTTAACATTTTTGAGCATCTACCATGAGGCAGAGAGTCAGGGATTCAACTGTGAGAAACTCAACATGACTCCAGCTCTGATGGAGTCGAACATATATCTTTTTAAAATAAAACAACTGCCATCAGTGGATGAAGAAAAATTATGTAAAGATATGACTGCCTGTACTGAGGGTCTACACCGGTCTGGTGATGACTGGGGGAGATCAAGGAAGGCTTCCTTGAAAAGGGAATATTAGAGCTAAGCTCTGAAGCATAAGAAGGCATTCACTAGATGAAGAGTAGGAGGAAGAACCGTGTTCCCAGCAGAGAGAAAATTTTTATCTCTTGTTCCACCCTCAGCAGGAATATCTTGCCAAGCAAATCTACTGCCATTCCACACACATGAGCAGTCCTGCCTTTCTGCCTCGGTTCGCTGTTCTCCCAACTCTTTTTCCTCCCAAGGCAGGAAGCTATGACTCAAAAAATGCAAAGAAGCCTGGAGAGGCTGGAGCCCAAAGAGAGAACGGGAGAGTGAGGCCAGTGGGTACTGAAGATGTGCCGGGTACTGAAGATGTGCCTGATCTTGCGTGTCTCAGGGTGCCCATGCAACGGTGCATGTGTGAGCATCTAAGTGCTGTTGGTAGGTGTACTGGTCACTGCCCATCAGGATGCATTCCCTTGACCAGAAGTATAAGCATTTCTTTGGGCTGGGCCCAGATATCTGTGTTTTAACAAGCCTCTCAAGGTCTGTGAAGCATTCCCAAGTTTGAGAACCACTGGCCTGGAGGGCGTGTTTGTGTGATCGCACCTGTGTGCCCTAGGCTTGGGGATATTTGACTTGCAGGTGGAGATTTGCATCTACGCATCCTTACGGCAGACAGCCCACTCTATCTCACTTGACCTTGTCCTCTGAGAGCACTCCTGAGGTTAGGGCAGGCACTCTGGGGCACTTAGCACATATTAAATGTTGATGGTAATGACAGAGCCAGACACGTCTCCAGCTGAGCCCCCATTTCTTATCAGTCCCTGGGTAGAGCAGCCACAAGTTGCCCTCCTTTTATCACCATAGAAATCTAATCTCAACTGTGCAGAAAGCAGGAGGTTCACACTGGGAGAGCAGGAGAAATGACCGATTAGGAGTCAAAAAACATCCTGTACTTCCCTTAAGCAGATTGCTGGGACAAAGGAAACCATTTCTACCCACCCCTGACTGATGTCTCTGGGTATGCAGAGAGAGACAGAGAGAGCAGGGGTGGGCATCCAGATCTCAGCCCCACATGGGGCAGGGGTCAGAGATGGCCAGTGACTGAGAGAGGGAGTCCTAGTGTCACAGGATCAGGCATGGTGGGCCCCCTGTGGAGCAGGATCTCCTCATGGGAAGAAGTCACCAGGAGTACAGAATGCCTGAAGGCTGTGAGCCAAAGTCACGTCTCCCCCAAACAAAATCTCAAGCAACTACTTGCTTTGCACCCGGATTCCAGTCCTGGCTCTGCCACTTATCAACTGAGTGACTTTGGGAAAGTCGCTTCAACTCTTTGAGGTTCAGTCTCCTTGTCTCTGAAATGGGGATAACAATACAATCTACATCCCAGGGCTGTTGTACGGATTAGATGAGATACAAGTGTGAACTGATCAATACCATGCCAGGCACATAGTAAATGCTCAGTTAAAGTTGGCCGCTGTGTTTGCATTGCTTTCTTGAGGCATGACCAGAGAGTTACATTTGGTCTTCTTGCTCCACTCCCTGAACGAGCTCCATGAGTTAAATTGGTATGGCCAGGGTCCCACAGACATGGGGTTGGGGTCAATGGCTCTTTCTTTCCTCCTGGAGCACTTAATTTCTGGGCACCCTGTAAAGATCTGAAGTATCTGAAGTAGTGGGCATATTCTCTGCCCCACTGTTTCTGATGCCTTGCATCTCGGCATCCACCATGACTATATCACAGTAGTCTGCTATAGGGTGAAGTTCACCATAAAGAGAGTCATGGGTGAAGTGGAGATAAGTAATGCCCAGCCTGCTACGTTCTCTAGGGATAAGGTGTGGGACATGCCTGGCTCCAGGCCTGGCACATAGTAGGTACAAAATAGGTTGTTAAAGATTAAGTAGATTAAGTTCTATCTTGGGATGAATCAAAGTGTTCTGAGTTAGTATAAGAAAGTCAAGAGATGAATAGTTATTGAGCTATTATAGTTATAGTTATTATAACTATCAGCCTGCAGGTCCCACACAAGTCATTCCTACCTCTGTGCCTCAGCTAACCTACCCCCACCCCAAACTCTCCTCCTCCTCCTTCATGGGTGGCTCTTCAGGAAGATAGCCTTGACTGGTCCCATCTCCGTTCTGACCCCTCTCTTACTCTGGATACCTTTGGTGGTAAATATAGTTATTATAATTATCATTGCCAGGCACTGCGGCAGGTATTTTACCTGTGTTATCTTAATGAATCTTCCTAATTACCCTATGAAAGAAGTGATGAATATCACAGATATAATCTTAACAGATGAGGAAACTGATGCTCAGAGAAGTTAAGTTACTTGTCCAAGACCAACAGGAATTAAGTGTCAAGTCCTGGAATTCAATTAATGATTATTTGCGCTCATTCTGCTACCGCCCTACTGCCTTCCAAAAGAACCTCATTCTTTGGCATGGAAACTGCAGACAGCATTATTGACCTCTCTGTTGAGCAAGAATTATTTGCCAAGGAAATAAAATGTACGAACCTGGCTCATTCTGCCCGCTCTGGCCACAGGGTGGATTCTTCCCGCTGCCTGACCTTGACCCCTTCTACCTCAACAAAACCCCTTCTCTACTGTTCAGTCCTCAGCAGGGCAGATGGGAAGATTTAAACAGCTTGCGCCATGACCAGCGGTTCTTAGGAGAATGGAAAACTAAAAATAAACTCTGTTGGGTGGTGTCTCTGAGGCCTCTTCCAATGACAAAGAGAGGCTGGACTTGGAGGGGAAGGGAAGGCAGAGAGCAGAATCCGGACACCAGGTTTAGAAGCCCTCCGCCTCGCTGATTTAGCGCCTGGATCTGGTCCTCTTCAAGGCCCTGGTGAGATTTCTGATTGGCACGGTGGAGCCCAGGACGTCTATGTTAAAGGCCCTCCCACTTGGGCACCAGCCAGTCCTTTCCCCTCTCTGCTGGTGGAGGAACCAAATAAGACAAATGGACCACATGGAAACTTTGAAACCCTTGTTCCTTCCCAGTAGAACTTTTCCTGCCAAGTAAGCAGCCTGCAGGTCCCATGCAAGTCATTCCTACCTCTGCCTCAGCTTGCCTGCCCCCACCCTAAACCCTCCTCCTTCACGGGTGGCTCTTCAAGAAGATGGCCCCGACCCATCCCATCCCTGTTCTGATCTCTCTCTTACTCTGGATACCTTTGGTAGTCTCACCTTAATTGGGAGATTAATAATCAGCACTCACAAATACATAGGTTCGCTAATATTTTTTAGTGTTTTGACAATTTAGGAAATTCTGTGTTTTCTCACTCCTTGGTTAGGATGCAGAAATCATACGAGATGAATGGGGCAAGGGAAGGGGGACTGGACCGATACTCACGAGATCTTGTTCTGGTCCCGACTCAGCCACTGACAAGCTCTGTGTGACTCTGAGCAAGTCAGTTCACCTCTCTGAGTCCTGGACTCCCAGTTTGTAAAACATTCTCAAAGGTCTCATCCAG
The DNA here is from genome assembly GCF_001698545.2 of Rhinopithecus bieti. Classification (NCBI taxonomy): domain Eukaryota; kingdom Metazoa; phylum Chordata; class Mammalia; order Primates; family Cercopithecidae; genus Rhinopithecus; species Rhinopithecus bieti. The sequence continues at coordinate 981,313 of NW_016807677.1, forward strand.
CTCATATATTCCATGGCTCAGCTTCCTTTGACTCACTTTGCTGTGTCTGGTTCAGGGCTCTGCACACGGAAATCTCTTATGCCCCACGTCTTCCCAGCTCTGCTTTTCTGAGGCTGCCTGGTCACTCTTACCACACGTCCCTGGCCCAGGCTCCTGCGGCTCAAGCTCACTGCATGTTCCAAGACTAACGCTCACTGTGTTGTCTGCAAGTCATGCATGAAGCAGCCCAGGGGAGAACTCAGTGGGAGGCTCAACTCATGGTCCCAGGGAGGGCCTGCTAAAATACAGATGTCCAGGTCCCATCCCTGGAGAATTATGGGCTTGAGATGAGGCCTTATCACCTTACTTTAGTCATCTGCTGCTGCACCAGAAAATGCCTCCCAACTTTGCATTTAAAAAACAACCAACGAACTTGCTCATTTCTGAGGATTAAGAATTAGGCAAGGCCCAGCTGTGTAGTTTCTGGTCAAGGTAGCTGGAGAGGCTGCCTTCAGCTGAGAGCTGGGATGGGAATGTCCCAGAAGACTTCAGGTCTCTCCCCATGTGGTCTCTCTGTAGACCCAGTAGGGGAGTCTGACTTCTTGTTTGTTTGTTTGTTTGTTTTTTCTGGAGATGGAGTCTCATTCTGTCACCCAGGCTGGAGTACAGTGGTGCAATCTTGGCTCACTGCAACCTCCATCTCCCGGGTTCAAACAATTCTCCTGCCTCAGCCTTCTGAGTAGCTGGGACAACGGGAGCATGCTGCCACACCCAGTTAATTTTTTTCTATTTAAGTAGAGATGGGGCTTCACCGTGTTACCCAGGCTGGTCTCAAACTCCTAAGCTCAGACAATCCACCCGCCTTGGCCTCCAAAAGTGCTAGGATTAGAGGTGTGAGCCACCGTGCCCGGTTAGTCTGACTTCTTAAGAGGCAGCATTCAAACAGTGAAGGCAGAAGTTGCAGATTTCTTAAGGCCCAGTTAAAAGTTATACAGTGATAAGCCTGCCTCTTTCTGTTGCTCAGAACAAGTCACAGAGCCAGCCCAGTTTGAAAGAGAGAGGAAACAGACCCCTCTCTCAGTGGAAGCAGTGGCAAAGCTTCATTGCAGAAGAGCACAAGGGAGGAGGACCTATTGCTGAGGCCATCTTTGGAAATATAATTGACCACAACTTTAGAAACACTTTCCAGATTGGTCTGATGTGCTCAAGGTCTGTGAACCACGTCCCGGGAAGTCTGGTCCCACTTCCCCTTTCTCCTTCCTGACGGGTGATGAGCAGCACCAGGCTGCCCCCAAGGCTGATGGGGGACTAATTATTGATGCATCTTGGTTTTCTCTGTCTATATCATTCCTATCTTTTGCATTCAACAAATAAGCATCACACACCCTTTATATTGACACTGGGGGAGGGGAGGGAGAGGGTTAAAAACACCAACGAGACAGCTTTCCCATCCTTAGGTTACTTGCCATCTAAAAGTAAACAGCTTAGCTAACTCTTGGGACTGAGTCATTACATCCCTTCTGATTCCTAATTAGAAAGTTCCAAGCTAAACTTAAGAAGATAACTGTGCGTTCTCTTTTTAACAATGTGCCAGGAAGATGTGGAAGATGTGTTTCAGGGCTCTATAAATGTTTAATAATAAATTATAAGTGGCCAGAATAGTGAGTGCTTTACAGCCAGCACCTCCCACTGGCCATATCTAAGGTCCTTACAAGGTCTGAAAAGTAAAAATCAATAGAGATAACGTTATAAATGGTGGACATCAAATATGCATCTGGTCTGAGGAGCAATTACACTAACAGTATCATCAAAGAGATCATTAAATTACAGGAGGATTGGGAGTGTGGAGAAGTCAATGGACCCAGGAGTCCATTAGAAACAGACAAGAGAGGCAGTGCCTCTACGGCCAGAGTGGTCTGCTGACCTGCCTAGCGCTCCACTTGGGCACCCAGTGTCATCAGAAATGAGCCGCTTCCCCAAGACAGGCCAGGCACAGCCCTGGGATGCCAGGCCTCTGGCCACTGTTATACCTTGCTTGGAAGAAATGTAAGTTTGTCTACAGGCACTGAATTTTCCCTACAGGGAAGGTCCTTTCTACCTTCCCGGCAGTTAGACTGCAGGCTTCATGTGACTTCCTTATAAACAAGTTCAGTGATCTACCAGCCCCAAATCATTTTTATTGTTTTCCTAAACTCCAGTTCAGGCTTTGGGGTGGAGGTGGGAGTGGGAGATGCCAAAGAGAATAAGTGGATTCAAATCAGTCTTATTTGCCCAGCAAACATGATTGGGCTAGTGGGTTATTGTCTAGTTGTGAAGCTGTTCTCCAGACTGAACGGAGGTGCCTACTGGGTCCCTACAATTCCTCCTTGCTTAAAACCTCAGCTACAGCCTCTGTTCTGAGCCTGGAGCCAGTGGGCTGGAAGAAAGTATATGATGATAAACAGGTGCCTCTCCCCACGAACGCTGGCTCAAAGCACTCAGGGAGGGGCGGGGAGTTCAGGCGCCTGCTTATGCTAACAGGCTGTCAGCTTCTCTGTGCACCAGGAAAGCAGAAATATGAAGCTATTCTGGTCTTGTCTCGGGAGCCATTATGTCTTGAATTTCCAAAGTCATTATCTCCAAAGGGCAACAATGCTCCGTTTTTCTCCCATTTGCATTCACCGGGAAAAGACAAATGGGGGCATATTTGCAGAGACGCGGGGCTTGGGGGAGGAGTGGTCATGTGCTCTGATTTGGATCACCAACAGCTTCTGAAAGAGGCGTGTTCATAATTAGAGATCGGCACCTCAAGGTGACATTTCACACTTACAAGAGAAGTTTAAGTTAATCAGGCAGCAATTGGTTCTCTAGACTAATTGGATTGGGGTGGATTTTTCACTTAGAAACAAATCTCATCCGTGTCTTGGCATGCCTTGAATCATGCTTTTTCCTTACATATGCTATGGTTTCCCTGCGGGAAGACAGAGTGAAATTTTATTTCAGACTTCCCTCACTCTGACTGCCTTTGCTTTCTCCCTTTCCCCAAAATCAAGATCCTGGTATAAAGGTATCTAAGTAAGGAAACGGACTGTGCAGGACCCATTCTACGAAGAGAGATGCTGGTGTTTATGCTTCTGATGTGCAGGCACGTGTCAGGTGTGTGTTACTGGGCTGCAAGTGGCAGGTCAAGGTCTTTTAGAGGAGAAGCACTTGTGCTGAATTTTTGCTTTCTCATGGTGAAAGCCTGTCCTCCCCAGCTGTTCCAACCCACGTACATCAGTTAGGCTTGTATTGGATGTATGGAACAGAAAACCAGCTACCGTCGCTTTATGTAATAGGAGTTGAATTTGCTCACATAACAAGAAATCTGGGGTGAAGGCATTCGGATATTGTTGATGGCTCTTACAGCTTCTCATCCTACCATCCTTACTCAAATACTTATTTTCTTCATGGTTACAAAATGGCTGCTTCACCTCCAGGCATCACATCCATGTTTCTGACAAAGCAGAAGAATGAGGAGGAGGAAGACAGGAAAGAACAAAGGGCTGAGGGCAAAAGGAACATACCACTGTATTTTTCTTGGAGCAATTCTGTTCCAATCCCCTTGGCCAGAACTGGTCATATGGGCACCTAGAGTTGCAAAGGAATCTGGGAAAGTGAGTAGTTTAAACTGACCACATTGCTGCTCAGTTAGGAAAACGTTCTGATAGAAAGGAAAAAGAAGAGAATTGAAGCTGGCTAGGGACCGAGCAGTGTCTGCCACCCTATCCCTACAGTTCCATGCGTAGTCAGAGAACACCTGCTTTTCATCCCCCGGGTCAGTGTGAGGGTTGTCTGCTCTTCCTTTGGAGTCCTGGCCTGGGAGGTCCTCAGGACTCACCATTGAGGAGAAGACCTTCATTTGGAAATGATCACAGCCCTGTGAGGCTCACTAACCATCTCTCCTTTGACTGTGGCCTTGAGCACCAACTACTTCCTCCCTTCATCTTGGCAAGAGAAAGCAAAGCTAATGAATTTCACAAGTGTGGTCTAGGCACAGGGTATCAGTGCTCAGGGAACCAATTCTGAAGACTCCCTGAAGACTTATGGCTAAGACCTTTGGTTAAGCCGGTGGGTTGCTGGCTGGAGATCAAAATGAATGTGGAAAAGTTGGTTGGAGCAAGACCAGGCAGGGTCCTTCAAGTCAACAACTACAATTCACTTAAATTCAACAAGTTATAAATGGGTCACCGCACACAATAATGGGGTCTGTAAGTGGAGTGAGAGGCCAGGTCTGACCTTAAGGAGTTCTCATTCTATTAGGGCAGCAGACACATGCAAGTAAACATAGCAAAGTTCAGGCTATGATAAGTGCAATTATAGACGTAGAGACACAATGCTGTTAATTACAGCATGGCTAAGACAGCTTTCATTTTTAATAAGGTAATATTTGAACTTAGCTTTGCAGCGTAGGTAGAATTCTTGAAAGTAGAGAAAATAGGCAGAGGATGTAGAGGCAGAGGATGTTTCAAGCAGAGAAAACTATGTAAACAAAGATTTGGGGGTAGGAAGCAGGCAGCATATTTGGATAACTGCATGGCTCTTTTGGTCTGGGACACGGCATTTACAAAGATTGGAGAGATGAGGGTGATGGGGTGAAATAGGGCAGGGAGTGGGTCGGGAGATGAAGCAGGAGAGGCAGGTGGGTGTCAGGTTGTAAAGACTGAATGTCGTGTCAAGAATTTTGACTTTGGCCGGGTGCGGAGGCTCACGTCTGTAATCCTAGCACTTTGGGAGGCCGAGGCGGGCGGATCACGACGTCAGGAGATCGAGACCATTCTGGCGAACACGGTGAAACCCCATCTCTACTAAAAATACAAAAAAATTAGCCAGGCGTGGTGGCAGGTGCCTGTAGTCCCAGCTGCTCGGGAGGATGAGGCAGGAGAATGGCGTGAGCCCAGGAGGCGGAGGTTGCAGTGAGCCGAGATCGCACCACTGCACTCCAGCCTGGGTGACAGAGTGAGACTCCGTCTCAAAAAAAAAAAAAAAAAAAAAGAATTTTGACTTTAACTTGTAGAAAATAGGGAGCCATTGAAGTTTTGAATCACATTTGTATTGTGGAAGATCACTCTACCTAGAGGTAGGGGGACTGTGGCAGAGTCACCAGTGGGAATCTGGTGCCGGAGACCTGACCTAGAACAGGAGTGGTGGACAGGAAAGGAGGCACTGGGAGAGAGGTCTGAGCGTGGCATGTGTTTTGCAGGGTAACTGGATTGGGGGCAGTGCCTTTCATAAATACAAGGAAGATATGAGAGGGAACAGCTTCAAGGTGTGAGAGGATGGATACGGAGTAGATTGGGAGGATGGATTGGGAGTGGGCGGTGCTGACTCCCTGGGATTACTTGCTTGGGTCTCCCGGGGAGAGGACTGGGCTGGAGATTGTGGACTCATCAAGCCTAAGTGGGTGGTAAAACTCACTAAGTGACTGTGGATTTAGATTGTCCAGAAACTGCATAAAATGACCGAGGACTCAATACAGCTGCTTGAGGGATAGGCTGGAGGAGTTTGACAAAGAAAGGTTGGGGAGAGAGGAAGGGACCCAGAATCAAGGAGTGGTTTGGAAGTGAGCAGAGCTGTTTCAGCTAAGGAGCTAGGAAACAGTTCTGTCCTAGGGGTTGGGGGCTTGGCATTTGGCTGAGTGGGGAGGACACACATTCACACCTGTGCAAAGCCAAGTGGGTATGCAAGGACACAAAGTAGCAGTCAGTGGGCAAGGTCAGCTCCCTTCTGCAGCCCCACCCCAGGATGAAGTGGTGCCCCAATTGCCTTCTGTGTCTATCTAGAAGGGATACCTGCTAGGAGGGATGAGGTCTCTTCTAAGACTCCTGGTCTCTCCCCTTTAATTTCCCCTTCGGGCCCTCCGTGTCCTGTGTGACCAGGACACAGGTGGTCACTCTGTGACCTGCCTGTGGCTGTGTGATCGGGGCACTGACATGGGGAAGGGTTATTTTGCCGCAATACAAGGGGACCAGGGCAAGTGCTCTCCAGATGGGATTTTAGCTGCACAGTTGTGAGTTACTTAGCCCAGAGCAAGCTTCAAAGCATAGAGCAGTCCCTGATGCTCCCAGCAGTTATACTGTTCTCTCCAACTCCAGGTCTTCCCATGGTTCCAGTTCCGGGGGATGGAGAGGGTTTCAGGAATGGTTTCCATCCTTTCTTATCCTACTTTCTCCATGGCTGCGCAGCCCTGCCCTGGCTCTCTCTTTGCTCCTTGGGCTTGTAAAGAAGCAGGATTCTTTAGTGGGGATTAGTCTTATTTCTCAGTTTCATGTTAGTGCTGCTCCCACACAGCCCCCTGAACTCTGACTTGTAGGGTCCACCAGGAACATCCCAAACCAGCCTCTCACCAATTCTTGCTCAGAACAGTTTTCTTGATGCCCATCAGTGGCTTCTCCGGATAAAAGCTGGAATCACCAGGAATTGTTGGGCCAGTCCCACCCTGGCTCCTTCCATACCATACCCCTCCTGCCTCAGGGCTTTTGCACGTACCTTCTGTTCCAGAGGCAGAATCATCTTCCCACCCTGACATCCAAATCCTTGGCTCTTTACCTCATCTTCTTAACACCTCCTGACCTTTCTCAAGGGCTATATCTTCAGGGCTCTGAACTATGCTTTAATTACACTTTTATTCATGGGAACATTTGCTAAATCTCTATCTCACCCAGGGACCACATCTTTCCTCTCCACAGTATATCCCCAGATCTTGGCCCAGGACTCAGTGAAGAGTGGCTCCTCCCGTCCATAAATGGTTGAAAGAATGGAGCAGCTGGTGACCTCTTTTTATGAATGCCCACATTTTTCACAGGGGATAGATGTGTTTCTTTTCCTGCTAGAAGGGAGATGTGACTCACCCTAGAACAAGCTTGTGTGCTGCTTTGTAGCTGTAACACCCCAAATTCTTCCAGCGGTACCCCTGGATGGAAAGTGAAGAAGCACTATTTGAGAGTCAAGCCATGGCAGTTTCTCATGCACATTTAACTCCTGTTATCCCTCTGCAGCCTGGGCTGGTCAGCATTAGGTAGGGGGAGCTGGGAAGTCACTGGGCCAAACACTGGCTGGAAATGGGACTGAACCAAAAGGTGGCTTGGCTTTGGAGTTCTGAACTATCCTTTCTCAAACAGGCTTGCAAAGCCTGGGCTTGACGTGTTATCACTAGTAGGTGCTCTAAAAAGCAACACAGAGAGGTGGCCAAAAGGCAGGATTCGAGGTCATTTGGAGGGATGAATGTACCTGCCTAAGGACATGGGCCTAGAAAGGGATGTGTGTTTTTTGTTTTTGTTTTTGTTTTTTCTTTTTTGAGATGGTGTCTTGCTCTGTCGCCCAGGCTGGAGTGCAGTGGTGCGATCTTGATCTAGGCTCACTGCCAGCTCCGCCTCCTGGGTTCACGCTATTCTCCCGCCTCAGCCTCCTGAGTAGCTGGGACTACAGGCGCCCGCTTTCATGCCCGGCTAATTTTTTGTATTTTTAGTAGAGACGAGGTTTCACCGTGTTAGCCAGGATGGTCTCGATCTCCTGACCTCGTGATCCACCTGCCTTGGCCTCCCAAAGTGCTGGGATTACAGGCATGAGCCACTGCGCCCAGCTGGGGTGTGGTTTTAAATCTGCCACCTAGAACACATGAAAAGGGAAAAGGACAATTGTAATGCTGTCCTCAGTTTATAGAGGAAAAGACAGGAACGGAAGGGTTAGGCATGCAAATGGGCAAGATTTGAGTCTGGCTTTGGAGAAGGAGCTTTAGCATTCACAGGAACCCCAGAGACTTCAGGACTGGGCCAGAGTGGCATCCATTCAGCCCAGTCCCATGATTAAGGGGTCAGAACTGTCCCCCAGGAGTCTCCCTGAGGAGATGCTCTTTGGGTACTCTTTCTCATTAGCTATTTATGGTTCCTCTACTGGTTCCAAAGCCTTCTTGAGTTCATGTATATTTCCTGCCTTGGGGTTTTGAGACCTGACTATTTATTAAAATAGTTCAATCATCCAGGGCAGAGCTGGAAGAGACTTCAGGATCATCTATTCCGTCTCCCTAATTTCACAAATGAGGAAACAGACCTAGAACTGGGGGCAGCAAAGGCAGGGCTGGGTTTCTTCCTAGCAATACCCATCACCCCTGGCTTGGGGTTTGTAAGGAAGTTCTCCGTGGCCCTACCTAGGTTTGGACAATCCCAGCCTTTCTCACAGCCCGGCCATACACACGCCTTGACTGAGGCTGGACAGCCTCCATCTCAGCATGGCTCCTGGCTACTGACACTTGGGTTTCTTTGGTTTCCACCAGTGCCTGGCCACTGTCCCTTCCTACAAGCTCTGCCCCTAATAGTAAGAGCCAATTTCTTGAGCACTGGCTATGAGCTAAGCCTCCCGTGGGGTCAGTCTTCTAATCACCACGTTCCCACGTGAGGAAATAGACTCAGGAGCTGAGTGCAGAGATGTGCTCCAAGCCGCGTCACAGGCAGGGTTGCCGAGCCAGGATTTACATCTTCCCATTCAAAGTTCGTCATTGTGAATTTTGACTCTTGGGGACTGGGCTGAGGATGGGGTGGTACTGCTCCTGGCAGGGCCAGATTTGGATGGGGCTTGAAAAGGGGGTTCATGGCAGCAGATCTATGGTTCAAGTGAGGGCCATCACCCCAGCTCCCCACCTGACTCTAGCTGAAAATGACAACTACAACTGGAGCTGGCTCCTGCGCCCACGACACAGCCATTCATGCTTTTGGTGCACACTCCCCTTAATTACCAAGGTTCCCAATTAACGTGGGCTGCCGTGTCTGGTGCTGGGTTATTTTCTCCTATTTTTCTGTTCCTCGGAGTTTACTATTGCAGAGAGACACCAGGTCTGTCATTGTGTCTGTTTTGCTCCCTTCCCACCCTAACCAGAGGGAAACCGAAAAGCAACAGCTGATGGCAAATCTGCTCCGGCGCTTGCACGCCCCCTCGGCGGCAGTCTCCTGTTGCTTCTCCGAGCTTGACTGCCCTTTGGAAAAATCTCTCCGCCCCTCGACAGGAGAGGGGAGCAGAGGACGCGCGCAAGCACGGAGCGGGAGGACGGACAGGGAGAGGAGGAGAAGGGGTTTGCGCGCGGCCGCTACCCAGAAGCCTGAGGACGGCGGCACGGAGTGGGCTGTCCCCGCGTCCCGCCCCGAGCGAGCCCCCCGCAGCCGCCCCTGCAGGACGCGCCTCCCAGCCCGCCCGACTCCTAGGAGGAGGGGAGGCGGGAAAGCAGCTCAAGCCTCACCCACCGCCCTGCCCCCAGCCCCGCCACTCCCAGGTTCCTCGGGACTCGGCGGGTCCTCCTGGGAGTCTCGGAGGGGACCGGCTGTGCAGGTAGGCGGCTGGGGAGGTGGGCAAAGTTGGCTCCTTTTTCCGAGGAGGAGCGAGGCTCCTTGGGGACCGATCTCTGGAGCGCCGGGAGCGCAAGGTTTCGTTTGTTCAGTGGGTGTGTGCGGACGTCCTCGGTCAGCAGCGCCGCGGTCCCCGCCTGGGCAGCGGGAAACCGGGCTGGGGATGTAAACAAGGAGATCGGCGTCGGAAGAGAGAGCAGCCTCTAGGAGAGGCAGGCTGTGGCGCTGGGGGTGACGCTGGTGGCTGGGAACTGCTCTCGATGCTGCCTTGAGCTTGGGGTCAGGGTTTTCAGGAGAAGGGGAAAGGGCTGCGCCCACCCTTTTATCCATGAGGAGTTTTCCCTTTGTTACTTGGAAGCTGTGGACACTTGGGGGAGCTTGGGGAATTACGGACGAGAGCGTGTGGCTGGGTGTGAGTGTGGACACATGAGCGACACAAAATGGAACTTGCTGGTTTGGTGCTTGGGGAAGGTGGGGCTGGGCAGTGGGCACTGGATGAGGGCGCAGGGAAAGAAGGATTCTAGAGCTCGAGGATTCATGAGAGTGCATCGTTTTTTCCCCCTCCTTCTTGTCTATGCATCCAATCCTGTTTCCTCTCCGGGGGGCCCTGGGGTCCCCCACTGCCCCTTTCCCCAGCAGGGCTGGCCCTGGCAAAGCCTCCGCTATTGTGTCTCCCGGGCTTCCGTGGAGAGTTGGGTGTGCAGCCTGGGGCTCCCAGCGCTGGCTTCTGGCTCTTACAAGTGGTGGCTGGTAGAGGAGGCACCCAAGGGTGGGAGCTGGGAGCAGCCTCGCTGGAAACATGGGCCTGCCTCGTCACCTGCTGCAAGCCTGCACGCTCACGGGACCGTGGCTACTGGAGGCTTCTCCCCACCAGTGTGCCGTCTGCCTCCACTACCTTTGTCTTGGTGGCTTCGTGCTCTCTGACTGGGCTAGGATTTCCAGCTTTGAATATGGATCAGTGGGCATCTTAGGCCCTCTCTGAAAGGAGCCCCCACTGGGGATCCAGCCACCCTCATATTACGGATGTGTATGTCTATGTCCGCAACTTAGCCTTTTGCACGTGACTTGCCTGGTGGTTGCTATGGAAACTCCTCCATTTCTCAGCCTCCCTCTTTCTCCTGCCCATTCCTCACCTCCATATCTCCTCCCCTCCCCCCAATATGGTTGCCTAGATACTGGTTATCCCTGGCTAGGAGACCTAGATATCTGGCTCCTACACCCAGTTGCAGTGGCCCCTTACTCACACCACCCACTTCACACACACTGCACATCACCAACACCACAAACACATACAGACATATACCACACTACGCAATCAACACACTCTCACACTCACACCACACATACACATACATTATACCTATACACACATACACACGAAACACACCACATATATACCGCACCACCACACACCACCTACAATGCTACACTGACACCCGACACTTGCACTGTGCATGCACACATGCACACACATGCACACACACAGTACGTCTACATAAGTCTCAGGCTGGGCTGCAGCAGGGGAGAGAGAGGGCAGTTTCCTTCCTTATCCAGCCACCTCCCTAGGGGTGTAGAGGGGAAAATGTGGAGTCTCAGGAAGCCCAGAAGGAAAACCCTAACATCTCCCTAGGAACCCTGCAGAACAAGATGGAGGAAAAGGCACTGCCAGATTCCCTCAAAAGAGGAGCCCCTTCCCTAAACCTGGAAGGGAAGGTTGGATAAAGATTGGGTGCAGCCCTTTTCCCTCCTCCTCAAAGCCCTAGTCTGGAGCTCCAGGTGTTAACGAGAGCCAGGCTGGGCACCAACCAGAATTTCAATCTCTTCACTGCCGCTGCTCTCTTCCCTGACCCAGAGAAAGCCTGAGGCTCTGGGAGTCATCCTCACCAGCAGAGGATCAGGCCAGCACTGGGACCATCGGACGCTCTGAGCCCCCACAAAGGAGAGAAGGAAAAGTAGTTACTGTTCCAGGGAAGCTGAGGAGGCCAGACCAGGGAGGTAGGAAGGGGAGGGAAACCAGAAAGAGGGAAGGAGAGGGGCCACAGGAGTCAATAAAGTGAAAGTTAGGGCTACTCACCGTTGCCTGGGGTTCAGGCCACCCTCTCTTCCTGGCACGTTTTCCTGCTTCCTGCTTGGCTCCTCCAACCAAATCTGTGCATCTAGGAGAGGAAGCGGGTGTGCAAAGGGCTCTAGGCTTGCCAGGGTTCTCCCAAGATGTGTGGCTTCTACAGTTGTTGCAAGGTAGGCTCCTGGGGGAAGAATTTCCTTCCTGGCTTCCACTGGATCTTCAGACTGACCTTACGACCCATTTCATTCAATCATTCAATGAACTGTTTTAAGTGTCTACTATGTATTAATTGCAGGGGACATGAAGGTGAGGAGGGAGACACAGTCCCTGACGTTGGAATCCTAGGTTTCTCAGAGCCGGAAGAGGCCTTGAGGGAGCATCCAGTCAGAACACAGTGGGGGAAACTGAGGCTCAGCAGTCACATGGCCAGTAGCAGCTGAGGCCTTCTAACTCCTCAGCCAGAATTTTGGTCTTCACACTGCCTATCCTGCATCCCTTGCTTTCTTTTCTCAGTCACCATCAGAGATGGTGGGTCGATGGAGCCCTTTGGAGGAAGAGCCTTTGGTCAGCTGGTGACTGGGACGCCCTTCCAAAGTGAGGGTCCCCTAGTGGGCGGGGACAACTGGGGAGCCTGCTTCACTATGTTTTCTTGGAAGGCGAAGCTGGAAGGTGTGGCAAGGAGAGCGGGGAGAAGGGGCAGTTTCCTAGACCCTGGAAATTCCCCGACAGCCTTGGGGGAGTCAGCCCACCAAGATCTCCCCTAAATAAGAGCACCTCCTCTCTTCCTGCCAACCTTGTTGGACTTAGTCAGCTGCCATCTGGATGGCAGACTATGCCAGGCAGCCCCCCAAGACTCACCTTCGAACAAATCACCTTCTGAGCACCCTGGAGGAAGCAAACCAGTCATGAAAGGCACAGCTTCAAGGAGGCAGGGAGCCTGAAGTGGAAAGGCCAGGTTCTAGCCCCAGCTCTGCCCCTGAGCTTCCACGCTACTGAAAGGCAAATGCATTCATCGCACAAATACCCCTTTGGATGCAAACTGGGCTTCTAGTGAAATCCAGAAATGGCTTAGACTGCTCTTTAGCAACTGAAAGCCTTTCGGATTTTAGACCTTTGTTTCCGCCTCTGTCAATAGTGAGGTTTAGATTCATGATTTCCAAGGCATGTCTTCCTCTAAATTTGTGTGGATTATACAGTCTTGAAACAGATCCATTTTCTCTCCAGGTACCAAATAGTACTCATTTCACAATACAGGGCTGCAGCTGAGCTGAACAGGAAGGGGCTGGGCTCAGGTTACCCTGGAGAAAGCCTCCTTTTCACCCAGTGTGGCAGAAGGTGACCAAGAAGCTGAAACCAAATGTTTTTCTTGAGGGCCAAGGGAGCTGGCTCCTCCTGGACGCTGTGGTCTACCTGGCCTTTTCTACCAGGGTGCACACTGGGTGGGGTCTTTAAAGAGTTGTTCTCTGGAGAGGACAACTGGAGAGGACAGGGCTGTCATTTTGGTGGTCCAAGAAATCTTCTCCAGGGAGAACCCCTGGCCAGCTGGAGAGTTGCAACAAGAGGGGCCGGTCGGGAACACAGTGCTCTGACACTGTCCCTGATGAGAGGCAGGACATCTCTGGCCGAAACAAAAGCATGGGATCAATTTGGCAACATCATCTCTGCTCCAGAATCGGGGGAGGGAGAGGCCCTGACCTGGGAAGGGATGAAGCCAGTTTGGAGGCTGCACAGGAACGTGTTTGCTACAAAGATGTGGGAGGGAGCACACAGCCTGGGAAGGGGCTGGGGCCCCATGGACCAGGCTGGAGCCATGGGAATAGGGCTGCTCCAGCTCAGAATATGTGATGTGGGCAGAGAGGGCCAAGGATGAAGGGATGTAGTTAGAATGACAGTGACCCCCCACGCAGCTGGAGGACAAAGCCAGGCCCGTACTGAGAGACCAGAGGCTAAGGTTTCAAACTCTTCCATTCACCCTTTTAATAAGTGTTCCCCTCATAGGTCAGGCAGGCCCTGTGGGCTTCTGAGGTTTCTCCTTCACTGGAGCCTTCCTGCTCAGGTAGATCAACTGGCTTATCCTGTTCCTTCTTCTCTCCCACTGCCCACCTCACGTCCACCTCCTACCAGGAGGCTCTGCGACCTTCTTCCTCCATAAGAAGAGCCCCTCCATGCAATCACGGGTGCACTTATGCTCACACACACTTTCCCTTCCTCACACATACATAATCTCCCACACCCGACAGAGAGGCAGGGGCTCGCACGTTCCCACACGCCCTCTCTCTTCGCCCAAAGAGCTGCAGTCTCTCAGACCGTGGTGATGGCCTCTGAATGTCCACCCTCTCAGCCCACTCCATTTTACCCGCTGATGTTACAGCTCAGGTTCAGGTTTGCCACTCCTCTGCTCAAAAACCTCCCCAGGCTCGACTGTGCCTATTAATAAGCACAGGTACATGGTGCGGGCACTCCAGGCTCAGCGTGACCTGGCTGCAGCCACCTCTGCAGGCACCTTCTCCAGATGGTCATCCGAAGCCTGCTACTGTCTCACCCTCTGCCTGAGCTCAGGCCCTTGCTGGAATGTGCCGAGTAGAGGGTGGCAGTCTTTGTAGACACACAAACTTGGATTCTAACCTGGATTCTGATGCTTCCTAGATTTCTTCACTTTCCTAAGCCTCAGTTTCCTTACCTGTCAAATGAGTGTGAGGACAGTATGAGGTGAGTTGTGCACAGGGCTCAGCATGCTGCCTAGCACAGAGTAAACACTCAGGAGATATCAGCTGCTGTAGTAATGGTAGTAATGACACATTGCTAGGATTATTCGAATGGCATTATTATTGTGATGTCATCCTTCATGGCTCCTCCCAAGTGTTGATTCTTTCAGGTAACTCTTCCATATTCCCAATAAACAGGCATTAAAATTCCCAATAAACATATTCCTCCTATATCGTGAATGTCCTGTTAGTTCTTCCGTGAGAGCACGCACCTGCATTTTAGCTGCGGATGGACATGCCCTGCCCCCGCCCCCCGCACTCCACTGCACCTCCTCTCAATGGCAGATCTGTTCTCCCCATAGTGCCTGGCACAGTGTCAGACACATGGAGAAAGCCCAGTGAGCAGCGTGTATGCTGTGACACGCATGAGGAAGAGTCCTCACCACCAGGAGGTGTGGACACCCGGTTGCCCTTCCCGGCTGTCTCCCAAGCCCCGGTGCACACCATGCGTTCCCAAGATGCACATCCCTTTGTTACCATGTGTCATCTCAGCCTCCCAGTTGCTTTGCTAGAGTCTGGAAACTAAGAATTTGACCCCATCTGAGGTCTGAGAGATGCTTAAAAGCTGAAGTCAAAGGAGAGAGGCTGATTCATCACAGCATTTTGATAGTTGGGATTTGACAGAGGCCCAGAGGTTAGAAATGAGGCAATGGAGGATGGAGGATACCGAGAAAGTTTTAAATGCCTGAAAAATTCCCTACAGATCCTTTGGTTGTTCTGAGCTTAGGATGGATTCGACATAGAGGGATAATGATGCTGAAGAGTCCATTCATTCACACATCAACATTTATTGAGTGGCTGCTGTGCTCAGTGCTGGGGATCCAGAGATGGCCAGGGTGTGCCTGTGCTCCCAGGGAGCTGTGGTGTGATGGGGACATACACTGGTGACAGCCCTACGTGGGAAGGGATGTGGGCCTTGGCTCTCTGGGGATGAGGATGCACTGGGGGGAGGGAGGGGAGAATGTGTTTCTTGCAACAGAGACAGAGTCAGGTCAACAGACCTCTCCTCCAAAGACAGAGTCAGGTCAACGGCCCCCTCCTCTAAAAGTAGAGCACGTTTCTGGGTATCCAGGCCCGTGGGTCAGGGTTCATCTTCTTGCCACTTCTACCCCTAAAAGGGAGACAATATGAAATTGTACAAAGTGCCCTGTAGGCTGAAACACGCAGGCCAGAGCTGTTCTTCTAAAGAGGTAGGCAGAGAGAGCCTGGTGCTGTGGCCTGACTGTGGGCAGGGTGGCGTGGGCCTGGCTTCTGGGTTCCTGGCCCTGGCAGCTGCTCTGGGTTTCTGTGTCTGCTGCCGGGACTGCTGTCTGTCCTGTCTTGAATGGGCCTTTGTCAGCAGGTGTGTGGGGGAGGTGATCCCATCCTGGCCTGACGCCATCACACCCTGCTGGGGCCCCAGCCTGTGGATTCTGTGCAATACCACTCGCCATTCAGACTCTCTGGAGCCAGACCGAGATTTCCTGGGGAGCCAGAGGGGCCTCATCCCCTGTGCTGGCAGGCAGGAGGCCTGAATCCCACTCTGACTCCCTCTGGACAAGGCACGGCATTGGCCTGTGCCTGAGTTGGCCTCGCAGTACTGTTCTGTGTGCCTGCTTCTGAGGGCTGTTGTGAGAAGTCCATGGGTGATGGCTGGGATGCCACAGTGTCACGGTTGTCAGTGACGGTGAGGTGACAGCAAGACCTGGGAAGGGAACTGGGGCCCCAGGGACCAGGCTGGGGCCATGAGAATGGGACTGCCCCAGTTCAGAATATCTGATGTGGGCAGAGAGGGCCAAGGATGAGGGGATGTCTTTGGAATGACAGTGACCCGCATGCAGTTGGAGGACAAAGCCAGGTCCACACTGAAAGACCAGAGGCTAAGGTCTCTGTCTCCACCATGCCTCTGCTCGTGGTCCAGCTTGGGATCTTTCCAGGGAGACTTCCAGAAAACAGGCCTGGGTTTGTGATTTGTGAATTCTGTTTCTGTTTCTAAGGAAGAGGTCTTATTTCTTCTCACTGTCAGTTATTTTCTCTCTCTCTCTCTCCTTCTTCCTCTGTCCAAGTTTCTCTTCCCTAGAAGGAACTTCATGTTTTCATGTTAACTATAAAGGTGCCTCCAGGTTAAAGTAAGTCCCCTGCTATATGACAAAGAGTTTTGCCTCCACCCTGTGCAGCTGGGCTGGGTTGGGTCTGGGCCGGTTGAGTCCAGGGAATCTGACAACTCGGCCTTGGTGCCCTAGCGGTGGGAGTGTCCCTCTTCCAAGAAAGAGGGATGGAGGGGCAGCATTCCAGCCATTGGGCTACTGAAGGCGCCTGACAGGAGAGGGAAAGGCCACCCTGGGAGGTGTCAGCCACAGTGATGCGCTGGGCGGAGGTGCGCTGTCCTGCTCCTAGACTGTCCAGCTGCCTTCCTGGCAGCTTGGGGAATTCAGCAGTGTCTGCAGCCTCCTTGAGCCCTGGACTGCTGGAATTTCACCACCCTCTGCTCTGTCCTTTCCTTTGCCAGGCTCTGAGTCTAGTCTCCTCGTGGCTCCTCTCTGGAACCTTGCTGACTGGGCGGGGACAGGCAATCACTTCAAGTTAGGTGATTTAACAATAATTGATGCTTAATTGTTTATTTGATGGGCATTTAAAATGCAAATTGAGGGAACTGGGTGCATTTTCCACTGATGGATCTGTGGCCTCTGGTCGACCCAAAGCACTTGTTTTAAAAGGCAGCTTAAAAAGCCCTTGATGGTTGTTTGTTTGCTCTGTGGCTCTGAACCAGAGAAGCCCAACTCCTGTTACAGATTCATCAAAGCCAGGAAAGCGAGCAGGCGCCTTGTGCTGGGATGAGGTTGAGGATTGCTTTTGTTTTAACTGAATTTTGAATTTTATTATTTTCTAAGAATAGACTATCTTTTTAGAACAGTTAGATTTACAGAAAACTTGGGCAGATCGTATGAGTTCCAATTTTCTCCCCTGGCATGCAGTTTCTGCTATTATTACCATCTTACATTAGGGTGGTACATTAGTTACAATTGATGAACCAATATTGGTACAATAATATTGACTACCATTGACACTTTATTAAAATGTTGTTCGTTTGTACCTTATGTCCTTTTCCTGTTCTAGGATCCCATCCAGGATACCACACTCTGTTGAGTCGTGCCTCTTTAGGTGCCTCTGGGTTGTGACCGTTTCTCAGGCTTCCCTTGTTTTTGATGACTTTGACAGTTCTGAGGGTCACCCGTCAGGTGTATTGTAGGATGCGGCCCTGTTGGGATTTGTCCGACGTTCTCCTCATGATTAGACTGGAGTGATGGGTTTTAGGGAGGAAGATCACAGAGAGAAAGTGCCGTTTTCATCAGATCACACCAAGATGATACAATCAGCATGATTCATTGCTGTTGACGTTGACGGGACTGGGTTTTCCATCCCTTTCATGCCCCCTACGCAGCACAGTTTCAAGGCCTGGTGATTGGAGCTGTGTTCTCTTCGCTCCATACCAATCCATCAGCCAGCACTTTCGGCCGCCCTCACCATCCCGGGTGAGGACAGATCATGGGGTAGCACAGAGACTTTTCCGATAGGAGAATCTTAATGAAGTGAGCATGAGACAGAATATGCTGTGTGCCAAATTAGTGCCAACAACAGGCAACAGGCGCTCTTGGAGTCTGGAGAAAGGGGTCTACGTGGAGTGGCAGCTGGACAAAGATAGCATTTATTAACCTTGGCTGCACATCAGAATGAGTGGGGGAGATTCTCAAAATTACCGATGCCTTGGCTACACCGCCCGGGTTTAGAGCTGAGCGTGGTTGAGTTGATTTCCAGGCATCTTTTTTCTTTTCTTTCTTTCTTTCTTTCTTTTTTTTTTTTTCTTTCTGAAGCTCTTCATGTGATCCTAAGGTACAACCAGGGTCGAGAACTGGAATAAACAAGGAAGGGAAGGGTATTTAAGTAGAAGGAACAGAATATACAAAGGCACGCAGTTAGAGACACACGTGGCAGAAGATGGAAAGTAGACCATCTTAGCTGAAAATAATGAGAAGATACTGGAGGGATAGAAGAGAGGTACACTTAGAGGTTTTCATATGCCAAAAAGAAGTTTGGATTCTGAAAAACTAAATAGGACATAGAGGCACCACTGAATGCCTTCGAGTTTGGGAGGGAGGTATTCAGAATACACTTTAGAAAGGTTAGTCCTGCAGTAATCAGTGTCTAGGACAGAGGGGAAGGAGGAGGTTAAAGATGGGTCCAGCTACTGCACTATTAGGTAAGTTACCCGGAGGAGTGATGGAAAGGAAGTTCCGATTAGAGAGATATTGCAAGTGCAAGCATGGCTAGGACTTTGCCACAGATGCAGTGTGGAGATGGGGAAGGAGAGAGGAACCCCTGGAAACTTGGTGAGTCCGTAAGCTCTGTCGGGCAGGGAGGCAGGGACTGTGTCTGTCTTGCTCACTGCAGTGCTCTCAGTGTTGAGTGAAGTGCCTGGAAAACATTAGGCCATCAATAAATATTTGTTAACTTGGTTACTGGAAGGATAAGGGTGCCATTGTTTCCAAAATTACACCTTGTTCCAAAAATACTCTCTTTCTCCCCCAGTTTCTCCACCTAAATGCAGGCAAATTTCTCTGCTGTGGAAAGCAATCTGATTAAATAACTCAGACCAAGATATAAATGACTGTTAGGATTGGGAGTATTTCTCTTGTAGTGATGTTGTGACATTTAAACGTCTCTCCTAGGGAAGAATTGTTGTGGAGGCAGATACATTTTTGAGTAGGGGTGGCCTTTATTTCGATTCTACACCCTCATCTAATTCTGAGCCATACCAGAAAAAAACGTGATCTGCAGTTTTACAGCCCACTGGTGAAAGGCTGCCGGCTAGTAGTTCTGTTGGCATCCACCATGAGCTGAGCTCCAGTGGACAGGATAGCCTACAACTGGTCTGGGACTCCATCCAGTGCTCAGCATAAATGCACTGGTATTGTGCTAGGCAAGGTGCAGCAGGGAACCCAGCAGCTGTGAGTTGGACACAGAGGCTGAGAGGGACACAGGAGTGTGCTGATGCCGAAGCTCAGCTGGGAGTGATGGGGCATCACTGGGAAGAGCTGGGATCCAACAATGGGTAGCAGACTTGCCACGACCTCTCCTCTTAACAGGCCCCAGGGTCCCAGCCTTACCCCAACCTCAGTCATAGTCAGCAGAACAGAGTTGGGCAAGAAAATGTGAAAGGGGGAAAAAGGGGATAATGCATGCCAAAGTTTGAAAAGCTGTATTTTGGGTTATTCTTCCCTGGCCTGGGTAAGAACACCCTCATCAAGTAAGCCCAGCTTGGTCAGGAGTTAGGCTCAACTTTTTTTTTTTCTCATCACCTATACCCATTTTTCCCCCCAGTTTTTCTTTAGTATGGTAAAATGCACATAACATAAAATGTACTATCATTTTTAAGTGTACATTTCAGCGGCGAGGCAAATATATCTATATTGTGGAACCATCACCACCATCCATCTCCAGAACTCCCCTCCTCTTGTGAAACTGAAACTCCATACCCATTAAACACTCACTCCCCATTTCCCCCTTCCGGGAGCCCCTGGCAACCACCATTCTCCTTTTTGTCTCGGATTTTGATTGCTCTAGTGCTTCAAAAAAGTGGAATCATACGGTACTTGTCCTGTGACTGGCTTATTTCACTTAGCATCACGTCCTCAAGGTTCATCCATGTTGTAGCTGGAACCAATAGGGATGTGAAAAGATGCTCAGCCCCACCACAGGCACTCTTTTTTTTTGTTTTTTGTTTTTTGTTTTTTTTTGAGATGGAGTATTGTTCTGTCGCCCAGGCTGGAGTGCAATGGCACGATCTCACTGCAACCTCCACCACCCGGGTTCAAGTGGTTCTCTTGCCTCAGCCTCCCAGGTAGCTGGAACTACAAGCACACACCACCACGCCTGGCTAATTTTTAGTATTTTAGTAGAGATGGAGTTTCACCATGTTGGCCAGACTGGTCTCGAACTCTTGACCTCAGGTGATCCACCTGCTTCAGCCTCCCAAAGTGCTGGGATTACAGGCGTGACCCACCGTGCCTGGCCAGGATGCTCAGTCTCACCACAGGCACTCTTACGTTCCTCCTCAGCCTCTGTCCGTCTCACAGCTGCTGGGCACAAGATTCATCCATGTGTCAGAATTTCCTTCCTTTTTAAGGTTGAAGAATATTCCTCTATGTGTATATACCACGTTTTGCTTATCCATGAATCCACCGATGAACACCTGGGTTGCTTCTGTGTTTTAGCTATTGTGAATAATGCTGTTGTGAACATGGGTTTACAAATATCTCTTCAAGGCTCTATTTCCAATTCTTTTGGGTATACATCCAGAGGTGGAATTGCTGAATCATATGGGAATTCTATTTTTGATGTTTTAAGGAACCACTCTACTGTTTTCCACCATAGCTGTGCCATCTTACATTCCTAGCAACAGTGCACAACGGTTCCAATTTCTCCACATCCTCACCAACACTTGTTATTTTCTTTCTTTCTTTTTTTTATAGTAGCTATCCTAACGGATGTGAGGTGGTATCTCATTGTAGTTTTGATTTGCATTTTCGTAATTATTATTGAGGTTAAGCATCGTTTCATGTGCTTATTGGCCATTTGTGTACCTTCTTTGGAGAAGTGTTAGTTCAAGTTATTTGCCCATTTTTGAATTGGATTGTTTGCTTTTTTTGTTGTTGCGTTTTAGGAGGTCTCTATTAATTCCTTATCAGATGTATGATTTGAAAATATTTCCTTCCACTCTGTGGTATTTTTACTCTGTCAATTGTGTCTTCTGATGCACAACATTTTTACTTTTTTATAAAGTCCAATTTTTCGGCCAGGTGTGGTGGCTCTTGCCTGTAATCCCAGCACTTTGGGAGGCCGAGGCTGGCAGATCACGAGGTCAGGAGTTCAAGACTAGCCTGACCCACATAGAGAAAACCCTGTCTCTACTGAAAATACAAAAATTAGCTGGGTGTGGTGGCGGAAGCCTGTAATCCCAGCTACTCGGGAAGCTGAGGCAGGAGAATTGCTTGAACCCCGGAGGTGAAGGTTGCAGTGAGCTGAGATTGAGCCATTGCACTCCAGTATGGGCAACAAGGTGAGACTCCATCTCAAAAAAAAAAAAAAAAAAAAAGTCCAATTTGTATATTTTTTTGTTTTGTTGGCTGTGCCTTTGTTGTCATATTTAAGAAACCATTGCCAGATCCAATATCATAAAGCTTTTGCTGTGTTTTTTTCGAAGAGTTTTAAGTTTTAGGTTTTACGCGTAGGTCATGGATCCAGTTAGGTTAAATTTTGTGTATGGTGTTGAGTAAGGGTCTACCTTTATTCTTTTGCATGTATGCATCTGGTTTTCCTGGCACTTACTTGTTGAAAAGACTGCCTTTTCCCCATTGAATGGTCTTGGCACCCAAGTCAAAAATCTTTTGACCACACATGTGAGGGTTATGTCTGGACTTTATCCTACTCTATCGGTGTATATATGTCTGTTCTTATGTCACACACTGTTTTGATACTGTAGCCTTGTAGTAAAATTTGAAATCAGGAAGCTTGAGTCCTTCAACTTTGTTCTTTTTCAGGATTTTTTTGGCTATCCAGGGTCCCTTGAGATTCCATGTGGATTTTAGCACAGATTTTTCTATTTCTACAAAAAAAAGTCATCGGGATTTTGATAGGGATTGCCTTAAATCTATAGATCATTTTGGATAGTATTAATTTCTTTAAAATGTTAGGTCTTTAAATCTACAAACATGGACTATTTTTTCCGTTTATTTACATCTTCTTTAATTTATTTGAGAAATGTTTCTATTGCATGAGGTTCTCACGTTCTTGGTTAATTTCTAAATATGTTATTCCTTTTGATATTACGATATGGAATTGTTTTTTAGTTTCCTCTTCAGATTTTTTACCGTTAAGGTATAGAAATGCAATTGTTTTTTGTGTGTTGACCTTGTGTCCTGCTACATTGCAGAGTTTATTAGTTCTTACAGTTTTTATGTGTGATCTTTAGGGTTTTCTATGTATAAGATGATACCATCTGTGAACAGAGATCATTTTACTTCTTCCTTTCCAATTTGGATGCCTTTTACTTATTTGTTTATTTTGCATAGTTGCTTTGGCTAGGACTTTCAATACTGTGTTAAATAGAAATGGCGAAAGTGGGCATCCTTGCCTTCTTCCTGATGTTAGAGGAAAAGCTTTAAGGCTTTCACCATTGAGTGTGATGTTTGCTGTGGTTTTTGTTGTTGTTGTTTGTTTGTTTTGTTTTTTGTTTTTTTTTTTAACTTATGACTTGTATTATGTTGAGGTAGTTTCCTTCTATTCCTAATTTGTTGAATGTTTTCCTCATGGGAGGATGCTGATGTCAAATGCTTTTTCTGCATCAATTGAGATGATTGTGTGGTTTTTTTTTTTCCCTTCGTTTTGCTAATGTGGTATATTATATTGATTGATTTTCATATGTTAAACCATCTTTGCATTCCAGGAATAAATTGGGGCCTCCGATTTTATTTCCCTTAGTCCCTGCCCATTTCCACATGTGCCAGGGAGGCAGCAAGGAAGAGTGGAAGGTATGTAGCACCAGCAGAATTAGTGACAGTTCCAGGTATGCTTTTGTTAGCTGTTGGGCCTTGGGCAATAGCATAAGCCTGAGCCTCTCTTTTTCTAATCTGTAAAATGGCAGTAATAACCAACATCCCATGGAGTTGTGATGTTTCTTTGAGCTAATGCTTGTAATGTTGTCTGGTGAATAAGGTGTTTTATAAATCATTGGTGATATTAACATTATCACACCATCGTCATCATCATCGTCCTCATCATCATCATCATCCCCTTTGACCAATGTGGGCAGGGAACAGGAATATGCAACATGTAAGACATAGCAGCTCCCCTTTCTGTTTGACAGTCACAGATAAACTGCAGGGCCCAGGGCTGAGGAACAAGAGTCCCTATCTTGATACATCTTGCTATGACCTCCTCAACCCAAGCAGAGTAACAAGGCCATCTTAGGAACAGCACTTTGGTTTTGCAGGAGTCCATGTGGCCCTGCCTGTGTGTGTCAGGGCCCAGCCCTTCTCGAGAGATACCCTGAAGGGGCCCTTTGTGGGAGGCAGTGACTTCTCCTTGAATGACCTTGGTGAAGGAAGAAGATTGGGCATGATGACCAGAGGAGGTGGCTGAAGACCTTGTGGGCTGGGCCTTGGTCTGGGATAGCCGCAGGCTCCTGGTCTCTGTCCAGCAGAGACACTGCGTCTTCTGGGCAGCAGCCCCGTAGCCAGGGAAGGGCGTGAGAGGTTTTCTCCTAGGAACAGCCGCTGTCTGTTGACTTTGCCTTCTCAGACCCTGCCCTGGTGCATTTTCCTGTCTCTGCTTTTTGGCACATCTGTGTGAGTGGGGCACACAGGGCATGGTGGAGGCACCCAGGGCAGCCAAGGCCTCAGAGGGAGGAGGATGACTTGAGGCCTTGCTGGATGCTTCCTCCAAACCCAATTCTCTTCTCTCAGCAGCCTCCACCTCTCCTGGCTTCACCACCTGTGTCCCTCCTTCCCATTTGCCAGCTCAGCTTCTGCGGGGACTTGGCCCCTGGGCCAGCCTCTCCCATCCCGAAGCCTCTTTCTGTCTCTTTCCTTTGCGTGCCTCTGCCACTTCCTCCGGGCCATCGCCTTTTCAGTTTCTCCTCCTCCGGGCTTTCTCACCTCTCCTGCTGCCTCGTGTCCTCTGTCTGTCTTGCTTCTGTGTCTCTCATGGGGGCACCCTCAGTTTGGGCCTGGGAAGATGTGTCCCTTGCTTCAGCTGTCCCAGCCAGATGTGTCCTCCCTGGGCCACCTGGATGACATAGGCTGTTTGTCTTGAGGCAGGAAAAGGTAGTGGCCGGGAGCTGGTGTCAGGTGTGGGCCAAGGCCCCTCCACACCCTGTGACTGCATGAGGACCCTGGAGCCTTCCAGTGGTTGGAGGACAATGTTAGGAGGAAGGAAGGGAAGGGGGAGGAAGTCACTGCAGCCCTCTCCCTAGCCCCCATCTCTGTTTCTCTTTCCATTTTCCTGGAAAAAGTAGAAATGAAGGAGGAAGCCAAGGACAGAGCTGGGGAGTGATACAGTAATACTAACAGGTGATGCTTCTCCAGCAGTTGCTATTCCCCAGGCACTGTACCCAGCTCCGTCCACAGGCCGCCTCTTTTCATTGCAAATGACAGCAACAGAACTCCTTCTAGTTTAGGTGAAGCAGGGGTATATACAGTTTACAGAGCCAGACTCAGAAAGGGCGGGACCTCTGGTTTGGGAACACTGGAGCCTGAGGCACAGCTAGGAAGCTTTCCGGGCCCCTCCTCCCTGCCTCTCTCCCCTGCCAGCTCTGTACCTGTCAGCTGCTGGCCGACTTCTCCCCCAACAGACTCCTCCTACTCCCATCCAGCAGGACGCTGAGGTCTTTTCTGCTGTGTCTTTTAGCTACAGGGGAGGAACTGAGATTGGCAGGCTCCTGTAGACCAGCAGGGTTGGAGTAGGGGCGGAGCAGGCTCCCTTCCCAAAGGGGATGCCATTCACAGAAGAGGGGACTGATGTGGGCACAAAGACCACCTCATCCAACCCTCACTGCTCCCGAGACGCATGCTTTTACTCCCGTCTTGCAGGTGCAGAAGCCAAGACTCTGAAAAGCCAAGTAACGCTCCCGAGATCACAGAGTCATGAGTGGCAGAGAGGAGGGAGAGCTGAGTGCTCAGAGCAAGGACCCTGGAGCCAGGTTGCTTGGGATTGAATCTAGGCTCTACTACTTTCTAGCTCTGGAATTTTGGGCAGGTTACTTAACCTTTCTGGCCTCAGTCTGCCCATCTCTGTAAAGGGAATGGTCATAATAATAGCTGCTTCTTAGGACTAGGGTAGAATGAGTTATATACGTAAACCATTTAGAACAACACTTGGCATGGCATGAGCACCTTATGAATGTTACATATTGTTATCAGAGTGTTTTACAGTTTACAAAGAACCTTCACACGTATTTTCTCACTTGACCTTGATCATAGCCTTGGAAAGTGGACAAGGGAATGGACTGACAGATACTGCACTGATTCTGTGCTGCCTGCACCCCATGCTCTCACCCTTGGCCTAATCAGCTGCAGGGTTCTGCAACCTGTTTTAAAAAATCCCTCACCCGAATAAACAGCTCTCTGTCCAACAAGGGAGTATCAGTGCTTTCTCAGGGGTAAGCTGGCAGGATTGTACATTCTGCTGTCTCTCTAGCGCATGAATATGTATGAAGCTAGAGATGCTGGGAGCGTGGTTGGTAAATGTTCATCCAGAGGTGGGAGCCCCTGCGTTGTGACTCTGTGCAGAACTGGTTGGACTCTCTCGGGTAGTTGTGTCTTGCGGCCTCAGCCTGCAAGGACTGGGATGGGAATGAGAAAACAGGGTGGCAGCTACCTAGGGAAGCTGGGCCCTTCAAAGAACCACAGTGCAGGTGGTCCCTCATGGCTCTTTGCCCCCAACTGGATATGCTCCCTCGCTGTGAGGTGGGGCCCGAGGGCTGGAGTTTGGGGCTGGCTCTGGGATCTAAGGAAACCCACTCATAGCAGAAAAGCTCCCTGCCCTCCACCAGCAGCCAGGCAGACAGAGCAGGGCTGAAGTCCAGAATCCTGCACTTATCCTCCAGGGCACCTGTCTTTCCCTGCCTCAGTTTCTTTCCCTATAAAATGCGTTTGACGATAACAAAAGACCTTCGGCAGACATGAAGCCCAATTCCTCACTCTCTCACACAGCAGAGCAAGCAGGTGATGAGAACAGGCCTTTCCCGTGACCCCAGCTGTGCGGTGAGGGTGAGCTTGGTGCAAGTGACTATTGCTGTAGCATGGATCTGAGTAGTGTATGACCAGACTAAGGATGAAAACAGGGAAGCCCCGGACTAAAAATTATCACAGACAGACTGGTCAGATGTACTGGGAGAGAGGTGGAATCTTTCTATTCCTAAGACCTTAGCAAGTCTCACTGGGAGGAAAATAGGGGGAGGGCAGTCTGACTGATTTGTGGCTAAGCAAGAGCTTTTGGAGACAAGGGACTGGCTCCGAAGGCTGTTTAAGGCCTCCTTAGGTCTTGGATTTCATGAAAGGGCCACAGGTGCACATTATCAGTGTGCATATACCATCGGGTTATGTTTAAGGATGAAGTGAGAATAAATATTTAAATCACTAAGAATAGTGCCTGGCCTGTATCATTTGTCGTGATTGTAATTATTACCTCTTGTATCCAATACAGACCCCCAGACTGGGCCTCAAGTGTGGGTTTTCATCTCACAATTTTTAGTTCCTCTTAGTTTCTTCTGTGGCATCCGTAGAAGGGCTCCTATGATGCAGGCGGACCTCTGTGTCCAGCCTTCAGGTTCAAGGCCGCTGCCTTGGGAGTGTGCAGTGTGAGTCAGAGGTGGGCTTTGTAAAGGCACAAGGAGCTCCAACCCTGGACCTCCCTCCTCAGGGCATTCACATTCACCACCCAGTGGCTCCACAGTGTCCTGCCAAACTGGGTGTGGCTGGACCTGGGGTCCGGACACACTGGCTTGGGGCGGGAGTCTTGCACAGTGCTAGGAGGCAGGAGCTGTATCTCGTAGCCCCATGAGCAAACGGACTTTTGAGCAGCCTCCCAGAAGGGGTTGAAATTGATGCAGAATCGGCCGGGTGTGGTGGCTCACATCTGCAATCCCAGCACTTTGGGAGGCTGAGGTGGGCGGATCACCAGAGGTGATCACCCCGGCCAATATGGCGGAACTCCGTCTCTACTAAAAATACAAAAATTAGCTGGGTGTGGTGGCTCGCACCTGTAGTCCCAGCTACTCAGGAGGCAGGAGAATCGCGTGAGCCTGGGAGGAGGAGGTTGCAGTGAGCTGAGATCACACCACTGCACTCCAGCTTGGGACACAGCGAGACCGTCAAAAAGAAAGAAAGAAAGAGAGAAAGAGAGAGAGAGAGAGAGAGGGAGGAGGGAGGAAAGAAGGAAATGAAGCAGAATCGACCCTCCGTTTTACAAAAACAGAGGATGAACCTGGGCCATGGCTCTGGGTCCCTGTGGCTTGGGAACTTTGACAGGAGAGTGTTTAGGGCACAAAGTTGGGGGTGTGAGGCTGGGTGTGGCCCTTACCCCTGTTTCCAAGCTGGTGGTCACACGGGACCCAAGGTGAGGGGAGAAAGCAGCCCTGACATGGAGCGGGAGTGAGGGGTGCCGGGCGCAGCCAGGAGGGACCCTGGGAAAGTCCCCCTGGAGCTTTGCTGGACATACATCCCCCAAGTGGATGATGACTGTCCTTTTGTCCTTCATTTTCCTTTTGATCCTGCAAGAGAACTTCAGCCAGAGCATCTGAGATGGGAAGCAGAAAAAGGATGGGCAGTTTGGAGAGGAAAAGCACAGCTGTGTGTGAGTGGGGAGGTACTTTGGTTGGATGCCAAGGGCACCCGGATGCCCCAGCCTGGATGGGAAGTAGGGAGACGCTGGAGTGGGGCTGGGGTGGGGTGCCAGGGAAGATCAAGGAGAAGAATATCCAGCCTCTCTAATACTGAGGCCTCTCTGGGATTCTTTATCATTTGTCTGAAAGCATTATGAGGCTTCATTTCCCATAAAAATAAAACACATTCCAAAGCCAAGCCAGGGGTTTGGGCATTCTCTGCTGGTTTGTACTGACCACTCCCCCAAGTCCCATTCATGAGCATGGAGAATAGAGAACTGACGGTAAGGCTGATAGAGTGCAGGCGCGGCCCTTTCATGGAAACAGAGGGCTAAGGAGGCCTTAAAAAGCCTTCGGAGCCAGTCCTTTATCTGCATGAGGTCTTGCTTAGCACAAATAGATCAGACAACTCTCCCCGTTTTCCTCCCGGACAGTAAGACTTGCTAAGGTCTTAGGAATATAAAGATTCCTGGGCCGGTTGTGGTGGCTCATGCCTGTAATTCCAGCACTTTGGGAGGCTGAGGTGGGTAGATCACGAGGTCAAGAGATCGAGACCATCTTGGCCAACATGGTGAAACCCCGCCTCCACTAAAAATATAAAAATTAGCTGGGCGTGGTGTCACATGCCTGTAATCCCAGCTACTCGGGAGGCTGAGACAGGAGAATCGCTTGAACCTGGGAGGTGGAGGTTGCAGTAAGCCAAGATCGTGCCACTGCACTCCAGCCTGGGCTACAGAGCGAGACTCCGTCTCAAAA
>NW_016807677.1:1009883-1013543 GCF_001698545.2 Rhinopithecus bieti
AAAAAAAAAAAAAAAAAAAAATTCCACCTCTTTCCCAGTACATCTGACCAGTTTGTCTGTGATAATTTTCAGTCTGGGACCTCCCTGTTTTCATTCTTAGTCTGACCTTACGCAACGCAGATCCATGCTGCAGCACTAGCCACCGGCACCAAACTCACCACGTCACCTGGGGATAACGGGAAAGACCTGTCTCATCGCCTGTTTGCTGTCCTGTGTGAGAGAGTGAGCAGTTGGGTCCCATTGCCTCCAGAAGACCCGTTCTAGACGTGATTCCATCCCTTGCCTTCCCTGAAGCCAGCACTGTCCCCTCCCATCTCCAGTCCAAGGTTGTTTTTCAATCCAAGGAGGCTGTCAGTGGCTTCCCTCCTGCCCTCTCGTGTCCCTGGCCACCCCATTCCTGCAGGGCCTTGCCTTCTTCCCTGGCTCCAGTCAGGCTGCCCCACTTCCCTTTGGCATTGCTCAGCCTTCCTTTCCTCTGTTCCTCCTGGCCGCTGCTCTGCCAGCCCTGTCCTGCCCACCTCCCAATCCCAGCACATCAAAACAGCAGTCAGGAGTGGGAGGTGTATGTTCTGAGCCCTGCCCCGCCCCTGAATAACTGGATGAATCAGACACCTCATCTCTCTTTGGGCCCCAGTTTTCACAAATAAAAAGCAGGAGCCCAATCACTGTAACCGACTGTGATGAATTGTGTGATGCTAACTGCAGCTGGTAGACCTCACATCTTGGTTATACTCAATATATATACACAGTCGAATCTTTTTTTAATAGACTTCTTGGTTGCAAAGATCTAGATACGTCATAGGCTAAATCATATCCCTTCGCATATAATAATAGTCTAGGATAACCAGTTAGACTAAACTGTGGGGCCTAGGCATTCTGCGACCCCATCAAAGGCCCCATTCTGGGATGATCTGTCTGAAGTGAGACCTCATCTTTCTTTGGGGCATCCTGCTAAGACCCAGGCCCGGTGACCCCTCAGGGCTTGTCATCCGTGGGCTGAGCCTGCAGGAAGGCAAGCAGGTGGGATGCCAGGGGAGGTGAGTGAAGCTTCGGGAGCAGGGGGAGGGAGGGATGAGGGTGAGATAATGAAGTTTCACTGTAATTTGGAGCCTCTGCATTTTCAAGGGAGGTTGTTTCTGAGTTATTTTCACAATGGAACTGGGTATTCTGATCTACCTCACTGCTGTGTGGAATCAAAAATAATAGAGCATGTTGCTATATCATCAACTAGTGGCTTCTCTTTCTGAGCAGTTTTTACCCAGCAATTAAGTGAAATTATGTGACTCAGTATGGGAAGATAATTGCCGGAGAAACTCTTCTGATTGCTTTCTCCTGCACATGCAGCCAGCAACCAAGCAGGAGGATCAGAGAGGAAAATTAACATGGAAGTGCTGCTGCCACCCAAAACCTCAGCTGCTTGCCAATGTGGAGATAAATGAGAGCATGGAAAGGAGAGGAAAAATGAGCGGAAATGGAATTTGTTCTCATAATACACTCTAGAGGAGGCAGCAACGTGTGATTGGTTCCATTTTCCAGATGGGGAGAGTGATCCAAATGGTCTAGAGGGGAAGAGTTGGGCAGCAGGAGAGAGAGGCAGCCAGGGAGTCCCCCACTCCAGCAGTGATGATTTCTCAGGCCCCCTTTGCTGGCGAGCCAGGTCCTCAGGCCCCCCAGGCAAAGGTCCAGGGCCCAGTGCCCATGCAGCAGTGCACGCCCTGTTCCTGTGCCCTCTCCACTCACTTCAGCCTTGGATCTGCCTCCCCCAGTGACTCCTCCTTCCTCTCTTCCATCTACTCCTTAGACTCTCTTGCCCGGAACTGAGATTTATCATCGCCAAGCCTTTTATCCTCCCCACCCCAGCCAGCCTCCAGCAGCCCGGCTTCCTCCCTGGAAGGAGGGAGAAAGGAATGTGTGGTCACTGGGAGGGTGGGAGGTGCGGAGGGGTGGTATATGAGACGGAAGGGAAGCCAAGCTGGGTGCAGCAGTGAGACAAAGGCATTCTGTGGCCCTTCAAAGGTTCTGTGTGTGTACTTGGCCATTCGACTCAGGGGCAGCGCCAACAGTATCACCGATGAGATTTTTAAAAATGGGTTTAGGGCCCACCTCCCAGCCCCCAAGGGGGCCCATGCTGAGGTGTGGTTGATGTAGCCCAGGCTGGGACAGCAGCTTGGAGTAGAGAATTGGTCACTTTTCAAATTTGTGACAGTATTTCTTTTCACACTGTAACTTGATCAGAAATATTTTCTTTAGAATACAAAGGCAGGTCTTAACTCTTTAGCTTGGCACTCAAGAGCCTCTGCAATCTGATTCCAACCCTCTTATCTGAGTTCTCACCACCTACCCCGTCATGCTTTACTCCAACTGGGTTGTTCACTGTTTTGGAAGGTATCTTACACTAGAAATGGCAGCTACTTGGTAGGTCGCTGTCACAGCTCCCTCACAGGCAATGCAGACATTACTGGTGGATGAAGGCCATCTCCTGTTGGACCTCATTTGGGGAAGCCACTTTGGACAGCTATTACTGAATGAAATGCCTTAAGGCTCAACTTGAACTGATCTTGAACTTGAACTGTATCTCATTTGTTATTCCTACTTCCTGTTTCCCCTCTCACTGCTTTTGCTCATGCTGTCTTCTCTGCCGGAATGCCTTTCCTCTACTCTCTCCCTCACCCGTCTATCAAAATCCTACCCTGCTCTTAAGGTTCAGCTGGAATGTCAGTTCCTCCATGGAAACTTCCCTGGCTCCCTGTTGAGCTCTCTGCTCCCCTTCTCTCTGTCTTCTGGACTATTGTTGCATGGCGTCTCTACCTCTTGGGAAGTTCTCTTCATATTTGCTGATGGATCAGAGCCCTTTGCCGCCAAATCCTACTTCTCCTTGGTAGCTGAGGCTGTATCTTGTTCACCTACTTATCCTTTGCAGAGCCCATAATAGTATGGCCCTTTCTAGCAGTTCAGTGTTTACTTGTATAATGAATTTGAACCTGAGAATCAATGGAGGTGATTGTTGGGGTTTGAAAGGAAGGCACAGCAGCAACCTGAACTGCTGCCCATTGTGCCTGGTGGCCCAGAGCTGTTGACATGTGCTTTCCCTATTCCCAGGGGCAGGAGGAGCCCTATTGCCAACACCACAGGCCCTCTTCCGGCTAGAGCTGGTCAAGAAGACACTATGGGAAGCCTGGTCCATTTGTCCCTCCCTCTGTTGCCTCACATCCAATATTCACACCATGGCCCCTAAGATTTGAAGACCTTAAT
Organism: Rhinopithecus bieti; assembly: GCF_001698545.2. NCBI lineage: Eukaryota > Metazoa > Chordata > Mammalia > Primates > Cercopithecidae > Rhinopithecus > Rhinopithecus bieti. The sequence goes on from NW_016807677.1 coordinate 1,013,136, forward strand.
GTGTTGTTTCATCTTCCACATCTTGACTCCAGTCTTGCTCCTCACTGGCTGAGCAAGGAGCAGGTGTAATTTGGAGATGGGGCTTGGGCTAGGAAGTAGCAGTAAACTGGAGAAAGAAAGAGAGAAGGAGAGAGGGAGGGAGATGTTTTACAAATAGCAGATGCTCAAAACTTACTTTATTTCATACTTTGATTGAAGATATTCTAGGACTGTATGACTGCCTGAATCATAAGGGGACTTTCCATTATAAAATAATTAATTCTGGCCGGGCGCGGTGGCTCAAGCCTGTAATCCCAGCACTTTGGGAGGCCGAGATGGGCGGATCACGAGGTCAGGAGATCGAGACCATCCTGGCTAACACGGTGAAACCCCATCTCTACTAAAAAATACAAAAAACTAGCCGGGCGA
>NW_016807677.1:1016968-1219783 GCF_001698545.2 Rhinopithecus bieti
ANAATAATAATAATAATAATAATAATAATAATAATTAATCCCAGGTTTATTATTACACAGCTTGGTTTAAAGAAGGAATGAAAATCATCCAATCATAAGTCACTATTACTCTCCCTACACCAAATACTACCAAAGAGACAAAACAAAACAAAAATCCCGTGAGATAACTGGGCCAGGCATGGTGGCTCATGCCTGAAATCCCAACACTTCAGGAGGCTGAGCCAGAAAGATCACATGAGGTCAGAAGTTTGAGACCCAGCCTGGCCAACGTGGTGAAACCCTATCTCTACTAAAAATACAAAAATTAGCTCGGCATGGTGGTGCATGCTTGTAGTTCCAGCTACTAGGGAGGCCAAGGCAGGAGGATCACTTGAACTCGGGAGGCGGAGGTTGCAATGAGCCGAGATTGTGCCACTGTACTCCAGCCTGAGCGACACAGTGAGACTCTATCTCAAACAAAACAAAACAAAAACTAGCACTGGAGTATGTGAAGCATAGCCAGAACTTAAGCCATAGTTGCACTTAGAGTGAACACTCGTTGACATTACTGCATTCTGTAGGCTAATCAGCATTGAGCCCATCTAGGTTGGGAAGCCTGAGACTACCTGCATGAAGCCGAGAACCCTTGAGAGGGACTAAAGTGATCTCAGGTTGGTATCTGCTGCTCCCAGCCTGCCCCCAGCCATGAAAAAGCAAAACAAATGCTTTCTGAAAGAAAGTGCCCCATTTTAGGACTGTCAGTTTCCCACAGATTAAAATGTAGCAAACATGAGCTCACAATCAAATATATTACCAAACACAAGACTAAACAAGTCACTGTGATTGAGAGGCACAGAAACAAAATGTAAATTTTGACCCCCAAGGATTTAAGAGTTTGGAATTATCAGATACAGAATATAAAATAACTCTAAGAAATGTTAAAATAATAAATGATGAGAACACAAAATGAGTGAACAACAAAGACTAACACAAATGACCAGGCAATTTCAAAAAGAACCAGATAGAACCTTTAGAAATTAATAATATGACCATTGAAACACAAAAGTAAACGAATGGGTTAAGCAGCAAATAAATACTGTTAAAAAGGAAGTCAGAAAATGGAAAACAAATATGAAATAATTACCTGGAATGTAGCACAGAGAAACAAGGAAGTGGAAAATATGAAGGAGCAGTTAAGTGATATGGAGAATAGAATGAGGATGTCTAACCTGCTTCTAGTCACAGTCTCAGAAAGAGAAAATGGGAAGAATGGAGGAGAGGCCATATTTGAAGAGATAATGGCTTAGAGTTTTTCATAACAATGAAAAGGATGAACCTATAGGTAAAGGACTTTCAAGTCTGATGAAATCCACAACAATCAGTTCTATGTTGTGTTTCAGACTTGCGATGAAACTCACAACAGCAAACACACACACACACACAATAAATAAATAAAAGGAGGTAGAGAAGAAAGATAGGACATCTATAAAGGAATGATGATATAAGCAGCAGACTTCTCAACAGCAATCATGGAAGCCAGATGGCAGTGGAATAACATCTTAAAAGTGCAGAGCAAAAATAATTATCAGCCTAGAATTGTGTACATAGCCAAATTACCTTTCAAGGATAGGATTGTATTAGTTTTCTACTGCTGCATAACAAATGATCACAGACTCAGCAGCTTAAAGCAACACATATTTATTATGTCATGGCTTCTTTAGGTCAGAGGTCTGGCACAGCTTAGCTGAATTTTCTGCTTCAGCATCACATCGAGCTACAGTCTAGGTGCTGGCTAAGGTTGTGGTCTGATAAGAGAATTGACTGGGGAAAGATCTGCCTCCAGACTCCCTCAGGTTGCTGGCAGTATTCATCTCCTTGTGGCAGAAGAACTGAGGTTCCCATCTTCTTGTTGGCTTCTGGCCAGGAGCAGCTGTCAGCTGCTAGAGGCTTCCCACAATTCCTTATCCTGTGCTCCTCTCCGTAGCCTGTCTCATGACATAGCAGCTTGCTTTTTCAAGCCAGCGAAGGAGAAAATTCTCTAGCTCCAGCCTGCAAGATTGAGGCTTATATGATATAATATCATCATCTGAGAGCTGTCCTTTTGCCACTTTTGCCACATTCTGTTGGTTAGAAGTATGTTGCAGCTCCTGCCAGTATTCAAAGGAAATAGATTACTCAAAGCCTTCAACACCAGAAGGCTGGAATGACTGGGGATGGCCTTAGGGTCTCTTGCCACAAAGGTGAAATGAAAACATTTCCAAATAAACAGAAACAGAGTTTCTAACTAACAGATCTTCATTAAAGAAAATTTTGAAAGATATTCTTCAGGAATAAAGAAAATGGCTTCAAGGATGACTAACATTCAAAAACAATGGTGAGCAAATCAGTACATATGTTGTAAATTCATTATCTGTTGCTGCATAGCAAATTACTTCCAAACTCAGCAGCCTAAAATAGCAAACGTTTGATATTTCACACAGTTTCTGAGGGTACAGAATCAGGGAGAATCTTCACTGGGTTGTTCTGGCTCAAGGTCTTTCATGAAGCCAGAAGGTCTGTTTCCAAGCTCACTTACGTGGTTCATGGCAGGCTGTATTTCCTAGCAGTGCTTCGGAGGGAGGCCCCCACATGGGCCTCTCCACAGGAGTGCCTGAATATCCTTAAGACATGACAGCTAGCTTGACTTAGAACAAGCAATCTGAGAGAGAGAGAGAGAGAGAGAGAGAGAGAGAGAGAGAGAGAGAGAGGCTGTGTTGTTTTTTATAACCTCATATTGAAAGTGACATACCATAACTTCTGCATATTTTACTGGTCATACAGACCAACCCTGGTGCACCATGGGAGGGGACTGTACAAGGATCTGGATACCAGGAGATACTGGGAGCTATTCTGCAGGCTGGTTACTACACACATGGTTGAATCCAAACAAACATAGTTTTCATGAAGTACAAATATTAGTATCTATTTTATAGAATTTTAAAAAGAACTGAAATATTGTCCAATAATAGCATATGTATCAGGAATGGGGTGATTTGTATTTTTGTGTTTTCAAGGAGGGTATTCTGCCTAATAACTACTATAGGTATTAACTCTGAATTTTTTAGTCTTTTTTACATTGACTACACATGGAAAAATTACAAAGATAACCACTAAAAGGTTAAAATAGTTTCTATAATTTCTAAACCAGTAGAGGGAGAAAAGGAATAAGAAAAAAAAATAACTAGGCTAGGGGCAGTGGCTCATGCCTGTAATCCCAGCACTTTGGGAGGCCAAGGCGGGCAGATCGCCTGAGCCCAGGAGTTCAAGACCAGCCTGGGTAACATAGTGAGACCCGCCCCCCCACTGCCAAAATAAAAATAAAAATAACTAATCCAAAAAAAAAGAAAGAGCAGGGAAAGAAAAAGAAACAAGCACATTCCCGTAGGGAAAAAACAGATGGCAGAAAGCAAGCCAAATATATCAATAGTCACAATAAGTGAATTAAATGGGGTAAACTTGACAATTAATACAGAAAGCTTGACAATACAGAATTTTTCAAAAATCCAGCTCTTTGCTGTTTATGAGATGCACACACAACACATAAGGACACAGAAAGATAGAAAGTAACATAGAATTTAAGGCAGGGAGGATCACTACATAATTCTAGAAGACCCAACCCACAGGACAGTAACCGTTTTAAACTATCTGTTAGACTATTCTAAGAGACATGTTATCGGCCAGCTTCAGGTCTGTTGTGCCCACGCTCAGTAAATCTCAGTAAATCAATCACTGTGATACAGATTTTGCAAAAGAGAAAAGATTTATTCAGAAGGCCATCAAGCAAGGAGGCAGGAGAACAGCTCTCAAATCCGCCTCCCCAAAGATAAGGCTTAGGGATATTTACTGGTAAGGGAAGTGGGGTGGTCTGAGGCATAGGGAAAGGTGACTGGCAGTGGGGAAAATGAAATGACAGATTCATTCTGAGCAAGCGTAGTCAGGGTTCGTGGCATTCCATAAGACATAAGTGCAGGAAATGGTGGTGTTAGTGTGACCTGAGGGTGGAGTTTTTAGCCCTCTGATGTCAAAAGGCTACCCTCTGGGGCACTTGCACACGTCCAGTTGAAGGGTGAGTGGTCTCATCCTGTTTGAACAGGACAGGAGCTAGCCCAAATTCCTGAAAAACAGCTGAAGTAACCATTACCATGGTGGCCTATGAATGTTATCTATAAAGTAACCAGTGAAGGTTAAGTTTCAGCATTCAGTGGCAAGGCCTTCAGCTACCACGGCCTTCAGCTTCATGGAAAAAGGAAAATAAAATAAAGTAAAATAAAATAAAATAAAATAAAATAACAAAAAGCAAGCAACCAAAAGCAAACAGTGCAGGCAGACCTGATCAGATTAACCCCTTGGTTTCAAATATGGGGATACATTTATAAATCCTTCCACTTAGCGCTAGATTTTAAAGTGCCAATCTTGATTTTTGGTAGGTGAAACAGTAAAAAAAAAAAAAAAAAAGAAAAGAAAAGAAAAAAGAAAAAAATTTAAACACAGTTGGTAATCTTAATTTATAGGCATATAGAACTTTCTTCCCAACCATGAAGGAATTCACAATTTTCCAAGCATACATGGAAAATAATTCTTTTAATAACTGACCATGTACTAGGTCATAAAGCAAGTCTCAATACGTTTCAAGGCATCTGTACATCATACAGACCATGTTTTCTGACCTTGGTGCACTTAAGCTAGAAGTCAATAACAAAAGCAAATAAAAATCACTGTGTATTTGGATACTTAAAACACATACTTCTTTTTTTTTTTTTAATTATACTTTAAGTTCTAGGGTACATGTGCGCAACGTGCAGGTTTGTTACATATGTATACACATGCCATGTTGGTGTGCTGCAGCCATTAACTCGTCTTTTACATTGAGTATATCGCCTAATGCTATCCCTCCCCCGCCCTCCACACAATAGGACCCGGTGTAAAACACATACTTCTTAATGCATAGGTAAAGTAAGAAATTGTAATGGAGGTTTAAAGTATATTGAGAACTAAACAACAATCCAACCATGATGGAGTACTTTCACCCCATTATAGAAGCTTTGAAGTGTTGTTTTTCATTACTGTTTAGTTCTTAGTATTATACTTTAAAAGCACTTAGAGGGAACATTGCAGTCTTAAATGCTTATATTGGAAAATAAGAAAAGCTAAATATTGATGAACTAGGTATCCAACGTAACAAGATGAACATAAAAAAGAACAATAGAAGAAACCCAAAGATCGTATAAGGGCAGAATTAAGAAAATTTTAAAACATACAATAAAATGAATTAATGAAACCAAGAGTTGGTTTCTCTGAAAAAACTAATAGCATCGTTAAACCTCTGGTGAAACTGACCAAGGAGAAAGGGAGTTGTCACAAGTAACATCAGGAATGAAAAAAACGGGCATAACTTTATGGCAATACATTTGAAAGCAGAAGAGGAAAATGCCTTTAAAATTATAACTCACTAAATTTATTAAAGAAGAAATAGGTATCTGGAGAGTGCCATACCATTAATTAATTGAATGGGCCATTTAAGATCATCTCACAAAGAAAATCCCAAGCCCAGATGATTTTACAGGTTAGTTCCACCAAACACTCAAAGAACAGGTTATTCGAATCTTCTGCAAACTCTTCCAGGGAACTAGCAGGAGAGTGGATACTTGTTCTGTGAGGCCAGTACTGCCATCCCCAAACCAGGCAAGGTTAATACAATAAAATAAAAACTGCAGACCAATCTCACTCATGCACATAGATGCAAAAATCCTAAACAAAATGTCATTAAGCCAAATCCATCTGTTTATTAAAAAAAAAAATTGGTTTCATCTCAGAAATACAGGGATGATTTAACACTTGATAATCCATACATATGATTTACTTCACTGGTAGATTTAAGGACAAAAACCATAGAAATAGAACACTCATTTATAATTAACATAAAACAGAAACATCTTGGAAACCAGGATTAGAGGGGAACTTTCAAAGCATTAGAAAAACTCCATTTAAAATCAGTAGTAAGACTGTGTGTAAGTATGTACGTGTTGTGTGCATATGTGTTTGCTAATGTTTCTATTCTGCATTTCACTGGAATTCCTACCCGGTACACTAAGACAAGAAATAGAAATAAATGGTGTGAGAATTAGAAAGAAGGAACAATATCATTTAAAGATGATATATCTATAGAGAAAACCTAAAGGCATCTCTAGGTAAGTTATTACAAATAATTCGAGAGTTTAACAAGATTATTGGGTTTAAGATCAATATGTAAAATCAGTTGCTTTTCTCTCTACCAGCAAAATTAGAAAACACACACAAGGTGACATTTAAGGCAGCAATAAAAATGATAAGGCACTTAGGAATGAATCCAACAGAAAGTGTGCAATACCTATGTGAAAGCATTTATGGAACTTTATTGAAAAGGACCTAAACAAATCAAAAGATTTATTTATAGACAGGAGACTCAAGATCAGAAATATGTCATTTCTCCCCAGGTTGTTCTATAGATAGATCCATTGCAGTTCCCGTGAAAATCCTAACAGTTTTGGATGAATTTGAAAAGCTAATTCTGAAATTCAAGACCAAAAAACCAAGAATAATGAAGACATTCCTGAAGAAAGAGGAGGAGAGGGAAGAGGAGAAAAAAAGATGGGAGCTTCTCTTGCAACGTGGCAAGATTACTATGAGGCTGTCATAACTGAAACACAGCAGTTTTAATGCAGTACAGACAAATTGACCAATAGACCCAAAGAGAAAGCCCAGAAACTGATGCACACCAAATAGAAATCAGATATGTGACAAAGGTGGTAGAGCACATCATGAGGAAAAGGGGAGGCAGTCCGCCACTGGAACCAGGTTACAGTACCAGTTATCAGTATGGAAAAAGTAAAACTAGACTCCTACCTCACACCATACACAAGCATCAGTTCCGGATATCAAATAGATTTAAATGTTAAAGACAAAGTTTTAGGGGTTTTAGAAAAAAACTCTGACCTCAAGGTGAGAAAGGATGTCTTAAGACATAAAATCACAGCATTCAATTATGTTAGAATTAAGAAATTCTGTTCAACAGAAGACAATTTTAAAAGTGAAAAAATAAGCCACCAACTGGAAGGAGATATTTGCCATACTTAATGACAAAGGTTTGGTATTCAGAATAACAAATTAACAACAATAATAATGTCAACTCGCTTGAAAAATGGGCAAACGACATGAAAAACATATCATTGATGAAGAAACAGGAATGACAAACATGGAGAAAAAAAGCCCAATATTACAATGTAATCACATTAAAATCATCTTTTACCTCTAGATTGGCAAAAATGAAAATATCTGACAACAGAAAATATCCACTGCATATCTACAACCAGAGCCATGGGGACACTGATATGCAGCTGGTAGGATATTATCATGCAGATGACTGCTGTGGAGGACAATTTTAAATCATTGTGTAAAGTGGACAGTTTGTATACTATACAACCCAATGAATGACTTCAATCCTAGTCTTATGTCTAGAACATAACTAGTCAAACTGCCGAATGTGACCCATTAAGGAGCCTTGAAATGTTTTTTGTAAAGAAACAGAATAGAATAGAAAATAAAGTATCTCATTCATACTAAGTATTATTTTGTGATAATTGCTTCTGGTACACATGAATATGTGTTAGTGCTGGGTTGCAATGTAAAATGTATTTCTTACAGGAGTGGTGATCAAAGAATCGAAAAACTGTTTCCTCAGAATTCTTGCATGCGTGCCCTGAGCCGTATACACAAAAATGTCCACAACTCCATTGTTTGCAATAACATAAAATTGAGGGGAAAAAAACACACATCCATTGACAGGAGACTAGAGCAATACATGATCATTTACCTGCACAATGGAATATTACACCACACTGAAAATGAATGCATTATAGCTAAATGCAACAGTGTCAGTGACCCATAGAAGCATAATGTTGAACAGAAAAAGCAAGTTTCAAAAGACTATAAACATGATATCATAATTATGAAGTTCAAAAAAGCTACACTAAACAACATAATATTTAGATATATGTACCTGTTAAATATATTTTTAAAGTGAAGAGCAAGGTGAATAACCATACAGTGGAATATTATTCAGCCATAAAGAGAAATAAAATACGAATACATGCTACAATGTAGGTGAACCCTGACAACATTATGCTAACTTGAAAGCCAGACACGGAAGTCCATGTATTTTATTATTTCATTTATGTGAAATGTCCAGAATGGGCAAACCCATTGAGACAAAAAGTAGATGAATGGTATCAGGGTCGAAGGGAAGGGGAGTCGGGGGTGACTGCCAATGGATACAAGTTTCTTCTTGGGATGATGAAATGTCTTGGAACCTGAGATTGGTAACGAATGCACAACTTTGTGAATGGTCTAAAAACCACTGAATTGTACAGTTTAAAATGGCAAACTTCCTGGTGTGTGAATTGTATATTTTAAATTGTGAAAAGAACACTTACTATGAGATCTACCCTCTTAACATATCTTGAAGTGTGCAATTCAATATTGTTAATTATGCTGTACAGTGTTATACAGCAGATCTGTAGCACTTACTCATTTTGCATAACTGAAATTTTGTATCTGTTGATTGGCAACTTTTTAAAAGAAGAGCAAGGGAATGATTAAAAATACATATTTTCAGCCAGGCATGGTGGCTCACGTCTGTAATTCCAGTGCTTTGGGAGGCCGAGGTGGGTGGATCTCCTGAGGTCAGAAGTTCGAGCCTGACCAACATGGTGAAACCCTGTCTCTACTAAAAACACAAAAAATTAGCTGGGTGTGGTGGTATGTGCCTGTAATCCCAACTCCTTGGGAGGCAGAGGCATGAGAATTGTTTGAACCCAGGAGGTGGAAGTTGCAGTGAGCCGAGATCGCACCATTGCATTCTAGCCTGGGCGACAGAGGAATACTCAGTCTCAAAATAAACAAAATAAATAAATAAATACATAAATAAAATTTAAAAAATATATTTTCGGAATACTGGCCACCTCTGGGAGAGAGGCAGGGGGATGGGGTGCAGGGAAACCAGAGGTCACTGCAGCAGTCTTTGTAAAGCTCCATTTCCTAAGCTGCTGGTTATTGGTGTTTCTATTATTACTATGCCTCATTATATGTGTGTGTTACATATATTTTTATACATATAAAATACGGTGTAACATTCAAAGGAAATGCAAATGTGAAATGAGATAGCATTAAAAGCAAATTACCACCTTTTGATAAAGGCTTTTTGAATCAAGGTTTGGGCCTTGAGGTGGCTATGGATGCAGTCGTTCTGACCCCTGGTGGCTGAGAGGTGAAGTGCAGTGGTGGCTGCTTGCTCAAGGCCAGGGGAGGTAGTGACCGTGCTGGAGGCAATCAGGGTCCTGGACTGGGTGGATGTCCAGGGGTTCCGGCCACTGCCGGTTTCACCCCACATGGAAAACAGACCCAGCCTTGGGCTTTCCTGGTTCAGGAAAAGCCTCTCTCTGCTCTCTGGCTCTTAACCATGCTCCTGGTGTGTGTCCTGCCATTGAAATCTATCCCTGGGTGCCACCTCTTGGCCCTGCCTCCTGCTTCCACCAGGATAGCCCACCTGGGGCCATCCACCCAGAGACCGGGACTGATGAGCTCCTGAGCAGACATCTCCGCATCCTCTGGGGAAGCAGAGGCTGGGGTGCTGAGGCTCATAGAACCAGCCTTCAAACTCCTTTTGTTGAATCAAACCATCTTTCTGGAGGATTCTGAACCAAAGCCTGTGGGAAGGGCTGCCTTGGGCACTTTTGAGGTGTGATGTGAGGGGTACCTGAAGGAGGGCTGTCAGTGCTTAAGGGCCCAGGAAACCGCAAGTCTCCTCCCCACCTAGCTGGCTAGATTAGAGGGACATTGGTTTACTGGCCCCATTTAATCTGATATTAAGAGACATTTCTGACAGGGTATTGGCTGTCAGAATGAACTAGAGATGGCGACAGAAGGCCTTAATGAAATAGAGATGGCCACAGAAGGGTGGCCTGTAGAGAAGGACACAGATGAGATACCAAAGTCACGTCCCACAGGCAGTGTGGTGGAGGAGTTACTATGCTGGGTTAGGATGTAGGCCCTGCTACTCACTCTGGTGCATGTCAGCCTCATTAAGCTTCAGGTTCTCAGCCTGCGTTAGTTGTAGTGGTTGCTAATTGTACTAACTCAATTGTGCCAATTGAATTAATACATGCAGAGCATTCTCTAAGAGTCCAAGAAATGTCAACTGGTGGTGGCTCACGCCTGTAATCCCAGCACTTTGGGAGGCTGAGGCAGGTGGACCACTTGAGGTCAGGAGTTCGAGACCAGTCTGACCAACATGATGAAACCCCGTTTCTACTAAAAATACCAAAAATTAGCCGGGCATGGTGGCGCGTGCCTCTAATGCCAGCCACTCAGGAGGCTGAGGCAGGAGAATCGCTTGAACCCAGGAGGCGGAGGTTGCAGTGAGTCAAGATCGTGCCACTGCACTCCAGCCTGGGCAAGAGAGTGAGACTGTCTCAAAAAAAAAAAAAAGTCAACTGCTTGTGCTTAGGTTGTTTGAACCCTCATCAAGTCATGAGTGCAGAGTAAAGCTGGGGATTTGACTTGGCCCCTGGTCAGGCTGATGCTTGAAGCTGATGAATGGAGGCTTCTTAGCCGGAGAATCATTTTTTCCTCCCTCTGTCCCCAGACGCCATGGAGTTGGTGCTGGTCTTCCTCTGCAGCCTGCTGGCCCCCACAGTCCTGGCCAGTGGTAAGTACCCCTCTGGGACCTGGCTGTGACAAGATGACAATCCTGTCCAGCCCTCTCTACTGGAAGGTTCTGGGCCCCTTGGAACATTAGAACTGGGGGACTCTCAGGTTCTTCATGTCTGGTCAAGGGCCTCTCCCTTCAGTCAGCAGAGGAAGTCATGGAGGCAGCAGCTATTTATTCACAGACCTCAACACAGCCTGCCCCCTTGCCCCCTAAGGGTCCGGCAGGGCATGGTTTTTAAGCCCCACAAGCTCACCGGGCCTCTGTGGACTTGTGGCCTGAACCCTGGGAGTCAGACCTGCATGTCAGTCTCTAGACCATGATTAGCCAGTGTTGGCCTCATGCAAGTCACATGTCCCTCCTTGGTCTCGGTTTCTCCGTATGTCACAAGAGGAAAATTGATCCTGTCTTCTGGGGATGATGTAATGAAAAGGGGCAGTGAATGTGGATGTTGCATGACTCAGAGCCTCACTGAGGCTCAATGCCTTCATTACCCTCAGCCCTCAGGGTTCCCCAACCCCCTAACTGGCAGGCCCGCCCTACTGTGCACCTCTAGGCATCTCTGCTTAATGGGCCTTGCTCCTCCGGAATTCCTTTGTGAAGACGGAGGTCTGTGAGGCAAGGTTAGATATTTGGGAGCTGGGTTGTGTAGCTTTCTTTCTTTTGACCAACTGTTTGTTTTTGCAGCAGCTGAGAAGGAGAAGGAAATGGACCCTTTTCATTACGGTGAGCAATGGTGACCCCACTGCAGGGGTCAGGGGAATGCAGTCCTGCCTGGCAGGAGGGATGGGAGGAACAGACACCCTCTCCCTGGCCCCTTCCTCTCTCACCCTTGGTTCCTTTGGCAGATTACCAGACCCTGAGGATTGGGGGACTGGTGTTCGCTGTGGTCCTCTTCTCGGTTGGGATCCTCCTTATCCTAAGTAAGTTGGTTCTTTTGCTCACTCTGTAAGAGCAATGACTGAGGCTGCTAAGCAGGTCGGACAGTGTGAGAGCCTGGTTGGTCCCTCTCCTGGAGAGGAAAGGAGGCTGCCTGTCCTCCATGTTATCTTCACCACCCAATAGAGTGTACTGGGCACATAGTAAGTGCTCAGTGAAACAGTGAAGCGGGAACAAAGAAACTGTCATATGACAATGAGCACAGATAGGAACTGGTAGGGAGGCTTCCCAGTGCTGTGTCCATAGGGCATGAGTGGGGCAGTCATGGAGGAAGGAGACAGGCACTGCCCTAGTGTGCGAGGGATGTGCCCCTGAGTTTGTTGTTCCCACATGAGCCTGATCTGCACAGATCCCTCTTGACTCACATGATCAAGAGGGCTGTGGGGATGTAGCCATTCCAGCTGTAGAATGTATTTCCTTTGCCCCAGAAGAAGCTACCCCATCTGAGGGCCACTGTGTGCAGCTGTGGAAACTGTGCACTGCTCAGGTCTAGGGGGTGCCATTTACGTAGTCCCATAACCTGCACAGGCCCCTGGCCCTGCTGTGGCCAAGCCAGGAACATAACCTTGGATGGTTTCCTTGCTTTTCAGGTCGCAGGTGCAAGTGCAGTTTCAATCAGAAGCCCCGGTAAGGATGCTGTGGCAGTGGACATTGGGGGTGATACTAGGTGGGACAGGAAGGGACCCCTGGTGTGTGACCCCTCCAAATGGGCATTCTCTTGGATTCTTGTCTCAGAGGCAGAATGTGTGCGTTGGGGCATAGGGCTGGGAGTTTGAGGACTGCCAGGTAGACTCTGGGGCAAAGGAGAGGTCAAAACATTGATGGTCAGCCCATCCTGTCTCTTCTGATATATGTGGGGGAGGGGAAGTGGACAAGAAAGTACTGGAACCTTTTCTGGAGGCCCTTGGGACAGTTGAGCTTGGGAGAAGGGAAGCAGAGGGCTTCCTGGCCTCTCTTGGTGCCCAGGTCCTCCCTACAGGACCTGCGACACAGTCCCCGCTTGTCACCTGTTCATGAGGCTCTTTGAGCTGAACAGACACGTGGACCTTCTTTCTACTCCCACACAGAGGTCATACCCTATTAATTTACTACAGTAGCCAAGGGTAGCTTGGACCCCAGAAGTCCAAAGCCTGTGACAGGACACACCCAAGGCCCCATGTGGCCTTAGGCTCCCCTTCCCATGACTTGGTAGAAGTCGAGGGCTGACATTGAAGGGTGCCTGTAAGTTGCCTCCGAGTCTGACCCTTCAGTCCAGACCTCTCCCTCTGCCCCATGCACCCCACAGCAGAGTGAGCTCCAGCCCCTCAGGGCACTGGGAGGAGCCTGACCGCAGGCGGCTGTGCCCCAGTGAGGAGCAGAGCGATGCTCTCTGGGTCTGCCCTGGAGATCTCTGACAGGGCTGTGCTTCTCCTTCTCCTGCAGGGCCCCAGGAGACGAGGAAGCCCAGGTGGAGAACCTCATCACCGCCAATGGTAACTGTCTGTGACCACCTGCCCAGATGGAAAAGCGGGAACAGAGGGACCCCTCTGTGGCTCAGGAAGGGACTGTTGCCAGGTGCATGGCCTCATTAGAGTCAGCCAGACATGCTCCCGCAGTGCCAGGAGAGGGGCCTCCAGGGCCTCTGCAGCATTGCCCCCTCACTCCACCAAACAGGCTACTACTAGTGTCACCTGCTATTTACAGAGCATCTGCTTGTGCCAGGCACAGATCCCATATCATTTAATGTGCACACAGCTCCGAGAGATAGGCATCACTATCCTCATTTTATAACTGAGGGACTCAGAGAGGTTACCAGGTTCCTGTAAGCAGCAAGTAGCAGGGCCAGGATTGAACCTAGATCGTTCTGACTCGAAATCCCATGGCTGTCACCTCTTTGCTCCCCCAGAGTCAGGCATAGACACGGCTGCTGTTGGGGGTGGCCCACTGGGTGAGGAGTCTATATACTATCATCCATTCTGATTTTCTTTCCAGCAACAGAGCCCCAGAAAGCAGAGAACTGAAGTGCAGCCGTCAGGTGGAAGGTGAGACGCTCACTGCCTGGATCGGCCCCTGTCGCCATCACCATCTGCATCAGGGCCTGGACAGGAGTTCAGGCAGGAAGGATGGGGCTAGCTTTTGCAGTGGGCACAGCTTTTACTATGGGCCCTGCCCTGAGGAGCCTTCAGGAGTCTGAAAGGGGCTGTGAGAGAGACCAGGACCAGAAACACCCAAGGTGTCCCACACATGTGCATGCAAACACCAGGAAATGGGGCTTCCACACATCCCAAAGGCCGAGTACATAGGGCATCATCCCAGCTGCCACATGGGGAGAATTAAGAGTTAGTGAAATGCTGCTAATCACAAAGTAGCATAAAGATAATGGCTTTCCGTGCTGATTCAGAAAGTACTTTAGGGCCACTTTTTTTAAAAAAAACACCTTATTATGAAACTTCCCAACCCACCCAAAAGTAGAGCAAATAGTATATGATCCTTCCCTCTCCACATTTAGGGGCACTGATTTTAGCATCTACTTCCATTGTTCATCGTAGGGGTCACAGGAGAGTAGTAACCGGCAAATGCTCTACGGTTTTCAGAGTGCAGCCACACACACAGACTCACTCAAGTCTGCCAGACAAAGAGGATGGGACAAGTGGGGTTTAGCCCATTTTATAGATGAAACCAATGTCAGAGGGAACAGCCCCATGGAGAGTGACAGACCGGACTGTGAACTCAGGCCTTCGTGGCTGTAGTTCAGCGCCACTGCTCCCCTCTGTCCTGTGTGTCTTGCTTTATGACATGCCCTGGAATATCCTAAGGGAAAAGGTTTGTCTTTTGTCAGCTCACTTCTGCCTTTTTTTCCCCCCATACAAATAAGGCATCATAGAAAGGTATATAAGTTTATCTTAGATTGTAAGTTAAAAGAGGTTTCTGGATGATGAAGTGCCCGATGCACCAGCTTCTACTGTGGTCGTAACAGTATCGCGTGCCTGTGTAGCATTTAAATTCTTTCCAAAGTGCTTTTGCATCTTCATAGCAGCCCGTGATGGGCAGAGCTCATTACTCCCGTCTTCTGGATGGGGCTCTTGAAGGCAAGTGATTACCCTAAGTGTGAATGGACGAAGATCCCGATCTAGGAGGCAGGTGCCCTTCCTGGTAACTTGGGGTTCTGTCTATTTCATCACAGACTGAGACTCTATGGGAAGGCTCAGAGGAGGCAGCCTGGAAATGAAATGTCTTTTCGTTTTTTTTTCAAACTAGTTCTTTCTCAGAAACCTTTTATCCTAAGGCTCAGGACTGTGAGCAACCACTGGGGAGGCCCTGGGTTTAACAATTTCCTTTCCGTGTCTGCCAGGCTCCAGCCCACCTGGGAGAGGCTTCCTCTGAGGTTCACCCCTCCCCTGTGTCTTCGTCTCCTTTCTCTGTGTCTCAGAAAGGCTGTCATACCGGGAAGTTCAGTGGGCAAGTGCTCAAGGAAGGGAGAGAAACAGATACGGATACCAGAGGCGAGCTAAAGTGTTTTTAATTTAAATTATCCTCCTCCTCAGCCTCCGGAACCTGAAGGTGGCTGCTTGAACCTTTGGATGCAAATGTCGATGCTTAAGAAAACCGGCCACTTCAGCAACAGCCCTTTCCCCAGGAGAAGCCAAGAACTTGTGTGTCCCCCGCCCTCCTATCCCCTCTAACACCATTCCTCCACCTGATGATGCAACTAACACTTGCCTCCCCACTGCAGCCTGCAGTCCTGCCCACTTCCTGTGATGTTTCTGTGTGTATGTGTGTGAGTGTGTGTGTTTGCTGACTGGTCTTCGTGGCTACTTGTTCGTGGACGGTATTGTGTTTGTTAGTGAACTGTGGACTTGCTTTCCGGGGCAGGGGCTGAGCCACATGGCCATCTGCTCCTCCCTGCCCCCGTAGCCCTCCATCACCTCCTGCTTCTAGGAGGCTGCTTGTTCCCTGAGACCAGCCCCCTCCCCTGATTTAGGGATGCGTAGGGTAAGAGCACGGGCAGTGGTCTTCAATTGTCTTGGGACCTGGGAAGGTTTGCAGCACTTTGTCATCATTCTTCATGGACTCCTTTCACTCATTTAACAAAAACCTTGCTTCCTTATCCCACCCGACCCCAGTCTGAAGGTCTCTCAGCAATTGGAGATACAAAGCAGTGAGCTGGTGAGCCCAGCGTTGACTTCAGGCAGGCTATGTCCTTCCATGGTCAATTTCTTCCCTAGGACTTCCACAAGGAATCCCCATCTGCCCTGCCCCTTCACAGAGCCCCCGGAGATTCCAGGCCCAGGGCTTCTACTCTGCCCCTGGGGAATGTGTCCCCTGCATATCTTCTCAGCAATAACCCCATGGGCTCTGGGACCCTACCCCTTCCAACCTTCCCTGCTTCTGAGACTTCAATCTATAGCTCAGCTCAGCTCATCCAGATGCAGACTCCAGTCCCTGCCGTTGGGTCTCTGGCAGGCAATAGCTGAAGGACTCCTGTTCCACTGAGGCCAGCACATTGGGATGGGTGGAGGGAGAGCAGAGGCCTTTGCTTCTCTGCCCACGTTCCCTTAGATGGGCAGCAGAGGCAACTCGCGCATCCTTCGCTCTGCCTGTCAGCAGTCAGAGCGGTGAGCGAGGTGAGTTGGAGACTCGGCAGGCTCTGTGCAGCCCTTGGGAACAGTGAGAGGTTGAAGATCATAACAAGAGTGGGAACTCAACCCAGATCTCGCCCCTCCTGTCCTATGTGTTCCCGTGGAAACCAAATCGTGCGCTGTGACCCATTGCTGTTCTCTGTATCGTGATCTATCCGCTCAACAACGACAGAAAAAAGGAATAAAATATCCTTTATTTCCTAGTGGCTCGGAGGTGCTTTCCTTTCTGTGAAAGAACTTGAGTGTTTGTAGGGCCTGTGGAACTTAAAGGGCCAGAGGGAGTCTGTCCATGGTCAGAGGGAGGAAGCAAGGACTGGAGAGCCGGCCAGGCAGGCACAGAGCCCTTCAGCTGCTGTCACTGTTGCCTCCTCGTCGCTTCTCTTCCCTCCCTTTCCTTTTCTTCCTTCACTTTCCTCCCCTCCTGCTCAACCCTTCCTCCCCGCACCTTCCCACCATTTCTCTTCCTCCCTCCCTCTCTCCCACCTTCCCAGGCCACTGGGCTCAAGCCACATCCCATAGCAGGACCTGTACATTGCACAGCATCTTGGAGCAAAAAAGGGCGTCACAATGGCTTCTCCAAGTACTCAGTGGCCTGGAGTAAAACATCCTAACATTTCTCTTTGGTCAGTTCTGGGGCCACTACCTAAGGACTTGAAAAGGAAGCCAGGGGTGGTGACTCATACCTGTAATTCCAGCAACTTGAGAGCCTGAAGCAGGAGCATTGCTTGAGGCCAGGAGTTCAAGACCAGCTGTGCAACATGGTGAAATCTTAGCTGGGCATGGTGGCGCACACCTGTGGTCACAGCTACTCGGCAGGCTGAGGCAGGAGGATTGCTTGAGCCCTGGAGTTCCAGGCTGCAGTGAACCATGACTGCACCACTGCACTCCAGCCTAGCCAACAGAATGAGACCTTGTCTCTAAAAAGAAAAAAGGAAGGAAGGGATCAAGGGAGTGACAAGGTGGGTGATGTGCATTATGAAATACCCCTTCCTCTGTGGAGGCTTCCTGGGTGTTAGGTAGAATTGAATCCCTTCTGTTTTTTTTTTTTTTTTTTTTTTTTTTTGAGACGGAGTTTTGCTTTTGTCACCCAGGCTGGAGTGCAGTGGCGTGGTCTCGGCTCACTGCAACCTCTGCCTTCTGGGTTCAAGCGATTCTGCCTCAGCCTCCTGAGCAGCTGGGATTACAGGTGCCCTCCACCACACCCAGCTAATTTTTATATTTTTAGTAGAGACGGGGTTTCATCATGTTGGCCAGGCTGGTCTCGAACTCTTGGCCTCAAGTGATCCACCTGCCTCGCCCTCCCAAAGTGTTGGGATTACAGGCATGAGCCACCACACCCAGCTGAATCCCTTTCTTGTGCCCCAATCACACTTGTTTGCTGCCTTTATATTCACACTTCATACTTGGCATTCAGACTGTAGAGACCAGGCAGGTAATGCCAATATGTGAATATGCTGGGGAGACGATGGGGCATGGTGCCTGCAGGCACCTACAGTGTCCTTCCAAAGACATTCTGACTCAACTTTCTAAAAAGCACTGTTGGCTGAACAAACACAGATGCGGGCAGATTCTGCATGGAGGTTGCCCGTATGCAGCTTCTGCCTCTAGTGTTTTGTGTCTTTATTGATACAAGTCCTGGAGGGCAAGGACTGTGCCTGCTCTACAGAAGCCTGGAACATCTTAGGGTCTTAAAAAAAGAATCAACCCCTTAATATCTTCCATCTTGAAGCCAGCACTTAAGGAGTGGAACCCTCTGGGCCCACCTCCTTCCAGCCCTACCTTCTAAGACCCCAGTGAGTCTGGCACCTGAAGCTATAGCAGGAGACAGAAGTCAGTGTTCCTTGGGGTTTTGATGGGCCTAGGAACCACCACCTTCCCTGCCCAGTGGCCACACAGGCTCTGAGTCCACCTGGATTCTGCGAGTTGTTTAGAACCGAAGAACTGTACAGATCCGCTTGCTCGGTGCCTTCTCTACGTGTGGTCTTGCTTCTGCCTTTGGTCCCCCAGGCCTTTGGAAAGACTCAGGCTTATGGTGGAGCTCAAGCTCAACCTGTCAACCCAGTGATCATGGTGATTAAAAAATATCTGGTCACAGCTAGACCTGGTAAATGAGCTTATTGTTCGGGAACACTCGTGATACATCAGGGAATTGGCAGGCCTTGCAGCAATTTCAGAGCAAGGCCAGACTGAGATCCTTAGAGGCCCCAGGCATGCAAAGCACTGTGTGTGCTGCCTCCATACATTGTTAAAAACAGAACATTACACTTCAGCATAGGAATAAGGAAGTCCAAGGAGGGGGTTCTCATTTTTCTCATAATAATTAAGAGCAAGGAATGATGGTCAGCATCTCTACCACATCACCTACAAATGGTTCTCCTTACTTTGCCAGCCTCTAAGCACTCACTTAGTTTTCCTCCTGGTAATCCAGCTGTGTTCTGAGATCGGTCAGAGGTACAATAGTGGCTGGTCCAGTTGGGGGTGGAGGAGCTAGGACTTGATCCCAGGCAGTCTGTCCACAGCGCTTGACAGCACATGGCCTCGCCTCCTTCAGAAGGCAGATGCTTGGATGAAAGGACAGTGATCAGATGGCTCCCAAAACTGCACCTGGAGCATGGCTGTCCCTTCAAGACGAACTAGCTGGACTGTGCTCCAAGAAGCCTCCTGTGGGAGTTGAATGGTCTGGAAACAAGACACATGAAGAACAATCGAAGAAATGATGGTCAAAATAGTAATAATTTAAAAAAAAAAACGAGCAGCTGACATTTATGGAACACTTACTATGTGTTTGTCTGAGGACTTCACACAGATCAACTGGATCAGAGCTCAGAGTGCTATACATCTCCTTGAGGAAGACCAGGAGTGTCCACTCAGCCTCCAGGCATGTGGCACTGGTTTGTAGCTGTGATTTGGTTTAACGAGGCAAATGTAGCTTCACTGTATAGGAAGGACAGCTGCCATGCTGTGTCATTTCCCAGAAGGGAATCCCGAGTTCCCTGGTCTCAGTGACCCCAGATGTCCCGCATGTTTTGCCTCCCAATGACTCCCTCCACCGCCACCCCTTCGCCACCATTCCATTTCGAAGACCTCCATGTCTCTTTGCATGGCGGTTTTTGCGTTACTTACCCCCACAGTAGGAATAGGTGTCAGTCTGCCTTCTGGGACCCCAGGTGCTGTGGCCCTCCTACCTCTCCTGGGTTTTTTTTTTTTTTTTTTTTTTTTTTTTTTTTTTGCAAGATGTAGATTAGAACTTGTCCAATTGTTCTTGGAAGAGAGTCAGAGGCAGAGTGCAAGCTGTAGGGAGCAATGTGAGGGGAGTGCCAGGCGAAGCGCACGCCAAGGTCACTGGACTGTTGGCCCCTTCCTCTGGGAGGAGGGCCTTACCCTGCCTGGAATCATGGGCTTGGCGGGGTGGCTGGGCAGAGCAGGGGTGGGAGAGCACTCCAGCTCTGTCTGGTTCACCCCACCTTGTTCCTGGCTGCTCTGCCTCACCCTGGGCCCAGCGAGAGAAAGGTCAGGTGTGTTTGCCTGAGCCAGGGGAGGAGTTTTGGAAAAACCTGTCTCCAGGCCACAGAGAAGGAATGGCCACCTCTCTCCATTAGTGTGATTCATTGCTGTCACAGCTGAGCTCCAGGGGGGCAGACTCAGCCGGCCCAAGCCAACCAGCTGTTGATTTGATGGGGCCAGCCCAGCCCCGGGCCTGGTTGCACAACAGTGGAGCACCTGCCAAGGCAATGATGGCAGAGCAGGTGATGCTGTGATCACATGTCCTGAAGGACCTGGGTGGCAGGGACTGGTGGGGAGGGGCCCCCCTGCACTGTCCAGAAGAACAGATTCCTACCTCTGAGCCAGGCTTGGAGGAAGTCTGGTGGAGCCTGAGGCTCAGAACATCCCCGAGGTCCCCTCTGCTCTAACTGTGTGAGCCTGGAAAGACCCCAGCCTCTCTGTCAGTTTCCTTTGCTGAATAATCAAGTCCTTCCTAGCTTTGGGGTAAGCTGGGCCTCCTGCTGGCTGTGTAACCCTGGAAAAGCCACTTAAGCTTCAGTTTCATCACCTATAAAATAAATGCATCAAAATCTTTTCTGTTATCTCACAGGATCAAAGTGATACAATGGACATCGAAGCACGGTGACAATTCTCCATGTAGCTATTATGCTATTAATGTTGGCATTACTATCTGTTTCCTTGTCTCCTCATTCTCTGATGGCCAGGTTCCTCTTGTCTCTGTTAGACTTGGGTTCACTTTCTGACCTGTTTGCAGACCACCTGCGGTGTCCTCTGTAAGATGGGCCTCGCACAGCCTGCCTGGCTGAATTGTTGGGAGGCTCTAAGCAGCAATTTGGAACCATCGAGACCCTGGAATAGGTGGAATTGCTGCCAAGTGTGGAGAGTGAGCACCAGGCTCAGTGCAGGTACAAACATTTAACAGCTTACCCGACCTGAGGCCTCAAGGAGGCCAGGGACTTGGCAATCTGTGCTATAAATGAAGAGAATGGTGACAGAGCCACATGCCAGCCATTCGAGCCATGTCAGTGGCATCCGGAAGGTCATGGAGGGAAGGAAAGAGTAGCCAGGGGTGGGCTTGCTCCGCGAGGTCTTCCTGGAGGTGGCGAGCCTCAAGCTGCTTTTCAGAGGTGAGGGGGAGTTTGGTTACCAGGAGGAGAAAACTAAGAAAAGCTGGAGAGAAATGGGCTCTGTGGTAGTTCAAGCCTGGATGTGAGTTCTGAGAACAGTCAAGAATGCATTTCTCTCCAGGGTATTCACTGTGGGAGAGGTGGGTCAAATGGGTTTGCCCTTGTCACCAGCTGGTGACCTTGACTCTTAGAGTACATTGCCCTTTGGCAGTTCTCAGAACCTCTGTGCACCATGGCTCAGGCCATCTTGAAGCCAACACTTAAGGAATGGACCCTCTGGGGCCCACCTCCTTCCAGCCCTGCCTTATAAGACCCCAGTGACCTGGCACCTGCAACCACAGCAGGAGCCAGGAGCCAGCGTTCCTCAGGATTCAGGACCTCTGAGTGGCACAAATGAGGCCTGGGAACTGCCGCTTTCCCTGCCCAGTGGCCACACGGGTGGTGCAGCCGAGGACCGACTCGGGCTGGGGGTCATGGCTTTCTAGGTCTTCTGGCTTCTGCTTCATTGCAGCCCCTTTCCAGCTGCAAGTCAACACCAGGAGGAACTGATTTGGGGACCTGGAGTTCAAGGCTGTAAACTCCCACAAAGGCCAGAGCCGGCGGAGCTGGAGAGCCCCATTTTGGGAAGCTGGTGTTGAGGGCCCTTTCCTTTGATCGCCAGGGAGACAGAGGTCAGCTGAATTCCAGCCTATTTCCTCCTTGCCCCACCAACCCAGCAATGACTACCCCAAATGACTGCCTTGAGATTTAGGAGTCAGGAAACGAAAGGGAGGCCTGCTTGGGGGAGACAGGGGAGACGGAGGCCTCGCCACTGAGGGCACTGTCTCATCAGCTGTGACAGTGCTGACGCATCCAGGAGCGGGCGCTGCCTCTCCTTACCTCCCAACATCTCCCAGAGCTCTGGGTCTTGGAGAAAACAGGAGAGCACAGCTGGATGCTCCTTTGTCTCCAGCCTGGAACCATCAGACAAAGGAGGTTTCTTGGTTTTGTGTGGAGACGAAAGGGAGGCTGGAGATGCAGGGTGAGTGGTGGCCAGCAGGGATCATGCCAGGGCAGGGTGCTCCCAGGAGCCTGCTTTAGAGATCACGCCAACTGGGGACTGAGCCAAGGGAAGGGATTGCCATGAGTATTCTTGTCTCCTGGGGGGACCAGTTCAGAGTAAGGAAAACAGCCATCATTTTTTAGGACCTTCTCTGGCCAAATGCTCGACCTACCTTGTCTCTGTTCCCACAACAATCCTGCAAGGTAGGTGTTATTACCCCATTTTGCAGGTGGAGAAGACCCAGAGGGGTGCCCTTGCCCAGGGTCAGGCAGTCCTCAGCAAAGTCTCAGGATGAAAGGGGATTTATGTATGGGTGTGTCTGGCCCTCAGGGTCCCTTGCATGGAGATGTCTAGGAGGAGAGGCCCTCCTGAGCTGAGCTGCTCTCAGGAACATGGGCCACAGGTGGAAGGGCCTCGACCTCTCTGCAGGAGAGCAGGTGTCTCAGAGAGGGACACCCTGTCCCAGTGCTAGCTAGGACCCATGACCTGAGCTAGCTGGGGGAGGACAGGAAGGAAGTCTGAGAAGGACTTAAACGTGAGTGAAGGGAGAGAGGTGGGACCTGCTTGACTTAACAAATGCCTGGGTTTCCCCCAAAGAACAAACAGGACAATTTCTGAAAATTGTTACAGGACTGGAGAAGGAAATGGAGGTTAAGGGAGAGGGGAGGGGGTGCAAGAGGAGTGAGAGAGAACCCTCTGAGAGGGGCTCTGGAGGAGCTGTCAGCAAGGTGGGGGTTGCTGCCTCTGTGAGGGAAAATCGAGTCTTGTGACTCCTCACAGGACAGGCGACAGCATGGAAGGAGGCTGCCTGAGGAAAGTCCTGGGTCTGCCTGCAGCATGGGAGAAATGATTTCATCTCTGTCCTGCCCCATTTTTGCCTGATTTTTGCCTGGGACTGATTCATTCACTTTATAAAACTGGGTCCCACGATGTGCTGTTCCAGGCATGGAGGAAAGAAGAAACAAACAAAAATCCTTGCTCTTCTGGTGCTTAGATTTTAGTTGGGAGAGGGACAAACAAGATAAGGGAAACACATACCTTAGGTAAGAACAAGTGCCACAGAGGAAAAGCCAGGCTGAGGCGGTGGTATGAACATTTTATACAGAGATGCCCAGAATCGGGGCTTTGGAGAAAGCCCTGAAGCCAGTGTGCGCTGAGCAGGAAGCCCTGTGGAGGCTGAGCATATAGGAAGTGGGAACAGCCTGTACGGAGGTCCTGGAGGGTGAGGGGTGTCAAGAAGGCCGGCATGGCTGGAGCAGAGAGCAGGGCAGGGAGGTGGGGGACCAGCTCAGAGGTGCCTGGAGCCAGATTAAGAAAGGCTTTTTGGCTGGGTGTGGTGGCTTATGCCTGTGGGGCTCACCTGAGGTCAGGAGTTCGAGACCAGCCAACATGGCGAAACCCGGTCTCTACTAAAATACAAAATACAAAATACAAAAATTACTGGGCTTGGTGGCAGCTCCTGTAATCTCAGCTACTTGGGAGGCTGAGGCAGAAGAATCGCTTGAACCCAGAAGGCAGAGGTTGCAGCCAACTGAGATCACGCCATTGCACTCAAGCCTGGGCAACAAGAGCGAAACTCCATCTAAAAAAAAAAAAAGAGAGAGAGAGAAAAAAAAGAAGGGCTTCTTTCTGGACACAGACAGATCTTGGCGTATCATCTGAGCCCTCTCTGAGCATTTTGAGCAGGAGAGGGAGCCACTTGTAAAGGGAGGGGTTTGGATGGGATGGCCTCGGTGTCCTTTCTAGTCGGGCCATCAATCACACAGGGCTCTGAGACAGAGATGCCTTCCTTCGCAACACTGGGGGCGGGCAGGGAACGGAGTGTGTATACTGGCAGGGTGGGTGCGGGGGATTTGGCTGAGAGCTCCACTTTTCTGAACCACTTAGAATATGTTTGGACCAGGTACCTCTAAGTCTTACCCAGCCCCGAGGTTTGTAAACTTCTCTATCCCCAGCTTGGGGAATTTCCACTCGGCTGCTCTGGGCTGAGTGGGCAGGTTTCCACTTGGGAGCATGGGACAGGCCCGCCTGCCAGCCGAGCTCTTACCTACCCCAGGGCAGGTCTGGCCCTGCCTCCAGGGTGGTCTGGAGGGAAAGGTGCAGAGAACCTGGAGTCAGGGCTGTGCTCAGGGACCCCAGCGCTGATCTCAGCCCATCCTGATAAGAAATAGCACCTCTCTAGACCTCCTGGTCTCCATTTCAGCCCTGTGAGGGCTCCCTGGGATGTCATGAGTCCTCCCTTCAGGACAGAGAGTGTTGCAAAGGAGGGACAGAGAGGCAGGAGTCACAGTGACCAGAGCCCGGTCAGAGGCTGGGGCCAGAGCCAGCCCCTCCCAACTCTGCTTCTCTGTGTCCGCGTTGGGGTGGCCATGCCAGGGCGGCCACAGGAACCTAAGGGAGACCCTGTGGTCCCGAGTCAGCCACACAGAGACTGCTCACTGCAGCTTAGCTGTGGCAAAGCCTTGGCCGAGGAACAGACTGCCTGGGCAGCGTAGTGGGCTGCCCTGCGTGGTGGGACACCCTGCCTAGTGGTCTACTCTGCCTGGGGCAGAGTGGGGCTAGTGGGGCTCCCTGCGGCTCCCTGCTGGCTCCTGGATCTGACCCTGCCCTAGGCCTAGCAGTGTTGTCTTCTGGCCATTCCCCTCTGATACCAACCAGCAGCCCCCAGAGCCTCATTAGGCTGCTGGTGTCTCCAGCTGAGCCCTCTGAGGTGTGAGAGGTGGGCCTGACATCACAGCTAGGGTGAGTCACTGCGGGCTGAGTGAGCCACTGTGGGCTGAGTGAGGGGTCTCAGCTGCGGAAAGGGCAGGCCACAGGAGCAGCCCCCATCACAGCTCCGGCTCCCAGCCCTGCAGCTGCTCCCCATTCTCTGCCAATGACCAGAACGACACAGGAAGCTGGGACCGGTGCCTTAGGTCCCAGGACAGGGTCCTGGAAACCATTCCCACTCCCCCGAGAGGCTGCAGCTGGGCCTCCCAGTCTCAGGGGACGCCTAGCTATAGACTGGGTCTTGGGCAGGCTACGTCCAGGCAACAGCCCAGCTGGGCTGGAGGATGGAGGTGCAGCAGAGTAACGTTCAGGGGACCCACCCATGCTCCTGAAGGTCTCCCTCAGCTGCCACCAGCCCAGGGACTTGGGGAAGACTGGGTTCCTTGATTCCTCCTGGCTCCTGTACCCTTTTCGGGCACCCTGGGCTGGCTGTGGCATGGAGCCTCTCAAGGGAGAGGGCCAGGGCCGGGGCTGTGGTTGGCTCTACTGCATCTGACAGCCTCTCCATCCCCAGGTGCCAGGTGGAGGTCAGAGAATCTCCCCTGGCTTTCACGTGGATCCCTTGCCCCAACCTGCCCCAGCAAGTGGGCACGAGGTAAGGGCTCCCTTGCCAGCCCCTCCTCCCTGCCTGTGTCTCTTCCTGTTTGTGGGCTCACCTGAGGTGTGAAGGGGAGGGAGTGCCACTCTCCATCCAGGCCCCGGGCAAGTGGCACCTCCCTGCTCTCCTGCACCCCTGGAGACAGCCAGCAGCTCCTGCTATGGACAGGTGGTACCTGGGTGAGTCCTCTGAACCCCATTTCTCCTCCCTGCTCAGGCTCTGACACAGGTGCCAGCCCCGTCCCTTTCAAGTGCACCCACAAGCTCCCCAGAAGCGCAGGAAAAGCAGAAGGGAAGAGAGGCAGAATTTCCAAAAGAGAGCATCTGCATATGAAGTCGTGCGCCTGCTGTGAAACGTGTGCAGAGCATCTCTGAGCTGCGAGGGCAGGGAAGGCAGCTTGTCCAACCACCTCATTTACTTGTCTGTCCATCTGTCCTTCAGAGATGCAGGAACTCAGAAGCCAGACTGCTGGCTTCAAATCTTGGTTCCCCTACTTTCTGGCCATCTGACCTCAGGCAAGTTATTTAACTTTTCTGGGCCTCAGTTTCTTCCTCTATGAAATGGGGTGATAATAATGCCTTCCTTACCTTGTAAGAGTCATTGTGATGACTAAATAATTAATTTCTGGCTGGGCACAGTGGCTCATGCCTATAATCCCAGCACTTTGGGAAGCCAAGGCAGGTGGATCATCTGAGGTCAGGAGTTCGAGACCAGCCTGACCAACATGGTGAAACCCCGTCTCTACTAAAAATACAAAATTAGCTGGGTGTGGTGGCGCATGCCTGTAATCCCAGCTACTCAGGAGACTGAGGCAGAAGAGTCACTTGAACCAGGGAGGCGGAGGTTGCAGTGAGTCAAGATCACGCCATTGCACTCCAGCCTGGGTGACAATAGCGAAACTCCGTCTCAAAAAAAAAAAAAAATTAATATCTGTAAAGTATTTGAAACGGTGCCTTGCACACAGTTTAAAAATGCAACTAGCTTCCAACTATTGTTTCCTATTCATCTATCTATTGATCAATCTATCATCCACATCTATCTATCTATCTATCTATCTATCTATCTATCTATCTATCTATCCATCCATCCATCCATCTATAGGTGCCTCCCCAGGCACCTCCTCCCCCTGCAGCGGGAGCCCTTCCATCCACACTGCAGCTCTACTTGTGACCAGGGTAAATATTACCTGGCACGGTTAATGTTTAATGCCCCCACCTCATCCCCGGCCACCCCGTCAAGGAGCAAAGATAGCAGGAAGAGGCAAGAGGAGACAGTCTATTTGGAAATGACTGGGTTGTCAATAGATAGATAGATAGATAGATAGATAGATAGATAGATAGACAGACGAATTTATTTAACTTCCCACTTAGTTTTACACTCTTATTATTCCCGAAAGAATCCACGGAGGCTTACAAACATAGACAAAACCCAGCAAGATGACACAATCCTGTATAGTAAAGGGAGCACCCTTGTCTTGTGTGGAGACGGCAGTAGCTTTGGTAGCACACCTTGGAGGGTCTGGGCTTTCTGCCTCCGGTTTGCCATTAACTGTGTGTTTTAGACAAGTCCCTTCACCTTCCTGCCCTCGGTTTTTCTGGTGTACCCAGTGGGGATCATGACACTGCCCTGGCCACCTCCAGTGACTATTGTGGAAAGCAAATGAGCAGCCTCCGTTTCTTTATCTGTAAAACAGCACTACCAGGAATTAAGTGATGCAGTGCCTGCCAAGAGCCTGGCACATGGTCCATCTTCACCAAATGCTGGCTCTGCTGGGATGTTTGCACAAATATATGTTCCTTGGCTCTGGAAGCAGAAGGAAGCTGCACACCTGATCCTCAGGGCCATGACATTCCCTCCAGCTCACTCATTCGTGCCCATTTTCGTTGGAGAGTGGCTGACTTTTCCATGTCCCACAGCAAACATTTGCCAAAAGCTAATGCCTGTTATTTCTTCAATCAGCATACATATAACAGTAACAATGATGCCACTCACTGTGTGCCAGGCCCCGGGACACGCTCTTTGCATGCATTATCTTGCTTCCCCTCACAACCACCTTAGGAGCTGGGTACTGTGCCCATTTTACAGATGAGGAGACTGAGGCACAGAGAGGTGAAGTAATTGAGACCATACTATTAGCAAGTGAGAGGGCCAGGGTGTGAACTCAAGTGCCAAGTCCTGCCCCTGCTTGGGGAGGATTCATAGATAGAGTGGCTCCCTTCAGGAGGGCTCAAGCACCCCTGGTGGCCGCTGGCCACTGACCTTGGCTGTTTGGTGGGCATTGGGCTTCAGCCTCTTCTGGAGGCCAATTCAATGGACTAGAACTTAACGAGGATTCCACAGTACCCGCGACTACCCAGCACAGGAGTCGGGGTGAAGGAGGTCACAGTGGAGTGGGGAGGCTGCCTGCGAGGTGTGGAAAGCAGCTGCCTCCTGCAGCAGGAGGCCTGACTGTCATTCTCCACTTTCCCCACACTGGCTGTGTGACCCTGGGCAAGGCCCCCACCTCTCTGTGCCTTAGACACCTGCCTCATCAGTAAAATGGGAAACATAAAGCTTAAGGAGATAACCATGAGGAAAGTGCTTGGTAAACCATGAAAGCAGGGGATTATCCCTGCAATGAAAGTCTTGCCCCGTCCTTAAGGATCTCGCATGTGCCATGGTAAACTGGCAAGGAAACAATCGGAGAGCCAGGCCAAATGGTGGTAGGAGGAAGTGCTGGGGCGGCAGGGAAGGAGAAATTAGTTGGGGATGACTGGAGCCCTTCCAACTGAGGTGTGACCTGCAGGGTGCACGTTGATGGATGAATAGGAAGACAGATGAAGCACCCCTCTGGAGCATCTACTGCTGGTGGGCTTTGGGGGTGCTCCAGGGATGTGGTGGGGGAGCAGTGGGCCAGGCTCCTAGGGACCACTGCAGGAAAGCCTCCAGTGCCACATAAGGAACAGCAGCTGCAGCGGTGGCATCCATGGTGGCTGGTGCGGTGGGCCCTGCCTGGGCTGGGGGCCCTATGGGACCCCGACACTGCCCCCGGAAGCTCCCAAGTACAGTGCACACTGAAGAGATTGTGCAACTTCCACTTTCCTGTTCCCACCGCCCCAGCTGTGGCTTCCCCAGCTGGCAGAACAGCACCACCGCTGACCCATCCCAGCCCTTCTCTTTGGAAATTTCCTTTGGGAGGGTTTAGAAACTCAGCCAGCTCCTCCCTGCCCCTGCCTCCCCACGCACCTCCTCACCCTGCAGCAGGAGCCCCTCCATCCACACTGCAGCTTTTCTTGTGACCAGGGTAAATATTACCTGGCACTGTTAATGTTTAATGCCCCCACCTCGTCCCTGGCCACCCTGTGGAGGCAGCCAGACACTCTCCAAAAAGCAGAGACAGCAGGAAGAGGGGACTGGAGACAGCCCACTCAGCTGGGGAAATGACTGGCTTGTCGATGGACGGTGGTGAGTGTGCTGGTGTGTGTGCCCGGGCGTGTGTGAGGCTGGGCGGCTCTGACTGACCTGCCTTTGCAGGGTCAGCTGGACTCTACTCTTCCCTCTCCTGCCACCTCAGCCTTCCAGAGTACCCAGCCCCTCTTCCTGTTGGCCTCCTCTCTAAGAAAATTTGCAACTTAAAAGAGAACCCTGCTTTAACCCCAGAGAAAGATAACTTGAGTGGCAGAACGGCAGCAGATAGAAGATGGAGAGCTGAGCGTCCCTCCTCGGCCTCCTGGCACACACTCGCCCTGAGTTCAGTGCATCTTGCTAGACCATCTGAACCTGGGCAGGAGGCAGACGGGGTCCATCTGGCTGGGGAAGGAGCAGGCCCCTCTGGTCAGCCTTCCTAGGCTGGATTTGGGATGAGAGCCCCCCAAGTTCAAGTGACACTCCTCAAAGGCTTCCTGTCACAGGAACTGACTTAGGCCTGGAAACCAAGAGGGGCGCATGCTGACAGAGGTGGGTTTTGAGCCAGATGCAGAAAGGGGAGGGTGCTGGGCAGAGAGGGTCTCGGCAAGTGGTTCAGGGTCAGGTGACCATGGAGAAGGAGGTTTCCTGGAGTGTGTGGGGAAGCCTTGACTTGGGTCTAGCTGTTGCTCTGACACTTTAATCCCCATATGCTCTTGAACAAGGCCTGAACCTAATCTGGGAAGACAGCGCAGACGGCCTTCTGTGCGGGACCTGGGTCCCTCATGGTCTCCCTGAGCACCCAGCACCTCAGGCCCGTCAGGATGGGCACTGACTCTTCCTGGCCTGTCCTTTCCTGGCCCAGGGACTGGCTGCTGGGGACAGCTGGGCTTGCCAGACCCTGAGTCTCACCACTGCCCAGGGGCACAGTTTGCCACAGCCTGAAAGGTGCTGACTTGCGCATTCCTTCCTCCTGGGGCTCTACTTCCCTGGTGCAAGAAGGGGCTCCAGCAGGGCAGGAAAGAGTAGTGGCCCTCAGCTGTGGCAGAAGCGTCCCGGCCAGGCCACCTTCTGGCTGTCCGGGGTAAGTGTACTCAGTTGCAGGGCACCACTGTGAGACCTGCCTGCTGAGCAGCTCCAAATCGGGGGGAGGGCGCTGGAGGCAGGGGCAGGACCTTGCCTCTGATGGGCTCCTTCCCTCCTGCCATTGAGAGGCGGCAAAGCAAAGGGCTTATGCACCTCCATTCTCAGCCCCCTGCTGCCTGGGTTCAAACCCCAGCTCGACTCCTGACTTGCTCTATAACTGCGGGGGAATTACCTCTGTACTTCCATCCTCTTGTGGATTACACCAGAATGACATTGACGCCTCATAAGGTTGTCATAATGGTTAGATGAGTTAGGGTCTTGTTAGCTTTTGCCCGGTGCCTGACCAGCACTATGTATTAATGTTTCTTAACTAGATCTGCTTCCCCTGAGGATGGTAACGTAGGAGAGGAGGTCTGTCTCAGCTATCACTAGGACTTTGGACAAGTCTACACATTGGGCTCAGCTTCCTCCTTCTGTCTGATAAACTTTAAGGTTCTGTTTTATTTATTCATGCATTTCACAAATACCTGCTAAGCACCTGATAGCCAAATGGTCCTGTGGAGAGAGGCCTCTGGGAGTCTAATGGGAGAGGCCTCTCCTGGCCTTTTCTACCATGGTAGGAATCAAGGAGCAGGAGATCGCCTTCCTTCCGGAGTGGTCAGAGGCCCCCCAGACAGCACGGATCCCCCTCTGACACTCGGTATCTGGGCCCCAGTTGATTGTGTCTGAAGCCGCCTAAAGCAGAAGCCTGCTGGCAATGGTTTTAGCAACACTCCGTTCTCAGCTTCCCCTCGCCCGCTTGGACCCTGGGGGGGTCCTCTGGGAAGGGAAGGACACGGAATTCCAGCTGTTCCTGTGGCTCGCCCACCATTGGTGACTCCTCTCATCCCACCTCTGGCTCTCTCCTAGGCGGTAGCCCCAAAGGGGATGTGGACCCGTTCTACTATGGTAAGCCTGGGCCCCTGTTCACCCTTCCTGAGCCCTCAGGACCCCTCCCACCAAGCAGTGGCCTCTCCCAGTCCCAGGTCCATGCTCTGTGCCCCTTATCTCCCCCCGTGACCACGGGCTGCTTCGGGTGGGCTGCAGGGAGAGATGGCTGCTGGGAGAGACCACCCATCCCACTCCTCTTGCCCTCTCTTTCCCAAGACTATGAGACTGTCCGCAATGGGGGCCTGATCTTCGCCGGGCTGGCCTTCATCGTGGGACTCCTCATCCTCCTCAGTAAGTGGGGTAGCCTCCAGGGAAGGGGTGCTGGCCAGGGCACGTCTATTCTCAAGGCCACTGAGCAGGCTGGCTTTCCGGAGTCCCCAAGGAAGGGGTGAGCCTCCCCACCATGCACACCCCCTGCAGGATGTGGGAACAGGTGCCCGGTGGGGTGCCAGGCTCTGGGAGCAACAGTGGTTCCCGCTTGCTCAAGTGCACCCTCCAGTGGGCCCGGAAGGAGCCTTGGAGGTGAGAGTGAACCTGCGGGGCAACCGGAGGGCCAGGCAGGGGGACTAGGCCCCCCGCTGCTAACCATGGTCCCAAACTCATCCATTAAATAGGGATGATCCCACCTGCCTCACAAGATGAGGGCTAGCATCCAAAGACACAGTAGTCAGGACAGAGCTCTAAGAATGGTCCAGGGCAGACTCGGAGTGTTCTGGGGGAGATAAGGAGACCCAAGGGGCACACAGCTGGAGCTTAATAACTGCACATTGACTTGTTTTGGTCCAACCCAAAGAAAAACACACGGAAAACACAACCTATGGAAAGAAGATACAGCAAGCACACCTGTGGGCTCTGGAATTCTATGCGCTTGTGCCACTGAGCCCCACCCGAAGGCTTGGACCACAGTCCTGTGGGTCTCCCCATTTTCCCGTGTTGCCCATGGCAGCTCCCGGAGGGCGGTGCGGGGTGGTGGCTGAGCACATAGGCACAGGAGGCAAGTGGCCTGAGCAAGGGGCTCTGCTTTGGACTTGCTGCCATCCTTTTCCAGGTGTTCACCGGGCAACTGTGCCGGGGGCACCATGATGGCCCAGTCTCTGCTGCTGCTCTCGATATGCCGACAGCCCACCATGGATCTGCTCCAGTAAACATTTGCTGACTGACTGACTTAGGTTCTTGAATGCCTGTGATTCAGCCTTACATAAAAAGAAAGAAGGTTGGGCATGGTGGCTCATGCCTGTAATGCCGGCATATTAGGAGGCCAAGGCAAGAGGATCTCCTGAGGCCAGGAGTTTAAGACCAGCCTGGTCAATACAGTGAGATCCGATCTATTAAAAAAAAATGTTTTTTTAAATCAGCTGGGCATGGTAGCATGTGCCTATAGTCCCAACTACTCGGGAGGCTGAGGCAAGAGGATTGCTTGAGCCCGGCAGTTTGAGGCTGCAGTGAGCTATGCACCACTGCACTCCAGCCTGGGTGACAGAGTAAGACCCCGTCTCAAAAAATATAAAATAAAATAAATAAAATAAAAAATAAAATAAAATGAGACAGTCAAACGTGGCCTCCAAGACTGACCCTGCAGTCTTGACTGGCAGGAGGGAGGTAGGAGAGACTGGAAGAATTTTGAGTCTTCCAGGATTTCCTTGGAAAACGAGTCCGTGGAAACAAATCTCTTTTTCTCTTTTCAAGGCAGAAGATTCCGCTGTGGGGCCAATAAGAAGCTCAGGTGAGCGCTGCCCGGGGTGACCGATGAGGGGCTCCGGGCTGGGGAAGAGGGGTGGGCTGAGGATTTTGTCTCTGCCACTGTGGAGGGGTCCCCAGCCTCAGGGATCCCTAGATCCACCCCTCCCCCGGCCCTCTCACCTGTTGCTTTTCCTTCCCCCACCAGGCAAATCACTGAAGATGGGCTGTAACAGCAGGTATGCTAGGAGGGCCCGGGGAAGGTGGCGGGAGGGGAGGGCAGGCTTGGGAGCAACCGGGAAGAATTCTGGCTCCTGGACTGAGTAGGGGAGAATTTTAGGGTCATCCACACATCAGCCAGGTGGTCTGTCACCTATTGTGTGTTTAAGATGATTGCCAAGGGCCTGGCGTGCAGTGTGTGCCACAGGAGATCACAGAGGAGCCCTGGAGAAAAGTGAGATGGACAAGGAGGAAATAAAACCCCAACCTCTGCTGCAACTCGCCCAGCCCCAACCTGCCTTTGTCTTCTCAGCCTCGGCAGTGCCACCCACTGCACTGGGGCCAGCTGGGAAGCCAAGCCCTGCCTCTGGTACCTCCTCTTCTTCCCTGGGCTGTAGAACTTTGTCCCCATCACTGCCAGTGCTTGAGCAGAAGGAAGCTCCAGACTCAATATGACCCCCAGGTGGTATCGCCACCTCCTGCCCCTTGCCACCTCATGCTCATAATAAAGCTGGCATCAGAGACCGCTGCTTCTCTCGCCTGCCTGCCTATCTGCCTCCTCTGTCACCACCAGCCTCTCCAAGTTCAAGTACAAATACAGCCAAGTCTCATTTGTTTTTTCAAGTAATTGCTCAGGCACTTGTCTGCCTGTAAAAGCAAGAAGTTCAGTGTTGTCATCTGTAGGCCACTCCTTGTACCCCCTGAACTGGCAGGAGCCCTGGGGACAGAGGCCTCAGCCTGGCTTTTATGAACCTGGGACATCTGAAAGGGCCAGGGGGTCAAAGCCACAGCCCTGTTGGATACCTACAAGGCCTCTGCCCCAGGCGCCAGGAGCTGCTGCTAGGATCCTGGAAGCAACCCTGCCTAGGAGTTGCTGCGGAGAGGCCCCAGGCTACCAAGATGAGCCTGTGTGTGGTCACATTCCTGTGCTCTGCCATTTTCCACATGTACACCCTTGGGCCAGGGTGGGTGGGTCCAAGGGGCCTGGTGCTGAGCCTCCGCACATGTCCTGAAGGAGCCAGCCCTCTTCCCAGCCCCCTCCTGGTACTGAGCTCAGGCCACCTCTTTCCACTCTTGGGGCCACCTATTTGGAGGCTTGGTTAATTCCAGGGTCTGGGGCCAGGGAACAGATGGTGAGAGTGAGACCATCGACACACTTGCTCTAGTCCCCGTCCATGCAGGCAGGGACCCACCCAGGGCAGCCTCAGCCTGAGATGCCGCCAGGTCGCTCTGCCCACCAGTGCCCAACTCCTAATGCCCATGCCCCCTTTGCTATGAGTCCAAGGCTGAGGTCATGGAGGGAGGCCTCTGGGAGCTTCTGCACTCAGGAAGGAGCCCACCTTTCCTCTCCCTCCCTTCACTCAGAGGCCTCTAAGGCTGGAGGGATTGTGGGATTCTGGCACCACCTAGTGTCTGGCTTCCTCATCTGGGCCTGCAAGCTTTTGAGGGAGGGGAAGGGAGAACTGGCAGGAGAACCAAGCTACTGGAGCAGGAAATGAACAGGGCACGTTTGGGGGCCAGAGGCAGGATGGATCCCGCTCCACCTGGGAATTAAGCTCTTTGTCTTAATCCACTTCCCCCAGTCCCTGATAACCACCAACTCTCCTAAAAACACAGAAGGCTTGAGCAGGGAAGGGTCCTTAAAGAGCAAAACAGACCATCTTCAAGAAGGGGAAACTGAGGCTCTAAGAGAGGCCGTGGCTTGTCCGGAGTGACATGGCCAGCCTGAGTCAGAGCCAGAGGTAAAATTCAGGTCTCTGACTCCCCTTCCAGAGCTCTTCCCACCACACAAACATCCAAAGGACGGGGAGTAGTTGGTGGGGCAGGAAGGTGGACTCCCCACTGACTGCCTGGGGGTTTGGAGAGTGAAGGGGAAACAGAGAAGGCCTGGGGTTGAGGGGAGAAACTCCAGAGGAGACCAGGAGCCACACAGAGGAAGGCCTGGTGACTTACATCTCAGCACCAAGTCCTTGTGATACCCCACTTCAAAAGTGGACTCATTGGTGTCGGCCAAACCCTTAAATGGAATGCAATTTTTCTACGCAGGAGATAGAGGCATACACTTGAGCTCTCACTCGAGGTTGGGAGGAATGAACATGAATGGGGCAGGTCCAGCCAGGGGGACTTTCAGGAGGAGGGTCCCAACCTCTTGGACGCAGCAGCAAGGCAAAGAGGAAGAGGGGTATTCCAGACCTGTGGCCCACATAAGAGCACTGGAGAAGAGTCAAGTTTCTAGAATGTTCTAGAATGTTCCATACAGAGGACAATCTAGCCTGCCACCCTCAAAGGGAAATTTCACCTGCTCTGGATGAGTCACTTCCCTTCGCTGACCCTGCCTCAAGTCCTCCCTCCTTATGAAAGGTGAGGCTTAATCAGGTCTGAACCTGAGGGGCTTTCCAAACCACCACGTACCCAGATTCCCCCAGCCCGGTTGAATATGAGGCTTGGGGGGTGGCCTCTGCAGACTGAGGCTTAATGAGCCCCATGGCTCCAGGTGGCATTCAGAGGCCTGGGACTTGCTTCCTAGCCAGGACTCTTGTGAACATTTCCCTTCCCTCTCCAGAAAGGTCACACGGGCTGGCAGTTACTGAACTTTCGCTTCACTTTGGGATTTTCCACAATTCAGACCTGCATTGAGTCACAAAGATGTACCAAGCCTGGGAAATGACTGGGTGAATTACTCTTAATCACACAACTCCGACCACGACAGCCTCCGTCTGAGGGCGCAATTCCCTTTCTGACCACCAGAGGGAGCATGTGGCTTGCGCCGAATCCCCTCCAATTGCATGTTTTCAACTCAACCTTTCCAAGGGCCTTTGCCGGGAGGAGGGGCTCCTGGCTCCTGAATGGTCCGTCTGGTGCCCTGATTTCCTAGGAAAGCCCTCAGCTCTTCCCATTCCGCTTGTTCACCCCCCCCCCAGGTACAGCACTTGCCCCACTCTGGGGTAATTCTTGGCTGTGGAGTCTTAAGTGCTCATTCCTTCCCAGAGGTAGAGACCCCATGTGATCTACACATCTTCCCCAAAGCCTGGGGAACAGCGACGCCTCTAACCCTACTGAGTAAATCAACAGTAGGACATGGGGAGGGGCAGAGAAGTCAAGCAGGGACGTTTGTGGGGCTGGGAGGGGAAAGAGGCTTTGCCTGAGTAACTCTTCTCACCCCAGCTGCAGTGAGTGCATCTGATTCAACTGATGGGACATCGGTGGTGGTTCTGCCTCCCCAGG
The DNA here is from genome assembly GCF_001698545.2 of Rhinopithecus bieti. Classification (NCBI taxonomy): domain Eukaryota; kingdom Metazoa; phylum Chordata; class Mammalia; order Primates; family Cercopithecidae; genus Rhinopithecus; species Rhinopithecus bieti. Next base: position 1,052,847 of record NW_016807677.1, read on the forward strand.
TGAACTCGAAGTGGAGCAAAAGGTGACAGTCACGGTTTAGTAGGTGGGCATGGCCAGGCGAGGGTGAGGGGAATGCAGGCAGGTGGAGCAGGTGAGGGTCCAAGGGAAACTGGACTTGTTTCACTGTCTGGGGAGAGGGCAGGTAGCTCTGCCCCGCCAGCCCCTGGGAGAGCAGTTCCAGAGCCCCCAGGCCCAGAGGTGCTGGCCTTGGGCAGTGGAGTTGCAGGGTCTCTGCTAAGTCCGCTGAGTCCTGGCCTTCCTCACAGTACCCATGAACAGGAAGAGCTGGGCAGGAAGCCCAGGGAGGGCCAGGAGAATTAGCCTGTGAGCCAGCAGCCAGTCCCACCCCCATCCCTTGCTAAAGCGTCCACCGCCCAAACCCATCCAGCCTCTGCACAGCTCCAGAGAAAGAGCCCTGTGGGCATGGAGGCAGAAGGGCTTCTGCTGGGTTCTGGCAGGCCCTCCCTGACTGGGTGGCCTGGACTTCCCCATCAGAGGAAGTAGAGCCTCAGATAGGCCAATCTCTAGCTCCTACAGGCTGATCTCCTGTCCAGGGTGAGGGTGGCCCTGGTATAGGCCTCCAGTTTTTCTAAATGCTTTGGGACATCAGGAGAAATCTCCACCCCGCCCCAGCAATTCTGAACTCTCTCTTGTACAGGGAGCAAGGAAGGGGTGCCCCAAAGAACTGAGCATCTCCACTGGTGCTGCCTCTAGTGAAGGAAGTGGGCTCCCTAGACAGACAGGGCTGGGAGTGGAGGGAGTCAGGGGTGTTGTGCTGAAGAAAGGCACAGGGCAGTGGGTGGTGTAGAGTCTCCTCCCAGGCTCTCCCTTCAACTGTCCCTCTGCTCTGTACGGCAGGGCTGCTGCGGGGAAGATTAGTCGCCTCCCTGTTGATCCGTGGCCCCAGGCAGCTGAGCTCTGAACTGCAATTCAGCAAGGGCCTCTGGGGCGGGTAATCTGTGCCTCACCAAGTGCCCATTCTTCATTCCTCGCAGGCTGCCTGACAAATGCCTGGCCAGCGGAGATCAGAGGCAAATGCCACGGCAGCTCGGCCCTGTTGTCAGAGCGAGTCACTGGCTGGGAAGATGGATTGGGCCTGGGCCTCGGAGCCAGGGCCACGGCAGCCTCCTTCCGGGACATCGGGAGGGCAGTGCTGAGCCCAGGGCTGCACTGGGAGAGCCGGAGAGGGGCCCAAGTGTCCTAGCCTTGGAAGAATCCCGGGGCTCAGACTCAGTGCCCCTCCCAGGTCTGGCTGCAGGAGGAGCCTTACAGACTGCAGACACTTCATAGTTTGCCGTTGAGTGATTGAGGACTTGGGAAGAAATCCGGTTTACAACTTCGAACCTTCATTCCCAGAGCTTCAACCTGACACTGGAGGGGCAAAGAAGGTGGCATTGGGAGACCGAGGGAGGGGTCTCCCCCACGCGTGGATGGACCGCATGTCTAGAATGGACTGGGACGAGCTGTGTTCAGGAGTGGCGGCTCCCCAAGTCCTGTTTTGGCGGATTTGATTTTCAGTTTGTAAGCATGGGGCCTCAGATGTAAAGAGAAGGTCAGAATTCAGGGAGGTTCGGGGTCCCCTGGCAGGGCAGGGCACCAGGGCAGGGCACCTGCCAGGGGACCCCAAATCTCCCTGAATTCTGAGCTTCCCTTCACAGGGTGCGGGTGAGACCAGGTCAGGAACACTCCTGAAACAGTGGAGGCCCAGCCTGGCCTGTCCTGCTCCTATGGACTTGCTGGGCTACCTGCTGTCACCCTGAGTGACACCCCGAAGTTCCTCAGCCCCAGGAGGCCTCCAGTCACCATGGCTGCTACTATCTCTAGATGTCTACACTTGGTTCCCTTTTCAAGATATGTTCACTGTCACTTCCCCAAAGGGCTACTTTGGTGTCACTGAGAGGAATTCCCCCTGGTGAGCAGGGCAGCAGGGAGGGGAGAAGACGGGAACGTCCTGAGCTGGGGAAGCGATTTGTGGCCCCGGAAGCCCTGCCTGCGGCTCTGCGCAGACCACACTGTGGAAGATGGAAAATTGGCTTCACTGCCAGCTCTGCTCTTGGCCTGCTGTGTGCCCTTGGGAAGGCCCTGGTCTGTCTCTGGACTTGGCTTTGGAAAACACAGACACAAGACAAAAGTCCCAAGCTTCAGCTCACACGTCAAGGAGCTGTGACTTTTCAGGGGAAGGGGTAAGGGGAGAGCTGTGGCTGACCCCCTTGTTCCCTCCCACCCCTTGGGTAGCTGTTCTTAGAGAAAAGCTTGGTACACCCCCACAGTCCCTGCAAATACATGCTTGGCGTCCTCCTGGCAGTGAACACAGAGGCGCCCAGCAAGTGATGAAGGCAGACAAAAAGACACAAAAGGAGATGAGGCTGGCTTGGCCCCGAGCCAGGAGCACGCTGAATTCTCTCGTGGTCTCTGTTTCCTGAACGGCCCATCAATCAGTAACCGAGTGCGCGCCCAACCCAGCCCACACAGGAGCCCGGTGTCCTCTGCTCTGCAGTAAATACTACTTCAGGCCTTATGTCTGAGGACCATATGCTCCCAACACAGCTAATAAAATCATCCAGGAGTAGCCTGGAGGCCGCAGACACCCGCCCCAGGGGGCGGGAGTGAGACGGGCCAGGCTGGGCCTCTGCTGTTCCAAGAGTGTTCCTGACCTGCTCTCTCTAGCACCCTGGGCACCTGCCAGGGGACCCTGAATCCCATGAATTCTGAGCTTGCCTTCACATCTGAGGCCCCACTGCTTATAAGCTACATGAGGGCAGGGATTGCATCTGAAAGTTCACCCACCGATCCCAGTACCTCGTCCCCCTTTGGGCACCTAGTGCACCCTCCATACATGTTTATTGAGTGCACACGTGACTGGTTGCCTAGAGGAATGAAGGAGTGATTGATTACCCACCAGGTGGGCCGCCCCTGCCCCTGCTCCATGCCCCCAGGAGCAAGGAAGTTGTTGGGCCAGGGTAGGCAGCTGGGGTGGTCTGAGGTGTGCATGATCCCTTCTTCCTTGGCCTCACAGTTAAGGTCACAGGCTTTGGAATCAGCAGACCTGGGTTTGAGCCCTGGCTTAGCCAATAATGAACTACGCATGTGCAAGCTCCCCTGGAGACTCAGTTTCCCTAAATGGAGAAACCATCTTTAGCCTGTGGACATTCTTTGCGTGAGGTCGATTACGTCTGAGGCTCTTTTTAGCGTTAAGGCGGCGCTGCGGCTTTTCCTGTGCCCAGCCAGGTATCCCTGCCCCTTCCTTCAATGCTTCCGCCTTGGAGAAAGCTTGCTTCTCCGGACAAATTGTGCAGGGAGGACAGAGGCCCCTGAGTCCGCCCTCAGACTGGCCAGGTCTAGGGAGAGGCTGGCGCAGCCATGGGCCCCAACCCCACGCACTCCCGGGCACCACGTGGGCCACAGCGTAGACTTGGCTGGCCCAGCCTTGGGGTCGCCCCGCCTCCTGGGCCTTCTGCCGGCTCAGCCATGGAGTCCCCACTTCAAAGTCAAGCCGGGCGCGTGGTCAAGCCTGTATCCCAAGCACTTGGAGGCTTGAGACGGCGATCCACGAGGTCAGGAAGATCCGAGAACCGATCCTGGGCCTAACCCCACGGTGGACCCCGTCCTACTAAAAATAAAAAAACTAGCTGGGCGAGGTGCGGGCGCCTGTAGTCCCCCAGCTACTCGGGGAGGCCTGAGCAAGGAAGAAATGGCGAAAAACCCCGGGAGGCGAGCTTGCCAGTGAGCTGAGATCCCGGCCCCACTTGCCTCCAGCCCGGGCGAACCCAGAGCAAGACTCCGTCCTCAAAAAAAAAAAAAAAAAAAAGTCAGCGGAAGGGTGGTCAATGACTACCATACCCAAAGCAGGGATAGTTTGTGAAAAAAGCCTTCTTGAATTATTAGGTTTTCTCCTTGTGTGTGTGTGTGTAACGCGAGTGTGAGATTGTGGTGAGTGTATGTGAGTTTGTGAGTAATGAATGTGTGTGTATGTGAGTAAACGTCTTACATCCTGGGGAATATGAAGTGTGTGTATGGTGTGGTGTGTTGTGTGTGTGATTGTGTGTGATGAGTTTTGTGCACGTGTAATGAAGTGGTGTGAAATGTGTTTACTTTGTGTGTTGTGTGAGTGGTCCAATTGTGTGGTGTGTGGGTATGTGAATGCTGGAATAGTGTGTCTGTGAGTGAGTGAATTGTGTGTGGATGTGTGTGTATGTAATGTGTGGAAAGTGTGTATGTTTGGAATGTTTGTGGACGTGGTGAATGTGAGAGTGGGTGTGAATGTGTGTGTATTGTGACTGGTAAAGTGGTGGGGTAATGTGTATGTGAATGTAATGTATGTGGAACGTGTGTGAATGTGAAGTGTGTGTGTGTGTGAAGTGTATGTGAATGTAGTGTAATGTGGATGTGTGTGAAATGTTGTGTATGTGAATGTGTATGTGTGTGTGAATGTTGTATGGAAATGTGTATGTGAATGTGTATGTGATGTGTGTGTGAATGTGAGTGTGAATGTGTGTGTATTGAATGTATGTGTATGTATGTGAAATATGTGTGAAATGTTGTGTAATTGTGTGTGTGATGAGTTGTTTATGAGATTGTGCGTGCATGAGTGTGTGCAACGTGTTATTCAAGTGGAATGCATGAAAATGTTTACTCGTGTTGATTTTGTAATTTCCAACATGATGGTGCAATGAATGTGTTTTACTTGTTGATTGTGTGTGCAATTGCATGTGTATGTTGTGTGAGTTGTGTATGTGTGTAGTGAATGTGTGGGACATGGAGTGTTGAATGTGGTGAATGTGAGTTGTGTGAATGTGCGTGTGTGGAATGTGTGTATTGAAATGTGTGTGTTGACTGTGTGTGTGATGTGTTGGTGTGAGGTGTGTGAATGTGTTTGCATGTGAAATGTAAGTGTGGGTGTGTATGTGAATGTGGTGTGCGAATGTGTGTGGTGAATATGTTAGAATTGTGTGTGTGTGAATGTTGTAAGTGTGTATGTATAGTTGTATGTGAATGGCTTGTTGAGAGAGTGGTGGAGTGCCGCTGGCTATTGTGGTGGAACTGGGGAGGAGCAGAGCAACCCAGGAGGGTGCGTGGGTGGACCTGGCATCTGGAGCCCTGCGCAGGGATTCGGCCTCCTCAGCTGAGAATCAGAGGTTTTGGAGGACACCATTCATCTCCTCCAGTAGTTCTTAGAGGCTGGCAAGGACACAGGCTGGGACAGGGAGTTAGCCCAGCCTCCGGCTTCACTGCGAGACATGACTGGGGTGAAGGGCAGGACCTGTGTAGCGGAGAATTTGGCCTCTGTCTATGTTGCACTGCACAGCAGCCTGCCACGCCACCATCCCATCCTGTGGCACTAGGGGGAGGCAGACACCAGGTTCCCTGTGTGGAGGCCTGGCGCTTCCTTCCGCGGAGGACCTCGGAGACACATCCAGCAGTGGGCCAGGGAGGCGGAATGTCCTCTCCAGCCATCAGAGCCAAGCCCTTCCCTCCGCCTTCCCACAGCTCCCACCCTTCCCACACTGCACTTTCCAGGAGTGCAGACGCAGCAGCTGGCCTCCCAGGACCTGTCCCAAGACTTCTCCTGAGCCCAGGGTCTCAGGGCAAGCTTCCGAGTTCACCTCTCCTGAATCTGAGGCATCCCCAACAGATGTGGAAGATTCGTTCTCTCTGGATGGATTTTTCCTCCTCTCGAACTTCGCAGTGGAAATGATATGAAGCAGGGGTGGGGCAGTGGCGGAGTTGCTGGAGCAGGATAGACAGGCGTGGGCGTGAGCTTGGCTTGGTCACTGACCAGCTGGGCAGCCCTAGGGAAGTCCTTTAGTGTCTCGGAGCCTCGGTTTTCTCATCTGTGAGAGGGGGTTTGTGATATCCAACTCATTAAAGAGACTGAATGAGATCATGTGTGTAAACGAGATATGTACGCCACAAAGTGCTATGAACATGTAAAATGGGTGAGGGATGAAGCAATGTTCACCAAGGCTTCTGCTGGGCTGGGCGATTGCATGTTTTTCAGCCATTTATTATTCAGCAAATTTTTGTTGACTATTAAGTATATGCCAGACACTTTATGTTTTTGACAAGCTTAAGTGGATAGTGTTTATGAAACTAGAGAACATAAACCTTCCAGTTTATCTTCTAGTCCAGAATTTCCCAAATGCCAGCCCCCAGACCTATGCTAAGCTTCTTACATCCAAATACTGGGAAATAGAAAATACAGATCCAAGATTCTGTAGCCTGGGATCTCTCTCTCCTCCTCACCTGTGCCTGTGTGCATGTGTAGCTGTGTGGTTTCGGAGCCACTGAGACCCAGAGATGGTAAATGCTGTCAGCGGATAGCATGTCCCATGCCAGGGGCTTCGGGCATGCGCCTATTAACTTTTCCAGAGGAACAGGGACTGCCCAGCCACGGTCTCAGGACTCCTCCTAAGGGTTTGACCCATAGGAACGTGTTGGCAGATTACCCAGAATATAGAGTCCGAAGGCCTTCTAATTCTATATTTTGTCACTTAGTGGCTGTGTCATTTAGTGCCTGCATAATTATCAGCAAGTCACTTGCTCTCTGAAGCCTCAATTTCCTCATCTGTAACATGGGGATATTGATGCCTGTCTTGCTGTGGGATGTTCATGTGAGCATACTTTGAAAACTGCAGGCCGGGCGTGGTGGCTCACACCTGTAATCCCACCACTTTGGGAGGCCTAGGCGGGCAAATCACAAGGACAGGAGTTCAGGACCAGCCTGGCCAGCAGAGTGAAACCCCATCTCTACTAAAAATGCAAAAATTAGCTGGGTGTGGTGGCATGCACCTGGAGTCCCAGCTACTCAGGAGGCTGAGGCAGGAGAATCATTTGAACCCGGGAGGTGGAGGTTGCAGTGAGCCGAGACCACACTTTTGCACTCTAGCCTGGGTGACAGAGGGAGACTCCATCCAAAAAAAAAAAAAAAGGAAAAGAAAACTGCAAAGCTCCACTTTTTTAACTCTGAAGAAAGCCAGAACCAGACTGAGTTTTCAAAGGAGAAACCCTTCAGGCTGAATTTTCTTCCACTTCTTCCAAGCCCAGCTGTATTTAATATTGAAAGAGAATCTCCATGGAGGAGCCCCCATCCCACCCAAAGGTTTCATGTACTCCGTTTTTGGGCGACACCTGCTGGCCATGGCAGGTACTGTGTCCTCCTCTAGCTAATCAACTCCGCGGAGAAAACTTGCCCATCTCCTTAGACATACACAGCCATGCTGCAGGGTCGGTGTTCTGTTCCCACTTCCACAGATCAAAAAGGTGAGACTTGGTCCTCCCAGCTCATGAGAAGTGCAGTGAATCTCTGACTCCAGGTTCTTGGCTCCATCTCATCCCTACTTCTTGCTCTTAGGCCAGGCGGAGTGGGAGTCATTCCTTCCCAGGTGGAGGAGACCTCCCACCCCACAAATCATTCTGAAGTAGGCACTGAGATTAGGGGCAAGGCCAGGGTTGGAGCCGAGGACAGACCTGGTCAAGAAACATTCATCCTTATGTCAACAACCCCACCAGGCAGCCACCACATCCAGTTCCCCATCTGCAGAGCAACTAGACCGATGGCAAGGGCTTCAGCGATAAAAATTCACTCTCAGGAGGCAGAGAGATGCCATTTGCTCAGGCTGCGTGGTGAGGAGCTGGGGACAGGCTATCCCCTGAGCCTGCTGCCTCTATGCCCACTGTGTGGGGCAGTGGCTAGCCTGAAATCTGGCGTGTGGCTTGGGGGAAGCGGGTGCCCCTGGCCAAGGAACTTCTCAGTCAGAAGGCAAAAAGTATTGTGATTGAGAATGAGGACTTGGCCTCATCCTTGAGAGATGCACACAAAATGATCAATGGATGAAATTAGGTAACATGAAATTTGCTTCAGAAAAATTCATGGTGATGGGAGGGGAGCATGGATGAAACAAAAAACTGGTCATGAGTCAACTATTGTAGCATCTGGGAAATTCGTTTTACAATTCTCCCCACTTTTGTATATACTTGAAATTTTCCATGTTCAAACTTTAAAAAAATGTAACAGCAGAGACACTACTACCACCATCAATGTGAATACATAGAATTAGACTGCCTTGAGCATCTGACTCTGCGTGAATTGGAGAACTTAGTTAATTTCTCTATGTCTCAGTTTCATTGTCCGTAAAATGGGGTTGATAATAATCATACCAGTCTTATAGGGTTGTTTTGAGATTATGCATCTGGAGGAATTAGCATAGTGCTGGGCCCACAGCAAGCACTCAATTATAATCACTGTCATTAGTAGGAATCCAGGGCTCTGGTTATAATTTGCCAAAAGAAGAAGCTACTTTGGCTGATGCAGACAAACAATTGGCCAGCCAGTTCAGCTTAGAGTTTGGACCGATGAGTCTTTGAGGACACAACTCTGAACTGCCATGTGCCGGGTGTGTGGGTGTCTCAGATGGGTAGACACACACCGTAGAGTCAAGCTTTCCTGAGACCCTGCAGGGAGGCCTTTTCCCTGCCTCTCTGCACATCTTTCCCATTGTTCAAGCCCAACTCACATCCTACCTTGGTTTTTGTTGACCACTCCTTTCTCTGAGCTTAAGCAGCTCTCTTCACAGACTCATCGAACCCCTGCTGTAGGTGAGACTGTAAAGATCATCGAACCAGCCACGTCATCATAGCTTCATTCAACAAACAGTCATCAAAGACCTGCCTTGGGTGCTGAGGATGGAGTGGTGAATAAGGTGGGCAAGAGACTGAGGGCAACAGGGCCTGGGAGGGAGGTAAACACCACAAAGCTGAGCACAGGCCAGGCAGTCAGGAGCCCTGGACCTAAGCCCTGACTCTGCCATGTGACCTGGGATGCCCTTCACCTGCTGGCCACTGTTTCCTCCTGGGAAGAACAATGAACTTGCAGGAGATGCTCCCCAGGTCCCTTCACACTCTGACCTGCCAACTCTGAGCATGTAGGCCTCCCTATGTTGCTCTTTAAACATCTTCTTCTCCACTGGAATGCAAGCTCCCTGAGGGCAGGGACTCTGTGCTAGACTTTCCAGGGATCAGGGAACTCCTCGCACAGGGACTGGGCACAGACTTGCCAAAACAATGAGTAAACCAATAAAATGTACTTCCTCCAGGCCAAGTGTGGACCAGAAACTGTGAAAGAACAGAGTTTTTAACCGGGAGAAGCGGGAAATAGATCCCCAAAAACCTCACACTGTACCACTTGGAGATTAACGATGCCCACCAGTGTGTTAAAGCCTGCAGTAAAAAACAAAACAAAACAACTCCCACAAAACCTATTTACCTGTGCTTATTCCAGTCTTTTCCAAACCTATTTGAGCATAGATCACTTTCTGCACCTCACCTGTTACCTTCTCGTGAAACACTTGTGAAATGCTATATTAGATCTTTGTTTTCAGCTGGGTTTATTAAAAATAAGGTCAAGTTTGGTAAAGATGCTAGGTTTCAATGTCATTGTGGCCTGAAGTAGGAACCTTATTGCTGCATTCTTAGCTGAGCTCTGCCACCCTTACTGGGGCTGGGCTAAGACCTTAGATGACATTCTGAGCCCCTTATTGTGTAGGTAAGTGCCATTCGACCCAGGCAACACCTCATTTCCCAACTTTCACCAAATGATGAATGGGATCATGTTTTCTCTCAAATCATCCACATCAGGATTACAGGCCGAGGAGGCCCGTTCAGTAGAAGTTCATGGGATAGTGGTCCAGATGATTGGCATGTCAGCCCAGGAAAGCCAACAAAACATTGGACAACAGTAAGAGAAGATCAGCTACCTACTGAGGGGGTGATGTTGCTGGACTGGAGCTGCTCAGACCTCATCTGGATGCATGAGTCTATTCAGTTTTAAGAGAGATTTTTTTTTTTAAATTTTATGAGACAGTCTGTCACCCAGACTGGAGTACAGTGGTGCAATCACAGCTCACTAACATCCTCAGCTTTCTAAGCTCAGGCGATCCTCCCACCTCAGCCTCCCGAGTAACTAGAACTACAGGCATGCGCCACCATGCCTGGCTATTTTTAAAATTTTTTGTAGAGATGGGTCTCTCTATATTGTCCAGGCTGGTCTTGAATTCCTGGGCTCAAGTGACCCTCCCACCTCAGCCTCTCAAAGCGCTGGGGTTACAGGCGTGAGCCACCATGCCTGGATGAGATATCGCTAAAGTTGAATATAAGCAAAGAGGGAAACCAGAACAGGGAAAGGTCTATAAATTTAGTCAGAAAAGAAAAAAGATTTGTAGCCTGGCAAAAGGAAGGTGTGGGGACCTGCGGTAGCAGTTCTCGAGTATTTGAATAGCTGTCATTTGGTCGAGATTGGGCACAACCTTTGAACTCCAGAGAGCTAAGGCAGATTTGGGCTTGATAAAGAAAAGCATGCATACATGACTGTGGACAATGAAATTAGATAAAATTCTGTGTGGGGAGCAAGCCCCTTGTCCCTGGCAGCATCTGAGAGACTGAGGTGACACCTGTTGGGTCAGTGTAGAAAGCCAGTGGGTGTGAGATGGGGCCAGGTGAGGTGAGCTCTAAGGCACTGCCCCCTCTCAGATTCTGTGACAGAGGAGCCAACATTCCCCATGGTCTCCAGACAACGTCTTTGTTCAGCCTCCCTGTCCCAAACTGCAGCCCGCTCACCACTGGGGCACCCCAGGAGCCATGGCTTTGGCCTCCGGCAGGTGGAATTTCTGGGCAGCACATTTCTCCTGCTCAGAGTGGCTGAAGGGCTTGCTAGTGTTTTGTAGCAACTCCTGGACTTTGAGGAGGGTCTCAGTCCACAACGCTGGTGGCCAGTCACAGCGACAGGAGGGATGCTGCCCTGCAGAGAGACCATGGAAGGCATTAGGACAGCACCAAAGTATCTCCTGTCCCGAGATCCTCCAGCACATGGACTGGCAAGTCCAGCCCATGGTGAAATGGCCAGACTTTCTAGGAAGAGAACTTTCATCATCTAAGTCAAGGTCACCATCATGGGCCTGGGCCTTGACTTTCTCTTCTCTGGGGAGGAAAACCTCTGCAAGGGGGCTTCTGTGTGAACAGCACTGTACAAATACATGATTGACATACGGACTCAAGACTTCTGAGGCAAGGGGGGAGCCCTGGCTAGAATCCAAAGAACCTAGTCCCTGGTCACAGTGTGACCCAAGGAAAGCTCCTGGGATGGATTCAGGTTTTGCAGGGCTGGAAGCTTAGATGATTGAGGGCTGGAAGCTTAGACCTCTCTAAGGAAAACAATACACAATTATGAATATAAAATTAGGTAAAATATGATTATTAACATATTAATAATCAAATGTGATTATTAATTTAGAACGATAAAAAGAAATTGCAACAGGTTACAAATCTTGAGAAAACTGATAAATGCCATCATGAAATCCAGACAGATAACATAATATTTGTATTAACTGACACGCCTCAAAAATGCTTTCTAAATTAAAAAAAAAATTTTTTTAACATTACTTCTGCTCACAGCTTTACACAGGCTGGCTTCTGGCTCCATGCATTTCAAACCTTGTCTTTCCTACACTACACACACACCTCTGGTGCAGGCACCTGAGGCCACAGTTATACTGTGATACAACTTCTGACTCTGCAACTTCATGTCACAAAGCACGGTGAGTTGGCCCAGTCGGTGATAGGAGAGTTCCTGCAAGCCTTTCCCTACCCTGGAAGTACATGCATGGCCTGTCAACCGTATAAACACATTCCACCAATCCCAAGCCAGAGTCAGATCCCCTCAAAATGTTCACCAGACCTACCGAGAAACCAGAGCAGAGAACGGTAGCAGCCGTGATTGACTGTAGTTCAACTTTCTACAAATGTTTTCCTATCTGACCATATGAACACATTACTAGGGCCCAAAAGGAACCTGAAGCTTGAGCTGTGTAAGTGTCATGGTATAAGCATCCCAAATCTGCTTCTGGGGCTCCTCTGATATTCACTCTGTTCATCTATATAATGATCAAAACAATTCTGGCATATGTATCCAGATCCTTTTTGGTGAGAATCTGAAATGGACGAAAACATAAAGCCTCTGGAACCTAAAAGCGCTGCCTACAGGGTCAAGATGACAACTGTGAAGACCACAGTGATGCAGGCTGAGCAGGAACTGCTGAGACTTCTTTGGTTTTAGGGGTCAGCACTCCTGCGGGGTCTAATGTCCTGCCAAATGCTCACTCCTGGAGACCAGAAACTCTAACACAAGAACTTTCGGCTGGACGCAGTGGCTCATGCCTGTAATCCCAGCACTTTGGGAGGCCGAGGTGGGTGGATCACCTGAGGTCAGGAGTTCGAGACCAGCCTGACCCACATGGAGAAACCCTACCTCTACTAAAAATACAAAATTAGCCAGGCTCGGGGGCACATGCCTATAATCCCAGCTACTTTGGAAGGCTGAGGCAGGAGAATCACTTGAACCTGGGAGGTGGGGCCTGCAGTGAGCCGAGATCGCGCCACTGCACTCCAGCCTGGGCAACAAGAACAAAACTCCATCTCAAAAACAAAAACAAAAAACAAAACAAAAAAAAACTTTCAAGCTTAAGGCTTCGATCCCAGCTAAAGGACATCTCTCTGGAAGGCATGGCACGTGAGGCTGTAATCAGATATCTGCTACCTTGTAAGAATAAGCCCATCTGGTCATTAAATCAACATTTACTGAGTGTTCCCCTAGTACCAGGAGGCACCAGGCTAGGGCCTGCATGTACAAATCGAAAGGGTCAGAGCCCAGTGTCTACAAGAGGAGACAAGTCAGACATGTGCATAAATAGCCACAATTCTAGACAAAGGGATGAGATCCATGGGCCAAGTAGATGTCTGAGGCAGTGGGAGCCCAGAGGAGGCCTGGTCAGGGATAACTGGGGGTACCTGACCAGGCCCTGCTGAATGGGAAGCCTTAAACAGGTGAAAAAGGGGGCACTGGGTACTTGAGAAGGGTGAAGGTTTTCCAGCGTAGAAGACACTTTCATAAAATTTGATAAGCACATTTGTGAGTGACCCATGGGCCAGAAGAAATGCCAGAAGACTTGGGAAGCCAGCAAATTTAGCTCCACTCATTGCACTTTCTTTTTTTCCCTATTTCTCTCAGTTTTCATACCTTCCACACCACCACTCTCCAGAGAGAAATGTGACAATGAGCTTCAGCTCCATCGAATCCGGACTTCATGGAATCTCTCTGCGTTGGCTTCTCAACCGATTTCAGAGTTGTGAGCTGAGAAAGAACGGCGGGAGAGAGGCCACAGTTTTCCAGGGGACTCCTGCCTTGCTGGGGGCTTCTACAGCCCCTGACCAACCATCCTGGAGTCATTGCTGAGACAGCAGCCTGAACAAGGGCAATGGGACCTCAGAGACGGCATCTGTACTGTCGGAGCGCCCCAGGGCTTTAGACCCTTTGCTCCAGTGAGCTTAGAGCCATAATATTGTCATCCAGAATGATGAGAGAGTAAGTGGCAAGCATACCTAGACATCTTCTGAGCCCAGCAGACAGAATTTTGGTTTAAGGAGAACCTGGGTAGTTTAATGACACATACTATTTTTTTAAATATATGTATCATACTCTATGAATTGTAATGATTCATCCCATCTCAAGAAGATGGAATTTTAGATGTATGTGGATATATTTGAAGCCAACACGGTTTATTTTGTGTAATGTTTTTGTGCCTATTAGTTTCTGAATGTCTGTGCATAAAAGCTTCTGTTTCTCTGCCTGCACACATTTGTGGGTACACCCTATACACCTATGTGGGGTGGGAGGGGGGAATGTGCATATTTGTTTGCATTTACCTTGTATTTGGTCTTAGGAAGAGATTTTGGTGATCATTCTAGCCCAACTCTTTCACCTCACTGATGAAGAAACTGAGGTCCAGAAAGGCAAAGGTGACTTGTCACAGATCACACAGCTGGCTATGGAGACAGAGATGACACAAGAACCTAGGATTTCTGATTTGTAGATGAGGACCTTTCCTATAATATTAAAATCAATTATAAATTGCAGGGAGGGAAGCAGGGAGATCCTTGTTTTTTCCTCCCCCAACCGATAAGTAAGTACTAAGAAGGTCAATCTTGAATTAGCTATATAATACCAAAAGTTAAGTTTTTCACACTGACCTGGTTCAGTATTGATTCCTTTTATGAACACCCTATTTATACTCAAGTTGTCAAAGAATTCCAGAGGGCATATGAAGCCTTTGTTAAAATAATTATATGCCTTTGTTTTTGAAGAAAAGTATCCAAAATATATAAGCTTATTGTTTGAGTTAAACAATAAAAACATCTGCTGTTTCTCATGATGGCTCTAGTCTTAATATAACATGGCAAAATAATACCCCCTAAATATCCATGATTAACCTGAATTGGAGAGGGCTCACCTCCCAGTGACTTCATGTAACTGCTTCAACTGGCTTTGGTTAAAAAAACAAAAACAAAAGCACAAAAGCCAAAATATAGACAGATCATCACCCAGCATTCTGATGCAAGAAAATATTAAAACAAATCACTGCTTTTAAATGGATAGTGTGTTCCTACTAGAAAAGAATCCCACAAATTTGAGGCTTAAAAAACATGGAGCATATGCATAGGTGCCAATGCAGAATTTCTGGATCGTGTTCAAATCACATTTAAGCACAGGTGTGCCTGTCATTAAGTGTTTATGTTTACCTGTACACATGAATGTTTGCCTGGGCAACTGTGTTTGTTCTCACTCCAGTGTGAATATATTTGTGTGTGAGTGTGAAGGTTTCCAGATAATTTTGGGAACTGTCCCTTCTATCAAAATAAAATATAGCCCCTCCAAAATGTCAGCTGAAGAGGGGGCTGTCAGGGTTTAAGGTGGGCGTGGGGTAAAACACGCCGCCTGACTCTCTTCCCCAGCGTTCCATTTTTCCCTTGGGATTTCCTGGCCTGCTGGATCGCCCACCCCTAATATAACTCCTGTTGAACAGAAGACTTCTGGATATATCTGAGCCAACTTGTCATTTTCAAAGATATTTCCCTAGATACTAAGGAAGAACAAAATCAATGGGAAACACAAAAAGCATAAGGCCTGACCTGCCTATTTTTCAGGTCCTTCTTTTGTTAGACATTTCTCCAGGCCCTTCCAGCCTCAACGTGCACCTTCCGTGTTTCTGCAACCTCTTGCCTGGATATCCAGCTCCTTGACTCTGGCCTTGTCACAGCATGGAATGCACGATATCATCCCAACATCCCACAGTTCCCTCCTCCCAGCTCCCACAGGTCAAGGTCCTTGTGAGCAAAGCCATTCCCATTCATGATAGTTACCTGTGCTCACGATGTGCCAGCCATGGGGCTTGTCTTATTTAATCCTCGCTATGACTTTCCAAGGCAGATGCTGGGGATGTCCCCATTCCACCAGTAAGGAAACTGCAGCTTGGCGTGCATACATTTCCCAGGCACACAGCTGGCAAGTGGCAGAGCTGGGCTGAGAACTCATCTCTTGCTGTTTCCAAAGCCAGGCTCTTAACCATGACATTAAAAAGCTTCCTTTTGCCACAGGGGTCCCCAGGTCTGCTCTCCCCACCTGACCACCCCTTTATTTCCACATATATGTCACCTCCCAGGGACAGCCAGACTGCAGTCACCGGCACAGTGAATGACCTCGCCCTTCAGGTAATGCACATGTTGTGGTTCTTTAAAGCCCATTGCGTGTAACTAGCATAAAACCTCCTACACTCAGGTTATAGAGGTACTTGGAGTGGATGCAAAGAGGAGGGGCCTTCTCTACTTCCAGCATGTGGGGCACGGAGCAGCTGTGCTGATACCCCCAGGCCCACTCAGATCCCCTCCCAGCAGACAGCAGCCCCTTTCATCCTGTCTGCCTTAGCGGTTTATTTTAGGCATAGTCTGACCAGGTGCTCTGGGTCAATAGGCTTAGTTTTAAATAACTGGATTCCTCTCAATGACCGTTCCCTTTAGAAGGGAAGTGGCGTGGTAGAAGAATAAGCCAGCAGCCTGGCGGCGGTGAGAGATGGGAGCTAAGACAGAAGACTGGAAACGTGAGGGCTCTGTCACTCCCTGCGTGACCTCAGACAGGCTCATGGCTTCCCCACTCTGGGCCTCAGTTTCCTTATCTGTAAAGGAAAAGATTGGTCTGGGTCATCTCGAACACCCCCTGCAGTCTGCCCCCCCATCTCTGTACTACGCCTGTGTTTCCAGATGACAAAACACATCCTGCAAATTGTTCAGGGTGGTGATTTCGCATGGAGGAGCTGAGCCACCGAGGGATGCAGCAGCTTATAGAGCAAGCTCTGCTCTGGAGTCGGGAGGCCTGGGTTCTAGTCTTGCTTCTGATACAAACTTGGTGGCCTTGAACAAGCTAAGCCCCGTTTTTCTCACCCGTTTAAAGGATGAACCTTGAAAACATTATGCTGAGTGAAATAAGCCAAGCACAAAAGGACACATACTTTATGATCTCACTTATGAGGTACCTAGAATAAGCAACTTCATAGAGACAGAAAGTAGAATGGTCGTTGCCAGGAGCTGGGGGAGGGGAGGGGAATGGGGAGTTATTATTTAATGGGTGCAGGATTCTGTTTGGGATGATGAAAAAGTTTTGGAAATGGTTAAGTGGTGATAGTTGCACATCGTGAATGTATTTGATGCCACAGAATAGTACACTTCAAAAGGTTAAATGGTAAATTTTATGTTATGTGTATTTTAACATATAAAAAACACACACTTTTCAAAATTTAGTTAAAATTTCTAGGGATATTTTGGCAAAACCTGGGAGTGAGGAGTTCCAATTCTCCTGTGTGAACTTAGGTCACACATTTCGAAGAAGTAAATTTTCTTCCTCTGGCAAATGCAGCTAGGCAGCGGCCCCCTTCTTTCCCTCCAAACTTCACACTCCACACCTTGGAGTGTGCCCAGGTGCAGCCAAATTGTCAGGGCATACTCAAAGCAGCTTCCATGACCCTGCAAAGGGAGCTCCAGTCCTGGCTCATAGGCCATTCTCAGGGGTACCTAGATCCCTTCTCTGGGTTCTATGTACCCTCTTATTTTGGAATTAAGACAAAAGGAGGGCTTTCAAACCATATTGACCTTTTACAGCAGACCTGGCTCAGCCATGCTTGAGTCCCCAGTGCCTGAGCCAGTGCCTGACATAGCAGGTTCTCAACATTCATTTGGTCACTGAGAAGACGCCCTCACACCAGTGCTATTCTATGCCAACTTCATAAAGATGAGTGTAAGGAATAAGTCAATTTCTGCCAGGCAAGAAAGCTATAGGGGTGGGTAGGTGAAGATGAAGAAGGAAGATACACAGGTAGAGTAGACATTAAACTGCTCATTGCAAATAATTGTTTAAATAGTCACAACGTACCCAGTGCTGAGGAAAATTTGAACATAGTGCCAGGGGGTAGCTGGACTCATGTGGGGCTCTCCGGAGGACAGGCTTGCGGAAGTCAGGAGGGGTTGGAAGGGCAGCTACGAACTTTGGGGTGGGGAGTAGCACCAGACAGCACTGAAAAGCCTGGGATTCTACCCAGAGCATCCATGCTCCTCCCGGGGGGTAAGCTAAGTCGGAAAGAGGCAGGAAGCTCGTGTCCCAGGTGACTTAGGCCAGTAGAAACCGGGCGTCCTTGACCGAGGCATGGCAGGCTCTTGGCACATGGATGACACATGCCTGTGTGCTACCACAGGCTCCAAGCCAGTGGGTGACAGGGACCCCTCGCCTCTCAGACAGCGGAGCCGGTTCAGGGCCTTCTGGCCCGGGCCGCCGCCCCTGTTCCTGGGCTTGTGGGGCTGGGGTCCGTCTGGGCTCCGGGCTCGCGCGGCGCTCACCACCCGGGGTGCCGCGGGGGGGCGGGGAGAGCGGCCGCCTAGCCCAGCCCCGCGGATGACAGGAGCCGGGGAGCCGAGGAGGGAGGAGCCGCCGCCGCAGCCGAGCGCTGGGCTGAGGAGCAGAGAGAGCGGGGCGCGGAGTGCGGGCGGCTGGGAGCGCGCTGAGCGGGGGAGAGGCGCTGCCGCACGGCCGGCCACAGGACCACCTCCCCGGAGAATAGGGCCTCTTTATGGCATGTGGCTGGTAACTTTCCTCCTGCTCCTGGACTCTTTACACAAAGGTGAGACCTGCGCGGGCGGCTGGGCGGCGGAGGCGGTGGGGCCAGGGTGGCGCGGCTGGCGGCAAGGCGGGGTGCCTGACTGGCTCCAGGTGCCTGGGGGGGCCAACGGGGTGCAAGGCCTCGGGTGGGGCGCAGCAGGGCGGGGCAGGCACCCTGACAGGGGCCGAGTGAGAGTCAGCTGCCGACCGCTCCGCCAGTCACCCGCGTCTGCCGTTTTGGGGCGCGCCCGTAGGGGTGGTGGCGAAGGAGCCCCTCATCTCCCGGCTTCCCGCCGGGGCGGCAGTTCTGCCCTGGACCCCTCCCCCAGCCCCTTGCCAGCTTCCTGCGGTTTGGAGGCGCTGGGACCCCGGAGTGCCCTCCGAGTCGAGGGGTCCTCAGGCCGTGACTCTTGAACTAGGAATCCTCGCTTTTTCGGGCCTCGGACTCGGCGGTTGATGCCTCCGCTATGTGCGTGCGCCCCTCTCCTGCCGCGGACCCCAGCCCTGGCGCCAATGTTGGCGCACCGCATGGCGCTTATACGCGCATTGGCTGGAGGCAGGGTGGGGATAGTGAGAGTCCCGAGAGCTGGAGGTCCCTCGGATAGCAAGTTTGTTCTCCAAACCCGGAGGTCACCCTCCTCCGGCCCCACCTCACCCCTCTGCCCCGGGCGCTAGCCCCGGCTTGGTGCGCCACCGTGGCCACCTCGGGCAGCGCACCCCAAGGTGCGAGATTCTCCGCTTCCGCGCCTGGCCAGTTGGACCTGGGGACAAGTCTTCAGGCTGGGGGGCGTGTCCTTCTTCCTGGAGAGAGGGGGTTGCTGGGGTGGGTCCAGGTGCCCGGCATGTCCAGACCTGTGGCTGGGGCGCAGCGTACCTGATCCGCGAGGTAGCCGGGACCCGGAGGTTGGAAGAGGGCAGACATTTCCGACTGAAGTCACCTGTGCACTGAGTCGGGACCAGGCAGGCGCAAGTAGTCGGGCTTCCAGGCTATCGCAGAGGACGTGCCCCGGGGCTCGCAGATGGCGGGAGATGAGGCGGCCGAACTCCGCGCCCTTGCGCGGTAGAGCACACACGCTCCAACAAGCTCAGCGTCACCTGTTCAGCCCTCTAACTTTTCTCCTTCGCTCCCCGGGGCGGCTTCTCTCTTCCTTTGCCCCGGCTGTTGCCCTGGTCGGGCGGCAACTCTTGACCCTCAGGCGATGAGGAAGGGCACTCCAGCGGAGGGTTGGCGCCCGGGGAGGGGTCCAGCCCTGCCCTGCTGGTGCTCCAGGGGTCTGGAGTCTGCAGCCTGCCGGAGCCCACTGCGATACACCGTGGGCTGGGGGAAGGAGGATAACCCTTATTTGTACATACCGTCGGGTCAAAGCTAGACTCAAGGCCAAGATACTGCTGGCATGGCATTTACTGGGCGATCGGATTGCGGGACAAGGAAGGGTGGCGTCAAAAATCGTGGACAAAGTAGTTGAGGTTTTCAGGCCCAGTGGGGTCCCCCGGGTTACACACCAAGGCTGGTCTCTGCTGTTTAACCCCTTGCCCCCCACATCACACTCCTTCATCCTACCTTAGCAGAGCAAGAAGCCTGCCTCCTGTTCAAGCCCCACCCCCGAACCCTAGTCTCCCTCTCCCCAGGTTCTTCCTGGCTCCCTCCGCCCCCGCAGGCTGGCTCGGCTCGCAGCTTTAATTACATTAATATTAAAAATACATAAGGTGAGGAGCGGGTTTCTCTCTCGATAGCTCTCTCTCCAACCCCCATCCCCTTTCCCAATTTGTCAGGCGAGAAAGCACAGGCCCAAGCCGCTGCCACACTCTAGCCCGGCTTTGTCCCCAACTCCCCCATGCCTCCACAACACTCTGTGGAGACCTCTTCCACGACATCCCATTCCCCGGGACTGCAGGAGGCCCCTCAGCAAATACCGGAAGGACGCTCCCCTCCCCCTTCCAGGAGCCTGGCATTAATAAATGAAGCTGAGCTACTTGATAGGGCGGGAGCAGATGGGGGTGGGGGTGCAGAAAGACCCAGAAGGCAACAGGACAGCCAAGGAGCAAAATCTTGTCCAACTCGAGAGGGAAGTTGCCAGTGGCCTTGGACCTGTAAGCGGGCTGGAGGTGCCAGTTGTGGCGGCCCCTCAGTGGCCTTTGGGTCCGCAGAGCCTGGTGCCCCTGCGATTCAGAGGCTCCAGCGTCTGTTGGGCGCCAGGGCACCTCGCCAGACAGGCCTTTCTTTTCCTTGGTGCCTTAATTGGGTCTTAGGTGCCAGGCTGGTCCCCGGGGCCTGTTCTGCTTGGGGTGGCGTGGTAGGGGGTGGCAGAGGCGGCTCGGGGAAGATGTGATGCGGAGACAGCAAGAAAGATGGGGTTTGGTGTATTTTCTCTCCCGTTGCCAGTCACCCCCGCGGCACCAAGGAAAATGTAAATGTGAATGTTCGAGCCTGTTACAGAAAACAATATCCTCTTGCAATAATTTGTACGTCCATCTGTGAGGAGCGGGAGGAGGCAGGGAGAGAGAGAAGAAAACAGGATGAGATGGAGCATCCTCTGGATGGAATTAAGCAGTTATTGAATGTGTTTTAAGCTTCTGTTATTTCCATTCCTCTCAAAATACCTTTTTTTAAAATGATGCCTGAGCTCAGACTGATTCCCTAGAACTAAACTGGGAAGGGGTTTTAATCATCGGTTATCAAGTCTCCAATAACTGCCTTATTATTGCCAAAACAAATCCAGGTTTAGGCAGCCGGATGAACCCCGGCGAGGCGCTCTCCGTTGTTCCATCCAGCGTGCCAGCATCTGTGTTGCCTGCATTTGCATTTTTACTGTGTAAAAGAACAAGCTTCCCCGGCACTAAAATTCCTGTTTTCTAAAAGCCAAAATAATGGATTGCATTGATTTTTTCATTTCCCACCCCAACTTCTCCGATGGGGGCTCATGGTTCTTCTCTCTTGAGAAGACCAAATTAAAAGCCTTCGTCAGGCCATTAAGAAAATCTCCAACATTCTGTTCAGTGTCTAATTAAAAAAAGGGAGGGGGGGCGATGGGGAAATGTGTTTTTAAAATCTTGAAATGGCAAACACAACTTAGGGGAGACAGGCGAAGGGTCAGTGAATACTGGAGAGGGGGTGAGTGGCAGAGAGACCCCAGTTGCTAGAATAACATGAGGGAGATTGGCAGTGCCATGATGCCCGATAAGCCTTTCCGATGCTTCTTTTTTCTGGGCATCAAAGCCAGCTGCCTTTAATATATTTCTGCAGTGGAATGGGGAGCTCAATTAGAAACAAAAAGCAAGTAAGCAGTGGACCCAAAGGCAGCGCTTAAGTTGAACAGATCCCAGGGGACTGGCCAGAGAGGCTTAGTTTTCTTAGGATGAGGATCAGAAAGGAGGTGGGCAAGCAGACAGGGCTTTGGCCCAGGGAGAGCTTGCTAGAGAAGCAGGCCCCCAACAGGCTGGCTGGGAGCCCCCAAACACAGGGCCAAGGTCTGCCCAGAGCACCCCATGGGCTGTTAGCCTATGACAGAGAGGTGCAGAACTCAAGCCTTCCTGACCTTCTCTGTGTCTTAGAATTCCATCCTTGCCACTTACTTGGTACCCTGCTCTGGCTGGTGAAGGATGATTTAATTGTAGATGAAGAGAGGGGAGGGCAGATGCTCAGAGAGCTTTTCTGCAGGGATATGAGTTCCAGGCTGGGAGGTTCTTCCTTCCTCCATAATCTTGGAGGAGTTGTTTTCTGGGGGACCTCTGAAGTAGTCAAGAAAAGATCCCCTAGTTCCTGAAGTGCCTTCTCAGCTCCAGCCCAGTCGATTCTAGCGGGTACCCAGGTGCATGAATAGGGTGTGAGCTACAGGCAGCAGCGATGGCAAGGCGCCAGGAACCCAAGGGCATGCCCCAGATTTGCATATAATCTGCATATGGATTTGCATGCTCACCTAGCCAGGCCAAAAGCTGTGCCCTCTGTGAGTAGCATCTTGATCTCAACCTCAGTAGCAGCCAGTCAGTGGCTTCCTCCTTGCATGGAAGGGGGTGGGGCCGGAGCTGGGAGAAGGACTGGTGTTGGTAATGCTTCTGTCTCCTAGGTTTTGTTGCCTCCCATATGTGTCTCCAGTGCTCAGCACTGGCTTCACCATCTGGCAAGGCAGCCCCAGAGCTCCCACCACCCCTATCCAAGGACAGACAGTGGCACTGGGGATATTGGAGTAGGGTGGGTAGCAATGGGCCAAGACACCGTAAAGTAGACCAAACTTGGGATGTGGGTTGCCCCTCTCATGCTGCAGGAAGAAGAGGGTGAAGGGAGGGGCAAACTAGCTATAGAAATCCAGGGCCCGCCTGGATTTCCTGGTGGGTGCACCCCTAGAATGCAGGGAACTGGGTGCCTAGGGCTGCCATCAGCAGGTGGTGAGGCAGTGGCTGATGGCATGGGGGTATGAAGTGAGGCGGAATGTTCTTTCACCCTCTTGGTTTGTCAACACCTAGACTGGGAGGTGGTTGTGGCTTCAGAGAGATGAAAGAAATAGCACCAGCTTCTCATTCCACCTCTCCTAGGGCAGCTTCAGGTATGTGGGTTGGTTCTGGCAGGGCAGAGGGAGGACAGGCACTGCGGTCACTGAGGGAAGGGTGTGTCAAGAGTCTGGAGTGATGCTTGAGGAGTGAGCACTTCAGGAGAGCTGAGCAGCCCCTCCTAGCGAGCCAGCTGGGATGCTGCAGTGGGAGTGTGGCCTCGGGAATGGTTTTGTCTGCATTTCCAGGGCCCTGAGAGGATACTACCATGGCAGGTGCTGCTCCAAAGCCTTCCCAGAGTATTTTTCAGCACATCCACTGATCCAGAAGGGGCCTGGCCCACCGGAGCCCACAGAGGTTTCCAAGGGAGGTGGTATAGAGGCCTAAGGGGTAAGATGGAGCCTCAGGGGATGGATGGAGGTAGAGAGGGGGAGGGCCAGAGGGCAGAGCTTCAAGCACCACCTGCCCTGTTCTCACTGCCATTCTTTCAACCAGAGCTTTTATTCATTCTCCAATTTCATATATTGGAGTAGAATGAAAAATAAAAAAGTTTACAACCCACTAGTGTGGTAGAAATTTGGAGTCAAGGCAAATCTTTCATTTACATCCTGGCTCTGCACTTACTGGCCATGTGACTTTGGGCCTCTCTGAGCCCCACTTTCTCCAGCTTTGAAATGGGATTAAAGAAGATAATGCATATCAAGTAGCCAGAACATAGTGCTCAATAAACATTAGACCTATACTTTTTCTTCCACATTGCCTCTACCTTCCTCTCCTTGCCCCCTCTCCAGAATGCGTCATCAGATCCTTCCTTAAGCAGTTTAATTAATCAGCCACATTTTTTGCCAAGCCAGCTGGCTTAGACTTTATAACGATAAGAAAGACTAAGTAGTGGCCAGGACAGGGGACGTCAACTCCTTCCATCCATCACCTAGTTGGGTAGCATGTAGGACTCCTTCAGTAAGATAGTTGAGGCCATGTGGGCACCTGAGTGTCCCTTGGGTGCCCAGCACATTCCCTTCCCGTGGCCATCAGTGGAGACAGAGAAGGCTTAGGTTGGCTCCAGACTTGGATTTGAGGTGAGGCAAAGGTTGGTCCCATATCTGCCAAAGGAAGGCTGGGGTTGGTTGTTAAATCTCTACCACGTTTGGTCAGAGTAAGAACTATTCTGGAGTTCATGCCATAAAGCCTGTGTAAGCACTCCTCACAAAGCGAGCCCTCATAACTGTTGCTGGATGTATTTCTGTGTCTCTCCCTGCTGAGATGAACCTCTGTTTTGCAGGCAGTTTTGCATATAGAGAACACTCTTGGCAGCCTGTGACCTTGAGACTTCTCTTCCCTCCATGACTTAGTCTGTCACAGGGAAGCAGCATGTGACCCAGAGGTCAAGTGCTGCCTATGGCAGGCCATGGCCTGTGGGATCCTACATGTTGGGGAGGGTGTGGGCTCCACAGCCTGTGTGCCTTGTTAAACAGATGTTTGTCGGGTGCTGGTTTAGCGTGAATGGCATTAGCCTTGGGGACCACCCATGCCACTCCAGCTCCTACTCCCCTCATTCGTTCAGCTGCCCTGCCCGACTCCCTGTACCCTGTCTCTACATGATGCTTGCACCGACAGTTTCCAAGGTCACCATCTTCATTAACAACAATTATTCAAATGCTAGTTAGTTGCATATCCATTAAACTGATTCTAAAGAGATGCATGTGTGTTTGCGCGTGCATGTGTGTGTGTGTGTGTTTGTCTGTGTGTTGGAAAGAACATTATCCATGGGCCTAAAAAACAAAGCTCAGCCTGTCTTACCTGGGTAAGTTGCCTAATGGTTCATGTGCCTTTATTTTGTAATCTGTAAAATGGGCAAAATTACCCATCCTGGCTATCCTACAGAGCAGTTGTTACTCTATATGTGCATAAATAAGAATGAGGGGCATAAAAATGTACATCATGTGACAGTGCTTTGTATACAGAATGAGGCAACATATGAACACACACATGTAAAAACCACAGCAAACCCGTTTTAGCCTTATGAATGCTCTGCTGAAATGTGAGGCGTAATTACTGTCATTTCATCATACAGGAACGATGAAGGTCTCACAGCTGTTTGTGGCTGTCTCCCCCTCCGCGGGCCCCAACATATGGAGAATTTTCCTAGCTTTGCTTTTCAGCATCATGGGGAACAGCTGATGAGGCACAGCCAGGCTGGCAATAGTCTTCCTGGAGCAAACTTGGCAGATCCCCTGTGGCCCCAGTGGCAGCGGGAGTGGGAAGAAGCCTACCTCTGCTCCCCTCCTCCCATCCCCCTCCAAGGTTCTTAGATGCAAGTGTAGTCCATAGTCCTCTGGACCAACTCCCCCAAAGGGACATTCTCCCTGCAGGGAATCCACAGTTTTTATGGGAAGAGCAGTAGGCACCGTCCCATCTTATGTGACCCCATTTAAGGTCACAGCACTCATTGGAATCCCTGAAAACTTGCCGAGTCAAGGCTGGTGGACACCCTGCTTCTAGGGTGACCCTCCCGCAGTCATGGGGTATGAGAGAGGATGGGACCCCTGCATTGGGGGTGGGAGAGGGAGATTCAGGTGATCATCTTGGGTAAAAGTCTTGCAAGGTTGGAAGACATCTTTAAGGCTGTGGAATCTGTACCCTAATCAGAGGTTGGCCCCTTCTGCAGCTTTCCCACCTGGCGTCTTTTTCTCTCTGCACTAGTACTTCCCGCGACAGGGACTCCTTCCTTGCAAGGCAGCCCCTTCCTGGCCACACAGCTCTGACTATGACAGAGCTCATCCTTAGAATGAGTCAAACCCTGTTGTGGTCTTGGACCTTCTACTCACTGGTCCTGATGTCACCGCTTCGGCCACACAGAGCAAGGCAAAGCCCTCTTCCACTTGACAGCCCTGCGACTATGGCAGGCAGATGTCCTGCCCATTTGAGGCGCCTCCTCTGGACACACAGCATCCCTGGTTGCTCTGATACACCCTCATATGACATCGTTTCAGTGCTTCATGGTGCTCCTGAGTTCCGCAATGGCTAGTTTTCTGACAGCAGGGTGGCCAGAACTGAGAGAACACTGGAGACAGCACTGTAGCCCCAGCTGGGATGCTGGTGAGCTGTGTCCCTGGGGTAAATGACTCCACCTCTCTAGGCCTTGTGAATGGAGGAGATTGGACAAAATAATCTCTTAAGTCCCTCAAGCATTAACAATCTAAATCTAGGATTCTCTGGGGACAACTGTGCTGTCTGAGCCGACTCCCTGGAAAGAACTTTTGGCCATAAGGGACCTTCCTTTGACAGGCCCTGTCTGGAAAGGGCTGGAAGATTAAAGAGTCTGTCCGACAGTCAGCTGTTGCTCATAACTTCTCCTGGAACTGATGGCGCAGGGCCTTGGAGGTTGAAGGATAGCTGCGTCTCCACTGGACCTCGCAGGTTTCTGGTTGCTGGTCACAGAAACCAAGTCTGTGCTAAGAATCTTAAAAACAAACACCAAAACCACCCGTGTTTCTGATGGACACAGGGAGGACACGTGAGCTGTGCTTTGCATGGGGATTGGAAGTGGGGGTGCTTTTTGGTCATCTCAATGACTAGGGTGGGGAGCTGCCGGCGTTTTGTTGGGGGAGGGATGGAATGTCTAATGACAGGGAGATTCCCAAATAATTCTGAATTATCATACCCCAGTTGCTCTCTTTTGTCAGAAAATTCCCCTACAGTGTGCTCACACTGTGGGGATGGTCTGAATCTAGCCTGTCATGTGCCTGCTGAGCCACACGTCGTGGCATAAAGATGTGAAATGCAGCTCTGCCACCATGAACTGTGCAACACCAGGAAATTATTTGACCTAAGAGTCTGTCTTCCTATCTGTAAAATGGGGTCTTGAACAGTAGCTACATCCAAGGGCTGTTGTAAGAATTAAATGTGCAATAATGCAAGAAAAAGGCTTCCCACCATGCCTGGCACAGAACAAATGCTAAAAAGCAATGATGGAGCCAGGCATGGTGGCTCACACCAGTCATCCCAGCACTTTGGGAGGCCGAGGCAGGCGGATCACTTGAGGTCAGGAGTTCGAGACCAGCTTGGCCAACATGGTGAAACCCCATCTCTACTGAAAATACAAAAATTAGCCAGGCGTGGTTGTGCATGCCTGTAATCCCAGCTACTCAGGAGGCTGAGGTAGGAGAATTTCTTGAACCTGGGATGTGGAGGTTGCAGTGAGCCAAGACGGTGCCACTGCACTCCAGCCTGGGTGACAGAGTGACACTCCGTCTCAAAACAAACAAACAAGGCACTGTGATGGGGGAGGTAGTGGTGGAGCAGGTGTGCCAGATTGGGTAGACATCACAGGCAGAGAGCATGGGACTTGGCCTGCTGCTCCCTCTTGTCCAAGGACCGTACCAGCTCAGGCTGCGTGGTACATGCTCTGATGCTGTCTGGGAGACTCAACCTTCTCCTTCCCAGGGTCTGGGCTCAGACTATTTCCAAGATGTGGATGCAACATAAAAGGTTTTTAATGAAGCAGGAAGACACCGTCTGGCTGGTCGTCCTCTGGGTTTTGAATGGACTTGGTGGGTGAGCTGGTGGGAGGATCACTCTACTGGTTGATCCTCTCTGGACCCAATTATTCCACCTCTGGGATGAGAACAATCAGAGTGAGGGCACAGAATACATCTTCTGTGAAAACCTTTGTGTGGAAATACAGTGAAGTAATCAACCTTGCAAATCAATCCAAGAAAACTCTCCAGCTCACATCTGCATGAAGAACTCTGCGTAAGGCCTGGGAGTTAGCAAAAGCTGTGTGGCTACTGCAATGCTCTGTTGCTATTGATTCTACCACTATTGTTTGCTTATCTGGATCGCCAAATTAAGTTAATTAATGTGGTGGTAGGGTCTTGTCAGCCAAGCAGATGACAATTGTCTGTCATTGGGAAAGGAAATACAGAAGTCCAGGATGGCAAATCTACTTTTCCGAAGGACTGTTACTCTCAGTATAGACAGAGGACATCAGTCTCAGAAATAGAATTTCTGGCCCTATGACAGACTTGGTGAATCTGTTATCTAAGACTCTGCATTTTTAACAAGCTCTCCAGGTGATTCTTATGCATATTGATGTTTGAGAACGACAGTTTTAGGTTATTATTATGATCATCATAGGTGAGCAGTAAATATTTGCTGCACAAGGATTCACTTTTCCCACAAATACTTACTGCTTGCCTGCTATAATGATAATGCTTGAAACGACAGCCACAAATACTTAGGTGGTGCCAGGCACTTACATACGCCAAAAACTGTCCCAAGTTCTTCATATGTATTAACTCATCCAACCATAATAACCCTTGAGGTAGATATTGTCACCACCTTTGTAAACATGGGGAAACTGAGGCACAGAAAGGCGAGGCAATCTTGCCTGGGATTACACACACTGCTTGTAAGTGACAGAGTAGGGATTCAAACCCAGGGAGCCTGGTACCAGAGGGTGGGCTTTTCACCACTGTACTGTGTGCCTCGTATGTGCCCAGGAGACAGAGTGGTGACTAGACAGTCACTGCCCTCAGGAAGCTAATGGCCCTCAGGGGAGAGGATACCTACTCTCCCCTTGGCCCTGACCCTTCCTCCTGTCCCCTGCCCCCTGCTACCCTGAAGATCCACAACCTCTCCTACAAATGGTTGCCATGCCCGGGTGAGGCTGCCTCTTGAAGGGTCTTGCCTGTCTCTGAGGGAATGTTGCAGGGGTCCCAGCACTGGCAGATACTCCTGGATGAAAAGTCCAGTGAATGAGACGAGTAAATATTTTGTAAGGGAAGAGAACAAAATGACTCATCTCCCAGTGGAGGTGGCGAGGTGTTAAGATTTCAGTCCCCTCGGGTTGTCCTTTACAATGATTACAGATGATGACATGGGGGTAATTCAGTGTGCGCCTCAGAGCAACCTCAGTCAGCCAGCTCCTCCCACTGCAGCCAGACACCCCCATCCCACACAGGCAGGTGGGGTGGGAGCCCCAGGGGTTACATACATGGGGCTGAAGTTCCCTTTGCAAAACTAATCCTGATACCCAAGCGGTGGAGGGCTGGCGAGTGAGTTGATGCAGTGGATACTTAGGTTTCAGCGGTGACCCTGGGGGCAGGCAGCCCAAATGCCTGGGGGCGATTTCTGGTTTAAAAATATTGCTGTGCTATTTCCACACTTCTAATCTCCTAGCAATTTGGAGCCTGTTTTACGAAACACAGCATCGGGGTGGTGCTCAATGTTAAACGGCAGAGAAGATTAAATGGGCTGAAGTCTGGGCGTCTGTCACATGACAACCAAGCCCATAACTTCCATTTTCTATTAAAATCCATTTCCCCTTTAACCAGAAGAAGCTTTGCTGTTGATCTGAGTGTTTCTCTATTTATGAAGTGTTCCCCCTCCTCTTCTTTCTTTCGGTAATATGCCTGGTTCTGTCTGCAGAGGGAAGAAAGAGCTGCGGGGAGTGACTGAGATTGGAAGGGAAAGGAGGAGTCTCTGTCAGGGGATTTGCTTTCCAAATTGGGACCAGCTTGGAGAGAAGACATGAGGGGAAACTTCATCAGAGCCCAAACTTTGAACTCAATGATGTGATGGGAAAAGCTCGGGTTTGGAGCTGGTTGAATTTTGACTCTGTCTCTTCCAGCTGTAGGATCTTGGAGAAGATGTCAACTCCTTCAGCCTCCTTTTCCTCACCCTTAAAATGAGGCTAACGGTCCCTCTGCCTCATACCTTTGTGTGGGGATTAGATGGCCAAGCCTGGTGCCTGGCACAAGAAGGTGCTCCATAAATGTTAGTCTCCTTTCTTTTGGGGACTCCACACCCTTAGGCCAACAAGACTTTAGGGAAATAGATGTCCAACCAAAATGCCACAGTAGTTAGACATGAGGACTACAAGGACTTGCATAACCTCAAGTGCCACTGTCGGGGACTGCTGGACACCTCAAACCTTGCTTTCCCAAGCTTGCAAACCTCCAAGTATCCCCCACTGCCTTTGACCCCCACTGTCTTCCACCACTGAGGCCCAAACTCAATCCAGCTGGTTTCGCCTCTTCTCCCCAAACCCACCCACTGCTCCAGCCTGCAAGGTTTCCACAGGGCCCCCTAACATGCATGCCTCACCCACTGTTGTTGGGCTGTCTTCTCTGGGAGTGCCCCCCCTTGTCACCCCACCTATCCAGGTCTTCCAGCTCAGCTCAGCTCCTACCTCTTCCCAACACTTCTTCTCTGGCTGCTGAATAACTTTCCCCTTCCCTCCCCATAGCTCTTGGCTAAATCAGTGCTTTCAGCTGGCCTCACGCATGGCCAGGTGCTATTGTTTAACCTCCTCTCCTGTTCCCCGTCTCCTTTATAAGCTCCTGGAAGGTGGAGCCATTCTCCTTGATGCCTCCCACCGTATCTGGGATACTGTGGTGCAGCAAGGCTGGTGCTTGGTAAATATCTCCTGAGGCGATGAACGTCTTCTCTGGTCCCTGGATCAGAAATGACTGGGGAAGGAGGACACTGAAGGGTGCAGGAGTCAGCTGAGAGGAAGTAGCATTTGGAGAGGGCTTGGAATTCTGCAAGGCTGCAGGGTGGAGCTGTGCCCTTTCATCCCTGCAGTAATCTTAGGTACGTACCCTCGACCCCTCAGGGAGAGTGAACAATCCCCATCTCATATTAGAACATCCTCATGGGGAATCAAGAACTGCCCCATTCCATTCCACCCACTAGGCAGCTCTGGGAGGCAGCTAAGATGGTGCAATCACATCCTACCCTTTTGTAAAGGAGGCTCAGGAGGGCTAAGTGGCTTGCCTGAGGTCACACAGCAGGTGAGGTGTGAACCCCCAGAGGGGAGGTAGTTCTGTCAGACTTCAAGGCAGGGGTCTGGGTCCCCTCTGGTAGCTTGCTGGGGCTTTGTCACCGCTCTGAAGATTCAAATAAGTCTGAGAAGGTGGGGAAGCCCCTGCTGTAGAGGCCACACCAGACTCCATGAGGCCAGAGTGAGGACGTCAGGCTCCTACTACTCCCGCTTCTTTCCCTTGAGTTCTGAACACACCCATTGCTTCTGTGGCCACTTACCCGCTGCCCATATGCCCAGCCTTCAATGTGGCACATAGCAGAGATTTGAGGTATTTACTGGTCTCTTGCCTCAGTTTCCTCTTTATGTATTTGCTCACTCCCTTCTCTTGGCAGGTAGGGCCAGGTTAAATTAATGCTTATTTAAGGGTTTCTGCATTCTGAGCTGACAGGTGCCTTGTGATGGTAAAATATGAACCCAATGTAAGTGCAAAATGCTATTGTTTTACACCTGAGGGTGATGTTTCATAATGGCAATGCACTGTCAGAGCCGTACGCAGAAATGAATGGTGTGTCTAATCCTCCCTTGCTCCCCCAGACTCAGAAGACAGAAGCTCACATCCCAGGGTGGGAGAAATATGAGGCTCCTTGCCTTTTGCTATAAATCTGCCTTTTCATCAGTCCTGACAGGTGGCTGGACAATCCCAGTCCATTCATCAATTAAATCTCCCCATTTGTAGTTGCTGAGAACCTTGTGTCCTTGGCTTCAGCAAGATCCGAGGCCCAGGAGTGCAGGAAGGCTGCTGTCATTGTGGTTGATGCTCCTGGAGGGAGCAGAAGGGGCCTGGGAAAGTGGCCATCTCAGGAGGCAGGGAGAGTGGAATGGATTTCCAGCCACTGAGAAGGAGAGTGGGATGTGTGTTTGGAATATGGTTGGGGTGGAGGAAGGGTTGGGGAAAGTACCCAGCCTGAAAAACCATATTCTGTGGTTTGATTTGTCTTCCATGGAGTTTCTGCAGTAGAGCGGGAGGTACATCCCCCAGCTCTGAGGCAAGGCAAAACTGGGTTCTAGCCTCAGCTCTGGAATTTGCACATTGTATCACTTTGGGGGAAGTTAGTGAACTTCTCAGAGTCCTAATTTCCTTATCAGTAAAATGGAAATAATAACAATAACACCCCCTAGGGAATTATGAAGATTAAATATAATATCTGTATAATAGAAATACAGTATCTAGAATGGACCTGGCACAGAGCCTGGCCTGTAGTTAACAATGAAGTCAGTGGTGGCTATTATTATTGCTGGAGGTATTATCATTACAGAGGGTTACATCATACTTAGCCTTAAGAATTTACTTACCTTCTCACATGAATCAGTTCCTGAATTCCTCCTTGTCAGGGATTCTCTCGGCTTCCTAAGTCCATTTACAGGCACCATGTAGAGTCTTTCTGTAATGTGATGGATTTTTGGCTCCCAAATCCATGAAGCTGCCAGGGTGAGAGTGCCTGATTAACTAGGTTTCTCAGGAGGCACCCAGGACCCCCGAGCAATGTCCCTGTTCCCAAAAGCAAGGTATTGTCTGAAATACCCAGAATCCAACAGAAATCGCTCCCAGGAAGGAGTGTGCATGTCGTGTATGTGCATGTATGTGTGTGTGCACCTGTGTGTTCTTGGCCAGCTGAAAATGGAAGTTGGTGGCCAAGTTGTGTCTGAGGGAGGTGAAAGTCCCCTCTTTATTATTGCAGTGGTTATACTGTGGTCATACATCACAGAATGGTTAAGACAGTGACTGTAGGGTCAGATTGCCCAAGTTTGTGTCCCAGTGCCCTCACTTACTGGTTCTGTGGTCTTGGGTAAGTTGCTTTGATCTCTCAGTGCCTTAGTTTCCTCATCTGTACACTGGGATACTAATAGTACCTATGTTTTAGTGTTGTTGGGATAATTAAAAGAAGTCGTATAAGTAAAGTCCCTAGCAACAGTGCCTGGCACATAGAAGATGCTTAACAAATATTTGCTGAATGGATGTCGGTAAGGAAGGCTTTCAGAAAGTGAGAAGAATCTTGGAAGTGGGACCTGCTGAGTGTGTATTCTAAGAGAAACCTCCTGAGCCTCAGTTTGCTGCCTGGTTAGTAATGGCATGATTTCATGCTCTTGGGGAACACTCTAGCCATAGCAAGTCGGTCATGCTTCCAGAGCTTCTAAGGGTCCTGTGCAGAGCAGAGTTGCTCGGCCAATTTTGTGACTGTCACAAGAGTAGGCAGCATGAGAAGGAGAATGGCAAGGCCATGTGGCTCCCTTCTCCAAGAAAGTGCCTTTCAGCTACTATGAGTGCAGTGCCTGGTGGGGACAGCAAATGCATTTGCTGCTAAGAGGATGCTCCTGACACCGCAGCAAGAAGCCCACGAATGTGTTTTCCAGCACATCTGCTAATGGCTTCATCACAGCTTTTTATGAGATGATGTGAATTGCTCTGACCAATGAGGCTTAATGGCCTTCCTCAACGAGCTGCCTGGTATATTCTCCCCGGAGGCTCGGCTCAGAGTTAAGCCAAGAATATTAATATGGCCGGATGTGGGCCCTCCCCCATCCTATAAAGTTGTGGAAATTGAGGTCAAGTTGGGTCCCCTGCAACGTTCTTTAAACAAGCAGCGGAGTGGTTTGTTTGCTCGTTGATCTTCCTGGTGGAGAGGGAGTGGTTTCCAGCTAGAGACCTGGGACCCTGCCCTCTCTTCCTCTGGGTTGGTGTCCACTTGCTAGGCAGTGGATTTCTTAAAGGGGCAGGCTCCTCAAGAGGAAGGGGGGCACCCCTTGATTCCAACATTCAGGGCTACTGGGATAAGAGCAGGAAATATCTAGGCCTGATGCTGGGATAAGAGGAACAGATGGCCAGTCCCCCCAGTCAGGTGGCCCTGCCACTGCCAGCTGTAATCATAAGAACATTCTCCCATGTGGTTGAGGGTTGGAATGGCACCATGTCAGAGATGGAAGGGGGTCTTTGCAGTCTTGCCCATCCTCTCCCTCCACTTTCCAAGTGAAGGAGCAGATGATCTGAGTGAGGAAGGGAATTGCACAGTCACATGGTGTCAGGGCTGGGTTTAGAAGCTGGGTCTTTTGGCCCTAGTCTAGACCTTATCCACCCACTCTTCTGCTGGCCCTCATTCAGTCCTCTGTGGCAACACATTTCTCAAATTGGCTATCAGGGTCTCCTGCACTCTTCCATCTTCCATTCCAGGCAAGCATCCCGGCTCCTGTTAGCCATTCATCTCAGAGCATGGTCTTGAGACCTTTTGCAACTTTCATCTGTGAGATGGTAGAAAGAGCACTATAACTCTCTTTAGGAGCAATGGGGTCACATTTTAGTTCTGTAACCTAATTGTGTGATTCTGAACAAATTCCAAAAATCCCGGAGTTTTCTTTTTCACTTTTCTTTTTTTTTTGGAGACAGAGTCTTGCTCTGTTGCCCAGGCTGGAGTGCAGTGGCACGATCTCTGCTCACTGCAACCCCCGACTCCCGGGTTCAAGCGATTATCCTGCCTCATGCTCTCGAGTAGCTGGAACTACAAGCACGCACGCACGGCTAATTTTTGTATTTGTAGTAGAAACAGAGTCTCATCATGTTGGCCAGGCTGGTCTTGAACTCCTAACCTCAGGTGATCCGCCCGCTTCGGCCTCCCAAAGTGCTGGAATTACAGGCATGAGCCCCCGCACCTGAAGGCTGGGGTTTTCTATGGATCAGGAACTGTCTCTGATTCACCTTTGCCAGTGCCTGCTATATAGTCAGTGCCCAATAGGTGCTTACTGAATGACTGATGCTTGAAGGTCAGGTGAATGAGTGCAGCCTGTCGCAAGCCTCCGTGGCTTGTGTGAGTATTGTTAGAGCCCATGCTAACCAAGTCTCTCCCCTTGCCTCTCCTGCAGCCCGCCCTGAAGATGTCGGCACCAGCCTCTACTTTGTAAATGACTCCTTGCAGCAGGTGACCTTTTCCAGCTCCGTGGGGGTGGTGGTGCCCTGCCCCGCCGCGGGCTCCCCCAGCGCGGCCCTTCGATGGTACCTGGCCACGGGGGACGACATCTACGACGTGCCGCACATCCGGCACGTCCACGCCAACGGGACGCTGCAGCTCTACCCCTTCTCCCCCTCCGCCTTCAATAGCTTTATTCACGACAATGACTACTTCTGCACCGCGGAGAACGCTGCCGGCAAGATCCGGAGCCCCAACATCCGCGTCAAAGCAGGTAAGGGACAAGATGCCTGCTGCGCCAGTGGCACAGGAGAAGGCTGTGCCGTCATTCTGAGGGTATGTGTGCAACATGCTCGGGGCGGGGGGTCTTGCAAGAAGTCATTCTCCCAAGAACAGTTTTGCTGTTCACTTTTTAATCTTAGTTTACCACTTGCTGTGTGTCCATAGGCATAAGAGACTCTTTCTCTTTCTCTCTCTCTTTTTCTCTTTCTTCTTTCCTCTTTCTTTCTTTCTCTCTTCTTTCTCTTTCTCTCTTTCTCTCTCTCTCTCTCTCTTTTTGAAACAGAGCCTCACTCTGTCGCCCAGACTGGAGTGCAGTGGCGAGGAGACACCTTCCTAAGCTTCAGTTTTCTCATCTGCAAAGTGGATGCAACTACCTACCTCTGTATCACCACATGTGATGGTTAAATGAGATGGTGCTCATTTAAATGAGGTGCTCACTTCAGCCCTTGACTTATAGAAAATCCACAGTGAGGTTTTCTTGAAGCCTTTTATTGAAAAATAATACATAAAGAAAAGTGCACACATTATAAGTATGTAGCTTGATGAAATTTTACAAAGTTCAACTAACACTCAGATCGAGAAATACATCAGGAAATACATCAGGACCTGAGAAGCCTTCCTCAAGCTTCTTTTCCCACACTATTCCCCTAAGAGCCACCACTATTCTGATTTCTAACAATATAGATATTTTGCTTATTTATGAACTTTATACAAATGGAGTCCAATGGTATATATTGTCTAGACCTTTTGCTCACCATTCTGCTTATGGGATTTACCCTTACTGCCGTGTGTGGTAGGAGGTTGGTTGGTCTCACTGCCGTCTAGTGTGCTATCATGCAGCTAGAACACACTTTCTTTGTCCGTTCTACTGCTGAGGGGATGTCTGAGGATAACATATCTCATGAGAAAAGGCATTTTGGTAAAATTCATAATGAAATACTTTTAGCAGTGAAGGATTTTGGTCTTTGGAAGAGTAGATTGAGGGAAGGAAGTAGGGTTTCTCAGGTGGTCTACTTTAAGAAAAAAGAAAGTCTCATTTCTCTGGATTAGGTCACCAGGCCAAGGGGACAGCTTAGATCAGCCATTCTTCACTAGGACATCAGGGTACACTGGCGTGTCATAATCAGTGGCAAAGTGGGTCTCAGATCATTATAAAGCACTGAAGTTTTGGGAATGGTTTTCTACTTAGAAGAGCTTTTCAACTTAGAGACCCAGCCCACTGCAATGGTGCCAGGCCTAGGTCACGCCATCTTTTCCAGGGACTGTATTGGGCCAACCAAGGAGAGTGGTTCTGGGAAAGGCCTCCCAACCAGCATGTGGTGACAGACCCTCTCTGACTTTTTGGAGTCTTTTTGCCTTAGGGATACCTCTCATAAGAGCAAGTTTTAAAGTAGCTGGGAACGGGAGTGTGTAGGGGTGAGGTGGGGTGAGAGCTCTGCCTCATTCCATCGGATGGTTTGGGGCTAGACCTTGAGCTCTTAGAACACAGAGATTTGCTCAGGGTTTCTCCCTGGGCTCCCCATGGACTCTTTTTAGGAGCAAGTCCTTTGCACTGCTCAACCCCAATGCAACACCAAGTGCTGGACTGGGAGCCCTGAGGCCTGGATTTGGAGCCCAGCTCTGGCCTCCACAGCGTGGAGGATTGGGTTAAGGGGAAGGGACCATGTTTCCTGTCACCTCCCCCTCATTAGGTTAGGATGCAGTTTTCATAGTAAGTATATAAATGTGTTTTTACAAATGAAGAGATTAAGACAAAGAGAAGTTAAGTCACTTGTCCAAGAGTACACAGCCAGTTAATCACAGACGTGCAGCTATCATGAAAAGTGACATTATCAAAGTGCTTTGCTTGTGCTGGGCCTTTCATATGCTGCTCTTATGGTGATTTCCTTTTACAAATGAAGAAACTGAGGCTCTAGAAGGTTATCCAACCCTTGTCCAGGATCACACGGCTGGCCAGTGGAGGAGGCAGGGCCCACTTGTTAGATGCCATTAACCATAAACCTCTGCTGACTCCCTGGGACATCACGGGTGGCGTGCACTCCAGCCCGCCCTTTCCACTCCACCACCCTGCCTCCCTCCAAGGTCCATTCTCCTTGTTCTCCTCTGTGCTCTCCCATATCTGGAGTCAGGGCCCTGCCCAAACCCATGGAAGGGCTGGACCACAGATCCACACAGCCACCAGTGCCTCTCCTTTCTTCTCTTTCTTCCACCTCAACTACATCTCCTCCTCATCATAGCCACAACTTGGAGAAGGGGAAAGAATAAAGGCCGAGGGAGGGCCAGGGAGAGCCAGGCTGACTGGAAACACAATAAATTAAGAGACTCTTGATGATGCCAGAGGGGCTGCAGGTGCACAGTCAGGGGGTGGGGATGGGCTGCCAGGGCCCTAAGTGTCACCTTGGCAACCATCGCAGGGAGAGGAGGAGGGCACGCTGCCCAGGTGCCTGCTGAGGTACAAGGTCGGAAGGCAGCAGGGCTCTGGATGTTCCAGCTTTACTTGGCAGAGAAGGGCGTGGAAGGATCAAGCGAGGCCTGGGAGAGGCCAAACAGGGGAGGACAAGGCAGAGGCAGAAGCCTGGGTCCCATTCCTAGGGCTGGGTCTGCCTGCCTGTAGGGGCCAGACACATGCAGTGGCTGCAGGTGGCAGTGCCCCAGAAGCCAGCTGAGGCAGGAGGTGGGCACTGTGGGGGAAGGGATGGTTCTGAAAGCAGGGACAAGGTTGGGGGTCAGGGAGGGGTGCTCTAGAGGCTGCAGCCAGGGTCAGAAGCGGGGAGAAAGCGGCAAGAATGCTCTGTTTTGGAGAATCTTGGAGACTGTGTCCATGTCTCTGGAGTTCTGTGTGCTCAGAGACAATCACAGTCCCAAACATTCTCTCCCTTTGTCCTTGTAAGTTCAGGATCTGAACTACATTTCCCAGCCTGCCTTTCACATTGAAGAAGCCCAAAACTCAGTTGTTAGAGCCTGTGTCACAGGTTTTGTTTGGGTGCATTATGGTCACTGTGTCCAAAATAATTGCCACCCTGGGTCTAACAATAATTCAGGAAATCTGGTTTGGTTTTCTTAGGGGAATTCTAGCGTATTTCCGTATTACCTGCACATCCCTTTGGTAAATATAACATTGCAGGGCTTAGGTGCTGCCCTCAAGGCTTTTAAAATCTAATATGATTTGCTAATACCGAAATGGGAAAGGTTGGAATTTGGATGGATGGTCTTGCAGAGGGAGGCCAGATATTTTTGAGGGAGAAGAGCCTGCCCAGTAGGATGGGGAGGAGGTTGATGGAGAAGGAGTTGCCCAGACAAGAACAAGATCATGGCAGGGGCTTCCGGGCTGGCTAAGAGGGAGGGGGGAAGGAAGAAGTGAAGAAGGTGAGGCTGAAGGAGCAGAGGGAGTTGAGCTGACTCTCTGTTCCTTTCTGGGGACCCTCACCACATCCTTGTGACACTCTTCTCTTCCCTACTGCCAATCTCTCTGCAGTTTTCAGGGAACCCTACACCGTCCGGGTGGAGGATCAAAGGTCAATGCGTGGCAACGTGGCCGTCTTCAAGTGCCTCATCCCCTCTTCAGTGCAGGAATACGTTAGCGTTGTGTCTTGGGAGAAAGACACAGTCTCCATCATCCCAGGTAAGAAGCGTCCTGGGGCTGCGGCAGACGGGTGCTCGCTTTGTGGGGACTGGGTAAAGTAGAGATGCCTGAGCTGGTTGTTGAGTTCAACAAGATCTTGAGATTGGTCTTGGGGAGTGATTTGTTATTGTTCTGGTGATGCTTTGGCAAAAAAAAAAAAAAAAAAAAAAGTGTCTTTGGTCTTGGTCTGGCACGTCTCTGTGTGGAGTGTTGAAGACCCACACGCTGGTGGTCTTGACTGGGTGTGTGAGGGTGCCATCAGACACCGAGTGCAGTGGAAGCCCCATCCTTTCTGACTGCTGGGGTTTTGCTTGACCCAGTCCTGAGGCAAGGCTGGAAGCACCTTACCTGCGAAAGGTGGCAAGGGGACGAGGGATGAGAAGAGGGTTTGTGGTCTGTGTTCCTGCGTTGTGTGACTAAAACAGTGAGCACTGCCTCCCTGGAGGACCTGATTTCAGGAAGCATGTGTATGGGGACTTTCCTTCTTTCCTTCTTGCATGAGTTGGCTAAAGACTCCATCGGAATTCTAGCTGGCCTCGCTTTGAGGCTGATGTTGGGAGATGGGGTTCATACCATGTTGTGGGTTCATCTCATTACAGCTGCTGTGATTGCGAGTCCCTCATTATTGGCTCCTTTTACCTCTGTGGGGTTGTGTCTCCCACAGGAAAACAGGTATGGAAGCCCCAAGAGAGGACCTCAGGTCCTTAAAATACCTCTAGGCCTCCATTTACAAAACTGTGGGATTTTTCCATCACCAATTTCTTCATCTCTGCACATTGCCGGGGTTCTGCTGCGTTTTCTTCCTTTCTCTACCAAGGACCTTTGTTTCCCTTGCTGTAAATTGGAGCAACTTGACCAGGTGACCTCTGAGTGCCCTTTGAGCATTAAGGTCCCATAACTGATTGTATGAAACGATTCTTGTTCCTCAGGGTTGATGGTTTAGTTGGGGAAGATAAGACTTCTATTCATGGAACCTTTAAAGCAAGCGTTCTTAAGCCTGCTACCCATTTAAATCCCCGAGGAGCTTCTTTAGAAACACCAGTGCTGGCCAGGTGCGGTGGTTCGTGCCTGTAATCCCAGTACTTTGGGAGGCTGAGGTGGGTGGATCACGAGGTCAGAAGATCGAGACCATCCTGGCTAACACAGGGAAACCCCCTCTCTACTAAAAATACAAAAAATTAGCTGGGCGAGGTGGCGGGCGCCTGTAGTCCCAGCTACTCGGGAGGCTGAGGCAGGAGAATGGCGTGAACCCAGGAGGTGGAGCTTGCAGTGAGCCGAGATCGCACCACTGCACTCCAGCCTGGGCGACAGAGCAAGACTCCATCTTGAAAAAAAAAAAAAGAAACACCAATGCTTAGCCTCAAATCAACTGAATCAGACTCTCCCAGGAGTAGAGCCTGGGCATCAGCCTTTTCAGTGCTCGCTAGGTGGTTCTGATGTGTACCTAGGACAAGAACCATGCTCTGGCGTGTTGACAGCTAATGCAGCAGGAGACTTTCTTTGAGACATTAATTTGCCTTTTACGCTCAGTACTTTTTCCTTCTCTCAGTTCCAAGCAGATGGCTAGGCCATTATATCTCCAGACTTCAGAGCTGGTAGCAGGATGGGAATTCGAAGCTCCTGGAAGACAGCTGCTCCTCCTGTCTTTTGTAAAACCATAGGCTAATAGCAAAGGTTAGGAAGGGTATTTTGTCTGGGGAGGAGAGCCTCTGAGGGCAAAGAACAAAGAGGAGATGAAAGGATGCCAGGGTTGGGGACCGTGCGGAAGACTGCTCCCTGGACGCAGCCAGAAGAAACGGTTGGACCCCGCAGGGGTGGCTGTGTGGGGCCCTTCAGGGTCCGGGACTGAGGCCAGGGTTCTTGTGTTCAAATGAGTCACAAGGTGCACAGCCCAAGAGCCAAAGCAATCATTCAGGCAGGGACCATGGGCTGGTGAGGACCAGAGGTACCCCGGACCTTGGCATACCCTGGGAGAAGCCCCAATAATGTTGGGGACAATCTCTTGCCTATCTAGTAGAGTCAGATTTAAGGTGATTTAAAGAACATAAAGAAATGTGGTGTTCCCTATATACTTAAG
Source organism: Rhinopithecus bieti (assembly GCF_001698545.2). NCBI lineage: Eukaryota > Metazoa > Chordata > Mammalia > Primates > Cercopithecidae > Rhinopithecus > Rhinopithecus bieti. The sequence goes on from NW_016807677.1 coordinate 1,093,065, forward strand.
TTTATGGACTAAGCATTATATCCATTAAATAATGGTAATTTTTGCATTACAATTTGGGGGGTGCTTACTATATCCCAGGTACAGGGCTCAGAAACTTCCATACAGGATCTCTTTTTATCATCACAAAAGTCCATAAATGTGTTTTCCCCTCTCCACTTTACAGAAGAGGAAACTGAGGCTCAGAGAAGCAAAATACCTTCTGAATCACACTGAGCAGAGGGTGGGGCTGGAACCAGAGTCTGTTTTTTCAACCTGTGTGTTTAACCCCACACAGACATGCTTCCCCCACAGTATAAATGTATCCAGTAAAGTGTTACTCTAGCTACAGTGGAGGCTTTAAATGTGTGCTGTAGGCAGTGAGGGCTTTGACTTTAGGAAGGGGGACAAATTGATGTAGGGACGACTTCATGGAATCAAGTGAAGTGTGGTGATTAAGAGCCTAGAATCTAGGACCAGACTACCCGCATTTAATACTCACTCCATTGCTTACTAGCTGGGCGAGTCGTTTACTCCCTCCATTTCCCCACCTGTAAAATGGACTCATAGGGTTCGAGTAAGAATTAAACGAATCAATATATGAATAATGTCTAGAACACTGCCGGACACTGCTGAGCACAGGTTATAGCGATTATTAGGTGGAAGAGAGCATTGGCGCTGGCTGTTTGCTGCGGTGGTGTGTGTTTCTGGTATGGAGTGGTGTCTGTGTTCCCCACACGACTGCAGTTCCCACGGGCCAGCACTGGATCGTTCTCATCCACACATCCCCACTTCTGCACTCAGGGTAAATAAAAGCTCACTAAATGATCAGTGAGTAGATGAATGGGTGGCTGCAAGAATTCATGAGGAATCTGGGGAATGTCATGGACAGAGGCATGGAATAAGGACAGCAGGCTGGGCGTGGGGTGGGGAGAAGACCAGATCAGATAAGAGAGAAGGAAGGTTAACTGGTTCCTGTGCTTAGGAGCTGGAGGCAGGGAGCTTCCCCCAGGCGGCCCTTGTAGTTGGTGCTTCAGGGCTGTCTTTGATGTCAAGACTGGGCTGGTGGCCCCAAAGGGCATAATTATCAGAGAAGTGGACTTGATGCTAATCTGCGGGGCTGTGTTAAGCTTTGGTTTTGCAGAACCCCTTTCTTTAGTTTGGCCTTGGAGAATTTTCTTCTCCTGCCCAGCCCTCCAGCCCTATCCATAATCATTCTAGATCATTCTACAGCTACATGTTAGATCCAGGGCCAGTCTTCCCCAAGCACAGAAATCCAACTAGCATGATCATGGAGGACTCCATGAGAACCAGAGAGAGTGGAGTTTTGTCTTGTCCAGGCTCTGTAGGTGAGGGGACCAGAACTCGGGCCCACATGCCACATGCTTTAATTTTGGCAAAGGCAAGTAGTTTGATTTTTTATAAAAATAGTATTTTTTTCCACTAACCATATTCACACTATGCCCAGTATGTGTGCTGTGTGTGTGTGTGTGTGCATTTTGAGGTGGGGAGGCTGGATGGCACTTCTCATTGGTAGGGGAAGATTACATGGCAAGTTGCCCTGAAGGTTAATGGAGGATGGAGGAGCCAGGGATACTTCCCTCTGATGCTTCAGGATCAGCTTCCAGAGCCAGAAGAACTGTGTTGACTTTGATTTCTGGATCTACAGGGCTGGGCTCAGCTTCTCCACAAACCGCAAGTCCGGGAGGAGCTGGAACACAGAAGGAGGGGCAGGGAGACTGGTGTGGGCCCATCAGAGCCCCAGGAGGCATGCCCTTGGGGATGCAGGTACCCTGGGAGGAGGGGACCCTCATGTGGTTGCAGCCCCTGTGGATGGGAGCTGGCTGTCCCACGCCTCTTTCTGAGGGAGTCTGGGAAGAATTGAAGGCTTGGGACCAAAACAAGCTCCATGAATTGGGTGTTTACTCACAGGTTAGCCTTCCTGGCTATCTCTGGCTATCCTGAAGCTGGCAAAGGAAACTCTCAACCAGCTTTTTGGCTGTGCTTTGCCCAGGGCAGTGACAGGCTAGAGAAATAGCTCAAAGTACTACCCTTTAGCCACCTACTATACCCGCCTCCACTCCCTCAAGCAGGTCATCTTTCCATCCTGCTGTTTAAAGATGTGTGTATAAAGCACAGAGCCTCTCACTTTGTATCTGGCAGACTCCCACCCTTGCTTCTCTCTCCAGGGATTTGGTCCTGGTGTGAACTGGCTCTCCAAGGCTGGCAGGGTGGGGGTAAGAGGGCCAAGGGCTGTGCACAAACATAAATTAAAATTAAAGCCTCCAGTGAAGCTGAGATGTGGTTTAATTTCCCATCTGCATGATCACCATTACAATACATGTTATTGGATATAAAGATAAATCCGGCCCTGTTCCTAATAGCTTTTAATTTCCACCAGACCTGATTATATCAATGCGGGCCCCTTGTGGGAGTTTCCCAGCATGCTCTTCCCCAGCATCCTGACTGGCTCTCTCGGCCCCAGCAGGGAGTTTGGGACACTGCTCAGATGCGGGCCAGATGTGTCTGCTGCTGCTCAGGAAGACAAGCCTGCATCAGCTCCCTTGTCCATGCAAATGGGAATACTGAGTTGTCACCATGCCTTGGCCGGCTAAAAGTGTGCTGAGTACACTGTTGTGAGTAGGGAGACACAGGGGCAAGGAGGCTTCTGGCCAGAGGGGTCCTGTGACATGAGAAAAGGTCTCTTAGTGTCGTATAAGGATTCTATCAGGCAGTGCTTCCTTCCAGGAGCCCGCCTTTGGCCAAGAGAGCAAAGTAAACCACCAGCCTCCCTAGAATAATTAACTCCAGAGTTCCGGGGTGCCAAGTGGGTTTTCATAGCTCTCATTCGATTCAGCGATCTCTTCTGCCTGGGGTACAGTGGACGCCTCCTCTCTGTTGACGCCCTGCCCCTCTTTTGTCCCTTACACTTTTGTCCCTTACTCTTCCATGAGGCCAGACATAGGCCTGCCAGGCAGACAGTACTACCCTGGTTTCGTTCCCGGAGCGCTGCCTTCATTCTGTCTTGCGTCCTAATCTGTTATTTCTGTCTGTCTGCAGCAGGAGGGTGTACGACTGTATCTTTTTCATCTTTTATCCCCAGAACCAGCACAGCACTGTCACAGAGGAATAATAATAATAATAACAAGATTAATGATAATACCTGTCATGTATGGAGACCTCTTTTGGGTTAGGCATTTTACATATATTATCTCTAATCCTCACAATAACCCTTTAAGAGAGATACTGTTTTTATGTTCTGTTTTTGTTTTATTTCCTCATTTAATAAATGAGGATGTTGAGGTCCAGAGCAGTTAAGCACGTTACCCAAGGCCACAGCTAATAAGAGATGCGGCCTGGATGTGAGCTGGTCTTCCACGTTCCTCTACTTCCCGCCGCCTCTCCGGAGCAGGCTCGGAATCGTTAGGAGTTGGGTGTCCTTAGGTTTCAACATAGGAGGAGGGCCCATCTCTGTCTCCTGCACTTGCCTGGGAACAGAAACCTATCACCAACCCTTGTGCTGACCTCTGGCTGTGTGTGCAGTGACCAGAGGCTTGGGCTTCTCTGAAGGGCAACAGATCTCCAGCTTAAAAACCAGTGAACAAAACAGCCATCCTAACAAGAAGGCTTTGTTGGGTTCTGGCTCTGTTTTTGGCCCCGTGGGAGACACAAAGACTGTCCTAAACTGGGAATTTAGGATTCGGCTCATGTTGTCGGCTCTGATGGACAGGGATGGATAATCTCAATACAACAAACAAATGTGATCTTGGTTTGGCTTTGGAATGCAGATTCAATTTATTAATTACATTTCGCTCAGGCTGACATGAGGGTCACTTCTTTGGCTCCCACAAATCTACACCAATTTGAATGGGAGATAGGCACAGAGAGGGGAGGTGGTGCCAGTGCTGGAAACCAGTTTGGGCCACATGTAGGCTGTGAACATGTGGAATCACAGACTGCGAGAGCTGGAAAGTGCCCTGGAGACTGTGTCACTCAGCCTCTGCATTTATGGATAAAGAAACCCAGGTCCAGACCAACGCTCTCCCCTGCCATCTTCTCTCCTGTCTCTTGCTCTCTCTCGGGGCACATGATTTTAACTACTCATGGGCACCTTTGTATTTCACTACAGATACCAGATATTTTTCCTCCTTTGTCTGTCTGGAGCCTACGCATCTTTCAAAGTCTGGTTCAAATACTACTTTTTCCATGATGTCTTTCCTCGATTTCTGCTAAGAATGGATTTAAAAGTCACCCAGATTAACCCACTCCAAGGGGCTCCTTTTCTGAACTCCCTTCAAACTTTATCGGTTCCTTACTCTAGACACTAATCGTACTTTGTCCTGTAATTTTTTTTAAAAGTCTGTGTTATCTCCATTACAGGAATGTATAATCATCAGGGGCAGGATTCATATTTTATTCAGACCTCTCTTCTCTCCAGTGATTAATGGTGATGACAAAGTGACAGTCTCTCCCCTACTGAACTGTCCTGTGGCATGGAGGACACTGGGAGACCTGCCTAAGGTCCCGTAGCAAATTGGTGGCATTACCAGGGTCTCAGCTTGGTGGTCCTTCACCTCCATAATGCCGAGTTGCTTCTGTGGGTTCCTCTTGTGATTCTCTGCTGTTCAGGTATAGAATTGGAGACCTAAGCTCTCAACTACTGATGAGTCTGGAGAAAAGCGGCTGGGATTGTCACTCTGCACTAGTGGGAAATAGACAATAGATCCGAGGCAATTCAACAAAAGGGGCTTGGACCCCTGCTGGGTGCCAGGCACAGTGCCAGGCCTTGCAGAGGAGTCCAGGTTGGCCATGATCTGTTCCTTTCCTGGCTTCTGTCTGGGGACTATAGTGTCTTCCCACAAAGAGGAGGATACCACAGGAACATTCTTTCTGTTGATGGCCACGCAGTAAGGCATGCTGAAGGAGACGGGGCTCAAGTCAGGCCCTGGAGTCTGTGACCAGGTCAAGAGGGCAGAGAGAGCACTTTGGATGGAGGTGACAGTGCAGGCACAGGCAAGTGGGCAATGAAAGGGTGGGGTGATCTGGGAACATGGCTGGAGGGTAAGAAGAAGTGGTGAGCAACCTGAGAGGTCACTGGGCCGTTTAACTCATGAAGGTACTGCCTAGTTCTAGGGAAAAAAAATAAGGGACAACGTGATAATAATGAGTGATATTTATTGAGCGCTTACTAAGTTGCCAGGCTCTATTCTAAGCATTTGACATATGTAGCTTGCTTCACCTTCTCAGCAATCTAAAGAGAAGGGGACTTTTATTCCCCCATTTTGCAGATGGGCAAGCGGAGGTACAAGAATGCTAAGTAAATTGCTTAAAGGTAGTAAGTGGTGGAGCCACAACTTACGTATTCAGACTCCATCATCTGTGCTCCTAAGTGCTGCACTAAATTATCTCCCACAGAATTCACATATATATAACATTTTATATATATATGAGATGGAGTCTCGCTCTGTCACCCAGGCTGGAGTGCAGTGGCAAAATCTCGGCTCACTGCAAGCTCTGCCTCCCGGTTCACACCATTCTCCTGCTTCAGCCTCCCGAGTAGCTGGGACTACAGGCGCCCGCCGCCACGCCTGGCTAATTTTTTGTATTTTTAGTAGAGACGGGGTTTCACCATGTTAGCCAGGATGGTTTCGATCTCGACCTCGTGATCCGTCTGCCCTGGCCTCCCAAAGTGCTGGGATTACAGGCATAAGCCACCACGCCCGGCATATATATATATATATATTTTTTGAGATGGAAGCTTGCTCTGTCACCCAGGTGATCTTGGTTCACTGCAACCTCCGCCCCCCAGGTTCAAGTGATTCTCTTGTCTCAGCCTCCTGAGTAGCTGGGATTACAGGCACACCACCGTGCCCGCCTAATTTTTGTATTTTTAGCAGAGACAGGGTTTCACCATATTTTAAAACTCCTGCAAACCAACAAGAAAAAGACAATGCGACAGAAAGTTGGAGAACAGTTATGAGCAAACAATTCACAGAAGATATAGTGGGATGTGGTGGAAAGAAGACAGGCTGTGGAGTCTGCTAGTCTTAATTGATGACCTTGCAAGTTACTTCCAAAGCCTCAGTTTAATCATCTATAAAATGGGAATGAATCCTTGAAATAAAAATTGGGCCTCGGAGGAGACTCAAATTCCTAAATGGGAAAGGAGCCACCTAAATGCATCAAAGAAATTGCCCATCTAGCTTCATGCAGTTGTGCAACCTTAGACCTCATCTCCCTCGCCCCATCTTCTCCATTGTCTGGCATCATCACCCACCACCTGTGCTACCTTTTTTGGGTGCTGAGCTGGAGGTGGTAAGCTAGGGCCTGCAGCCACCCAAAGGGGTGATGGTCCTAGAGTCACAGATGGAGAGTGAATCCCCCTAAATATGATCTTGAGAAAGCTACAAAGGACTATGCAAGATGGATCAACCACCATCATGTTTTTATCTCAAATATTCCATGATATTAACTGAATAGAATGACAGAAACAAAGTGCCTAGGATGTAGTATTAATCTCTGGATTCACTAGCACCTTGCAGGGTACCTGATAAACATTTTCTGTTGAGGGAAGGGATGGAGGTGCGGTTTGGTACCAACATAGTAAAGATCAGCTCCACAAACTGCAGGGTGTCTAATTTGCTCCAAGTGCTCAAGCCCTGGTTCAATAAAAACTATTGTCTCTCAAACGATACAGTTTATAAAGTGCTTTCAGATGATGTCACTTGCTCCTCACAGTAGCCCCCATTACCTTGCCCATTTTACAGGTGTAGATGCAGAGGCAGTGTGGCTTAGTGACTTGTGCAGGCAGAAGAGGAGTGAGAGGGGAGGCAATAGATGTGTATGAGTCCATAAGTGTATGTAGGGCCCCACAGCAGGCACCTGCGTGTAATCTCATTTAATCATGCTTGGAACCCTCGGAGGGAAACATGCTACCCCCATTCTTAGATGTAAAGAAAATGAGATTCAGAGAGGCCGAGTGATTTGCTCCAGGTCACACAGCTTCCAAGTGGCAAGGCCTGGGTATGGACCAGAGCTTCTGTCCCCAAAGTCCAAGCTTCTTCCCTGTAACAGTGACTCCAGGCAGAGTGCTGTCCTAGGAACTCCCAGCAATTACTGTCTCCCTCATCAAGGCAGTTAGAGAGCGGAAAAGGCAGCTGGTCCTTAATTTGGCTGTTGTTTGTTTATTGTTTGCTTCGGTGAGAAAGGAAGCCTCGGACTCAGACATATTGTATTCTTCCTTGAAGTGTGGAGAAAATCCTACCTGCCAAAGCTGTTAAGCACGTGTTGCAGGTTAGTGATTACAAGAAAGCACTGGGAGGCAGCAATGGGATTCTCTCCCTAAACTGAAATGATACTCATAGTGGCAAGAATCGTTGGTAGGAAAATAAGTGATCAGTTACTGAGCTCATCTGTGATAAGTGTTTTTCTCCATCATTTTATTTAAGCTTCACCGGTGCCCTATGTAGTCAGTATTATTATTTTTCCCATTTTGCAGATGTGGGGCCTGAGGCACAGAGAGTCACAGAGGTCAGCCTTCCCAAGGCCATACCCTGAGGAAATTACGAGGCAGAATCTGAGCCCAGGGCAGTGTGATTTCAGCTCTTAGACATAGCTTGGGCCACTTCTCCATCTGTGCCCTGCAGCCGGCATCTCCTTCAGTTTGTATAGTGCTCTCTGGTTTATAAAGCCTGTTCACCAGCATCATCTTATGAATCCTCCCAAACACATCTGCGGGAGACACAGGTTTAACAGACTCATTTAACAGACAAGGCAATCAAGGCTTGGGGGCACTGAGGGACCTGCCCAAGGTCACACAGCCAGGGAGGGGCACACCAGAACTCTGGTTTTGATGCCTATGCCCCAGGAGCTCTCAAAGCACCCCCTCCCAGAGAGCATGCCCGCAGCTCCCTAGAACTCCTTCCAATATCCCAGCAGGCGGGCTGCTCTGCGCTTGCACGCCAGTTGGTTGGTTCCAGAACCATCAGCCGCACTCCTCAGTCAAGCAGAAATGTCTCGTGTTCACAGGTGCCTCTGGCGGCGTGTGCATGTGTCATGTTTTGCTTTTCCATTTAGTTCATGGCAGGCGCTGCATTTCCAGAGCACCCCCTGGGTGAATTTCAGCAGATTTAAGACAATTGCAGGAAAACGCTGTGCCCTGGGATCACACCGTGGCAGTGGACACAGAGCAAGCAGCATTGTTTGGTTAAGTTGGCACCTCTGAAAGTTACCCTGAAATCAGAGCGGAATTCTTTATAGAAGGTTATCCTACACATAAATCATCATTAGACTACCTCATTTTTGTTTAATGCCTACCTAACTGTGCTGTAGTCTAAAAATGTGTGTTTAGTGAAGTCAAGGGTTGCAGGGAAATTATAGGGTTTTCAAAAACTCATTTGCTTTGCTGGTGTTCACATCAGAATCAATCTTGCCTTTAGTTCTCAATCTCATCACAAACATGCAGTCTTGCTTGCCGAATTCTGGCATTTAATGTAGGGTAGCATTTATTCAGAAGAAGCCAACGGTGCTTACAGAATGGTAGAGCTATGTATAGATGGCACTTCCTGCCAAGCCTGTGATTTTGAACTCTGTTGTGTATCAATGAGAGCCAGAGCTGGTGGAGATGGTGCTATGGTTCTGTGCGGAGGCCTGTGCTGGGTAACAGTGGGTGGGGTGGTCTGCGTCCGCAATGCCACAAGCCTCAATGTGTGCGAGCACATAGTAGGCACCCAGGCAATGTTTGTCGAATGCTTAGAGGACGGTTTAGCCGGGAAGGTGACTGATCCTTTAGATTAAGTTGTAAATGGGATGGATGAGAATGAAGGGGCGTGTGCGGCTGTACCTGTTTCCGTGGCTGCTGGAAAAAAGCCACCATTTGCTCCTGTTCTGCTCTGAAGAAGCAGGGCTTGCTTGGAATCTCTTCTGTGATGAAGTGAAGCTGTTTAGAGAAGCAAAATCCTGTGGGCTCTGGCCTCAGAGGGATCTGGGTTCCAACACTGACCCTGCTCCTAACTTGCCTTCTGACCCTGGCCAAGGTCTTAACCTTTCTGAGCTGCACATTTTTCAGTTGTGAGGATTCAAAATCAGGTACTTTTATTTTCTGTATAGAGAAAATACTTTTCCATGTATGTAATGTATTTTCTATATAGATCTGTTTTCTATATACAATTTCTCTATGCGTAGGTTTTCAGTTTTTCCTAGGGCTAGACAGACGCATGTCCACAAGCTGCCCCGGCCTTAGTCGTCTTTGCTGTGTAGCCTGGGAGGTCTCTGTGAGGAGTGAGACCATCGGTGTGAGCATTTAGGAGGGCAGACACTGCTGCCCTGACACAGAGGGTCACAGGCTCATGCGGCCTTCAGGGCTAAGGGCCTGAGGGCAGGATATGGAGGATCCTAACCCTCATGATGGGGCAGAGAGGCAGGGACACCCTTAGTGTTACCCCCTAAGGCCAAAGCCCAACGCTCCCATTATGCTCTTTGCTTTTGTGGGCCTGGTGTCTTGCTGTGTGCAGAAGCCTCTGGAATTTAAATACGAGTCTCTGTAGCTGCCAAGCTCGACTTTCAGAGTGGAATTCCAAGCCAGCTGGAGCCGGGCACAGACCTTCCCATCCCAGTATGGAGGGCAGGAGGGGCCCTGGGCCTGGACAAAGGCCTCTAAGATTGAGGTGTTTCCTCTCACACCTAGAGACTCCTCTTCACCTCTGGCTCAGAGCAGTTTGGGGCTCAAAGTATGTCTGAATACCCAAGCCATTAGGGTGACAGGATCTGCCAGAATCCTGAAGACACCACTGAGAGGCAGACAACTGAATGGGAGAAGGGCCTGTGGAAGTGGGTGGCCGTGAAGGTGGCCGTGGGTGTGGGTGGAGTCTGGGGCTCTGCCAGGTGTGGAGTGAACTTCATCCTATGTGAGAGTCTGGGGGCTTCTCTGAGACTTTGTAACAAAAGAATCCCTTCTAAGAGTGCGTGGCTGGGGTCCCTCTTCACTGCCCCTCATAGTGGGACACAGAAAGGGAAAAGACTTGCATTGAGAATGTTCCAGAACCTGCGGCTACTGCCCAGGCCTAGGAAAGCCATTTTGCAAAGCCTGATGGAACAAGGTTGTACCCTAGGACCTGCGCCCAGGAAGGGATACAAAACCACAGCTTCTGGTTCCGTCAGCCTGTAGCTGTGCCAGCCATGTCTGACGTCGATGTCATCCCCTAAATCTATCTAAACGCCTGTGTCGGCATAAGCAACAATCCGTTGATTGGATTTTTAGTTCATTATTTAATTTAGCAAATGTTTTTTGAGTGCTTCCTGTGTGCATGATGGGTGCTGTGTTATGCAGACAGTGATTCCCAGGGGTCTCTGCTTGAGGATCTCAAGGGATTTGGAGAAATTCCTCTTCCCACGCACCAAAGAAACTAATTTTAATTAAAATAAATATGCGTGCATGTGTATAAATAGCATGCATGATGTAATTTGTACATATTGAATAGGTACATATATGTATTCACACACTCATGCACACGCGGATCTTTTTTTACCCATGGAAAGGGGAAAGAGACTTACCTGTGTAGACCCCAGCAGTGCCCCAGAGCAGGGACCTAAGAAAGATGTCTTGGTGTTTTGAATTTTAGGGACAGCCTTGGATGAACCACTGTTTCATGAGCCTGTTAGGCATACGAAGGGTGGGCAGAGGTATGGAAACATTTGGGGACACCGTGCCAGCCTTCAGGGTCTAATAGTCAAGATGAGTATGGGACACAAGTGACCCAACGCAAGGCAACAACACAACACAACACACAAGAGTGTGATGAGGGTGCAGGAGAGCAATCAAGTTCTTGGGGGACTGAGAGGTGGGGACACCCATCTTTTGTGATTAGAGAAGATGCCCTGTAGGAAATGGCCCCTCCTCCTGGGTCCTGGAGAAGGGGTCTGTTTTGGCAGGCTGAGCTCCTGCAGGGGAGCAATGTTCTAGATCTGCCAGCTCTCAGCTTTAGAGTCCCCTGGGGAGCTTAAGAAAACCACCAGTGTCTAGCCCCGACCCCAGGACAATTAGATCAGGATCCTTGGCAGTGAAACCCAGGCATCTGCATTTGTTAAAGCTCCCTGTGTGATCCCAGTGGGCAGCTGGGGTCTGGGCGAGGGAGGCTGTACCAGTGAACTCCTGGAGAGCTGAGAACAATGGGCTGCTCTTGGGGAAAAGCAGCCTGGCTGGGCTCAGGATGCATCACAGGTGGGATATAACTGATGTTGTGTGAGTTGTATGTAATCAAAGGTCACTGGGGAGCCAGTGAAGATTTTGAGTGGGGCATGGTTTGGAAGGAATTTTAGGGGTTGGTCTTCAGTAATCAAGGATGTTTCCAGAAAAGTGGAGGGTCATCCCTGGCTTCAGCCTCCTGGAGTCCATGTCTGCCCTTGAATTTTCCAGGATTTATCACTGGGTATCCTTCAGGGGGATGGGCCCAGAGCTGCCTCTGTCACATACCCCACACTCCCGTCTTACTCCTGTGCTCCTCCTCAGGCTGCTGGCCCTAAACCCAGGCACCGGCAAGGTGAATGTGGGAGCTCACCAGAGAGGTCTGTGGAAGGAAGGACCCCACATGGCATACCCAGAGTTTAAGCAATGTGGGGATCTAAGGCAAACTAAATAGTCTCTCACTTTTTATAAAATAATAGTCAAATTTGTATCGTGCTTTTATGTTTACAGCACAGTTTCATACATATTAAATTATTATTATTATTGTTATTTGAGATAGAGTCTCATTTTGTTGCCCAGGCTGGAGTGCAGTGGCATGATCTCGGCTCACTGCAACCTCCAACTCCTGGGTTCAAACGATTCTCCTGCCTCAGCCTCCAGAGCAGCCGGGGTTACAGGCACCTGCCTCCACACCTGACTAATTTTTGTAATTTTAGTAGAGTTGGGGTTTCACCATCTTGGCCAGTCTGGTCTCAAACTCCTGACCTCAAGTGATCCTCCCACCTCCGCCTCCCAAAGTGCTGGGATTACAGGCATGAGCCACTGGGTCTGGCCCATATATATATAAAATTTGATTCTTGTCATGATTCCGTGTAGCATGGAAACAATTACCTCCATTTATAGATGAGCAAACAAAGGCCAGAGGCAATGGCTTTACCTCTGCAATTCTTTCCAGACTCAGGAAAGGAAAATAAAACTTATTGACAGCAGGAAGCAGGCACCAGGGGCAGCATTTATTCGGCTTCTGGACTGTGGACCAGACACGATGCCAGGCACTGTCACAGACGTAACCTCACATTTTAAAGACAGAGTGTTTTATCTGTTTCCTCATGGTCTATAGCCCATGATGAATGGGAAAACACTTGGCCTGACCAGCAGACCAGAACCAGATAAATAAAACAATCACTCCATGTCTGCTTTATGAACTTATCTTGTCAGGGCCGTTTGAGTTGTTGGATCTCATTTTGTACTTGTGACAGGTGGTGTCATCACTATGTTCAGATGAGGAAACTGGGGGTCAGAGAAATGTCTTGCCCAGGGCCAAGTAGCAGAGTGCGAGTGGGAGATGAGATCCTGCCACGTGGAGTGAGTCGAAGCTGTACTGGTTGTTGTGTGGAGTGTGCAGGGAGAATAAAACAGCACTTGCCATGCGCCAGGCATTGTATGAATAGCTTGATAAAACTGACTCTTTTAGTCTTCCCAGTATCATTATAAGGTGGGTGGAATTATCATCCCCACTTTTTTGTGTTTTCTCTTTTATAGATAGGATCTGGCTCCATCACCCAGGCTGGAGTGCAGTGGCGTAGTCTCAGCTCACTGCAGCCTCCATCTCCCATGCTCAAGTGATCCTCCTGCCTCAGCATCCCAAGTAGCTGGGACTATAGGCACACACCACCACACTCAGCTAATTTTTTAATTTTTTGTAGAGACAGGATCTCACAATGTTGCCCAGGCTGTTCTTGAACTCCTTGGCTACAGTGATCCTCCTACCTCAGCCTTCCAAAGTGCTGAGATTATTGGCATGAGCCACCATGCCCAGCCATCATTACCATTGTACAGATGAAAAAAAAAAAGAAGAACAGAGAGGTGCAGTAAATTGTCCAAGATCACATAGCAGTAAGAGTAAAGTGGGGATTCAATCCAAACCATGTGGTATCAGAGCCCACTATCTGTCTCTAGGCCATCACATCTGGGGCTCCTGGTTCTTGGTTCCCGGGTCTTCCACTGGACTGAACTCTCTGTAGGAGGAGGAAGGGAAGAACACAAAAGACAGGTCTCAGTCTGGGGGCCGGGTGTCCAGAGCTGAGACCCTGGTCTGAGCATGTCCAGGTGTGAGGCCTCCTCTGGAAGCTGAGTCCAGGTTTGACGCCTCCTCCGGGAGCTGGGTGTCCAAGTGTGGTGAGACCTCGTCTGGAAGGTGAGTTTAGGTGTGAGACCTCCTCTGGAGGCTGCGTGTTCAGATGTGAGGCCTCATCTGAAAGATGAGTTCAGGTGAGAGGCCTCCAGTGGGGGCTGGGTGTCAAGGTGTGAGGCCTCCTCGGTGGGCTGTGTGTCCAGGTGTGAAGCTTCATTTTATTGAATGAGTGTCCAGATACGAGACCCCCCTGTAGAGGCCAAGTATCCAGATGTGACCTCTTTATGCCCCTCTCTCCTTTAGATCATTTTCCTAACAGTCTCCGGCTATCCTAGAATGTGATAGGGATAGGGCTAGAAAAATGGGAAAGGGCATGGTGTTTCTGCTTCCGGCTCTGTCCCTAAATAGTGTTAAGACCTCTTTCTGGGTGTCAGTTTCCTCGTCTGTAAGTGAAGGGGTAGAATAGATGATCCCTTAGGTCCCTTCCAGATTGGTCCAGTTTAACAAACTGTACTGAGCCCATGTGCCCTCCATTACTCTGGGCACTCGGCTCTAGTGACAGGTCTATGCCTTTCAGGGGAGAGATAGAAGAAAGAGCTCCAAAATTTAAATTCCTTAAAGAAACTCACACATGTGCACAAAGAGACATGGACAGGATTAGTCATCATGGCCATGTTTGTGATAGCAAAAAATCGGAAGCCAATATTGATACATTAAATATGTTATAGTCACACAATGAAATACTATGCTGCAGGGGAAATGCATGAACCAGAGCTTTACAAATCAGTGTGGACACGTCGGTTGAAGAGAAAAAAGCAAATTGCAGAAGGATGCCATACATTATGGTACCATTTGTACAAAGTTTGAAAACATGCAAAACAGTCCTCTGTATTGTTTCTGGATGCATACATATGTAGCAAAAGTATAAAAACATGCATGGAAATGATAAACACCATATTCAGGATAGCGCTTACCTCTGAGGAGGAGGCGATGGGCTGCTGGAGGGAAATACAACTGTTTTCAGAATGTCTTCTTTCTTAAAATGTTTCTTCTAAAAACAATCTGAAGAAAATATGCCAAAAGAAACATGGGTCTCTTTCCATTATTTTTATGCTTTTCTGTATGCATGATATGTTTCATTAGAAAACAAACCATTTCAACACCATGTGCAAAGTTCTAGGAGGGTGGAGGTGGGCTTCGCATCCCACTATGATAATCGAGGGCTGGAGGACTGGGAGTGCAGAGAGAGGAGTTGTTGGTGAAAGCGACGTCTGGGGGCTGATTCTGGAGGGCGATTGTTGATGGAGATGGGAGGGGTCAGGTGCTCAGCAATGCCCCCAGTGCCCTCTTTATTTCCTGACCCCTGTTCCAGGGCCACCTTGGGCAGGGCTTGGTGCTCTCAATTGTTGTAAAATAACAATTAAAAGTGGCATAAATACAGGAGGAGAAGAAATGTATCTGCCTCGGGATCCTGTTGTAATCTGTTTCCCAGTTTAATGAGGGCCTGGAGACTCGGCATGAGGCCACTGAAAATTAAGAATACTGGGAGTATTTATGGGGCCGCGAGGCCTTCTTTTTCCACTGCTCCCTGTAGCTGGGGGTGCAGAAGTGATCCCACAGCCCTCTGTCCTCCCATCCAGAGGGGGAGTCAGTAAGTATCTGCAGCCTGTAAACAAGAGAGTGGGCCGGTGGGGCAGGCAAAAGTGATTTGGGGATGGGTAGCCTCGAGAGACCCAGATGATCACCCCCGTGGAGAAGCCTACTCCCAACCTCAGCTCACATTACAAGAGAAAGTTGGGAGTCGAGGTCATAGTGAACAAGGAAACCTGAGAGAGAAAGGTGATCCCCTGCTTGCCTTCCAGCCCTAGGGATGAGGCCCCCCTTCAGGGTCTGGAGAACAGAGGGTGTCCTGGGCAGAGGGCGGGGCAAAGTCACCAGCTGCTGCCTTCTTGCTTTGGCTCTTAAAAGCACCTAGGTTTATTCCAATGTACCCTGAAACAATGATCTCCCTCGTCCTGCCCCTCCTCTATTTCCCCCTCCCTCTTACACATCCAAGTTCACAGGTGGCACATGCAGGTGGTAGAATTGGTTTGTCAGGGCTACAGGGGGCCTTGGAAATCATGGAGCCTAATGCCCTGGGTATTTCTTACAGACAACACTCATAGCCCTGATGGGACCAGGGACCCAGGTCTCAAGAAGCATCCTGCTACAGGGTGAGGAAGTCTGTCTCATTCTCAACAGGGTGGATTTGTATTGGGGTCCTCTAAGATCTGGAAGTATCGCCAGAGTTTACAAAGAGGACAGAATTAGTTAATGTGCATATCAGTGTGTGTGTTTGCAAGATGGAGTTGCTACCTTGTTTATCATGGGTAGGCATGTAACAGACAAGCTCCTGAAAAGCGATCTGTCAAGTCTCCTCCTCGATGGAGGAGTACTGTTTGTAGGGAACCCTTGAGGTGATTTTGGCAAGCAAACGTGTAGTTGGGGATGTTCACATGCTGCTTGTGCAAGTAGGCCCCAGCATACCTTTTCTGGAAAGCATTTGGCAATATGTATCTGAAGTCTCAGATGTCCATGTCTGTAAGGCTCTATCTTTAAGAGATAGCCAAAGATGGCAATAAAGAGTTCTGCCGGCCTGGCACGGTGGCTCACGCCTATAATCCCAGCACTTTGGGAGGCTGAGGCAGACGGATCATGAGGTCAGGAGATGGAGACCATCCTGGCTAACACAGTGAAACCCCATCTCTACTAAAAATACAAAACAATTAGCTGGGCATGGTGGCGGCCGCCTGTAGTCCCAGCTACTCGGGAGGCTGAGGCAGAATGGTGTGAACCCGGAAGGCAGAGCTTGCAGTGAGCCACGATCGCGCCACTGCACTCCAGCCTGGGCGATAGAGTGAAACTCCCTCTCAAAAAAAAAAGACAAAGCAGAGTTCCGCCAACTGCAATGTTATTTACAACCCTGAAAATTCAAAACTATATCCAATAAACAGGGGAATGATTAAATAACTTACAGTACAATAATACAAGGAAATTTTTTTTTTTTTTTTTTTAGATGGAGTCTCTCTCTGTCACCCAGGCTGGAGTGCAGTGGTGCAATCTTGGCTCACCACAGCCTCTGCCTCCCGGGTTCAAGAAATTCTTTGCCTCAGCCTCCCAAGTAGCTGGGATTTTAGGCACCTGCCACCACGCCCAGCTAATTTTTGTATTTTGAGTAGAGACAGGGTTTCACCATCTTGGCCAGGCTGGTCTCGAACTCCTGACCTTGTGATCCACCCGCCTCAGCCTCCCAAAGTGCTGGGATTATAGGTGTGAGCCACCACGCCTGACCGTTTTTGTTTTGTTTGTTTGTTTCTGTTTTTGTTTTTTGAGATGAAGTTTCGCTCTTGTTGCCCAGGCCGGATGCAATGGCGCCATCTTGACTTACTGCAACCTCTGCCTCCTGGGTTCAAGTGATTCTTCTAACTCAGCCTCCTGAGTAGCTGGGATTACAGGCATTCATCACCACACCTGGCTAATTTTGTAATTTTAGTAGAGACAGGGTTTGTCCATGTTGGTCAGGCTGGTCTCGAACTCCCAACCTCAGGTGATCCGCCTGCCTCGGCCTCCCCAAGTGCTGGGATTACTTACAGGCATGAGCCACCATGCCCGGCCACAGGGAAATATCTTTAATGCATTTTTAACTTACAGAGAAAAAGATCCTAATATGATGTTAGGTGGAAAAATAATTGTGTGTATGTGTCTGTGTGTGTATGGGCTCCTAATTGGTTAAAAAATGCATATGCTCTATACATCTTATAGATGGATATCTTTTTTATTGGTACATAATATTTTACATATCTGTGGGGTACATGTGGTATTATGTTGCATGCATAGAATGTGTCCTGGTCAATGCAGGGTGTTTGGGATATCCAACACCCCTTGAGTGTTTCTCATTTCTTTTGTGTTGGGATCCTAGATAGATATCTTGAAAGAAATACTTGAAGGCTATTAGTGATTGTCTTGATTATTTCTAGATAGTGAGATGAGAGATGATTTCTGGCTTCTTTTCTGTCGTTTTCTAAATTGTCAAATATGTGTTAAGAAGATTAGATATGAAGTAGTTTTGAACACCAAAAAGTCATATTTAAGTGTAGGTACCTCAGCAAAGTAGCTGCTACTTGTGCTTTTTCGCTTTTTCAGGGAGTCCTCTGAAGTTCCTTCTTAGATGGGACTAAAATGTGCTTTTGTGAAATTCCACCTGGAGGTCCTCCTCCCGCCACCTCCTCACCCTGAGCTTCCACAGATGTTCCTTCTGTCTCTCTGCACCTTCAGATCTTGAGGACAGTGCCCATCCTCTTCTGTCCCCCACACCCGACCCTGGTGTCCCCTCCTCTGGGTCAAGGCAACCCCAATTCTGCAGCAATCCCACCTAGGACTCATCGGATCTGAGTTCATCCGGGGAGCCACCTCTGGGCGTGCCCTATTGTGTCAAAGTCTTTCCCAGAGTGAGTGTCCCACACCACAGATGGTGTGAGCAGAGGGCACAGTGAGGCCATCGCCCCCTCCTTGGTCTCAACATGCTGTTTCCACCAGCACTGTCTGGGACTGGGTTTTTCACCAGCCACCTCTTGGTGTTGACTCCTTCTGATCACTGGCTTTTAGTAGCTCTTGGCCCTTTACCTAAATTTCTCAACTTTCTCATTTCTAAAATAATAATAATAATAGTTTTCTACAACCCAGATAGCAATAAGATAGCCTTTGCCTCTTAAGAACTACAAAAATTGTCTCTAGTCTTAGTTTAGCCCTGGAAATGTCCCATATCCCTCTCAAGATGTCTGCAAGTTCGCAGGAAGATTTGTATTCTCACAGTGGTCTCTGGTTCTGGCTCCCAACTCTGCCGAATTCTGCTTCCCTGTTCTGTGTTTCACGGATGCTTCTCTATCTCTGCTGTGGTGCTGACCAAATGTGTCCTCAGCCTCCTTCCTGGTTTTCCCAAAAATCCCACCCTCACAAAGACCTGCACATATCGTGCAGACCTTCCTGAAGGTTTTTTGGGAGGCCAGATAATGTGGATCATAGAAAGGCATCCCTGCCCCTAAGAGTCCATTGGGCACCTGCCATGTTGAGTGACCTTCCTCCCTGTCCCCGGCTCTGAACTGGGGCTGCCAGTCAGCCTCTATGCCCCACAGAAAAGAGCCCTGAGCCACTTCTCTTTTTTCCACTTCCCAAATTAATCTTCTTACCAGGGAGAATTCAGAGGGTCTTTCACGATCTTTCACACAATTTCAGGGAGTGTGTTGATGTGTGTTTCACATTTAATCATAAGAAAACTCATGGCAGTAAGCTTCCACCTCTTTTCCTCTGTTGGCATTACCCGAGAGCAGAACCGTCCTTCTCCCAGGACAAAGGACCTTTGCCGCTGATGGTAGTGGGTGTGGCTGTAGTCTCAGTGGGAGGGGTGCAGGTGCAATGTCTCATCTCAATGACAGGGTGGGACACAGCCTCCTCAGTCCACAGCCAGGTGCTCCTTTGTGTCCATGGTGTCAGCCCCAACACTCAGAGATCCCCTGTGGGTGGGGAAAACTGATTATCTGATTTTGTGTCTCCATCAAAAGGAAAGGTCAGACTTTCTTACGAAGGTTAAAAAACAAAACCAAGAATCCTTTAAAATGGTTCCTTTTTGCATTTCTGACTTGACTCTGTAATTTGATTATAGTCAAGAGGAGATGTTGTCTGCATAGAATTCCTGAGCAAGTGGGAATCTTCCCAAGGAAGGAAGCTCTGGGGTAGGAAAGGGAGGACAATCTGAGGAGATGGCGGCGGGGGGGCAGGGACGGAGTCTTGGCTGGGTCTCTCCTTGCGCAGATTACTTACCTCTGAGAACTCCGTCTAGAAAATGGGGATGCCGATAGAAAATTATTTCACAAGCGTTATCTCTTTGGCATCACCTCAACCAGGAGCCTGGATCAGCTTCTAACATTTTCCTGGCAGAGCCATGGCCTTCCTTGGGGGATGTTCCTTAAACAACTGTCTTCCATCATAAATTAGTGTTCACATAATTCAGGTTCCCTGTCCCTGGTCTTTTGAGTGTTTCTGTTTTCTTGCAAGTCCTGGACAAATCTTTAGGGGATCCATAGAGAAGGAAGAATTAAAGCCAAGCGCTGCCCAGTGACTTCCAATAGAAATCACTGAAAGGTGTAGCACGATTTCCTCAGACTACAGACGTCAGAGCTGGAGGCCTTGGGGCAGTGCTTCCAACTGTTTTCACCTCTCAGCACAAGCAGAGCTAAAATAATATTGATTCATAGCACTGGGGCAAAAGGAGAAGGTTGTCTGTGGCCGGGGTAACCAGTTCTCCATGGATTGGGGGGGATTTGCCTGCTCCAAGTTCTTCCCTGGCTCCTCCCACGCTGGGGATCTCAGCACATGGGTGGAGTCAGGAGAAGACTGTGGGTCAGAGAGAAGGCAGGTAGGCAGGTAGGGAGGGAGGCACCTGTAAGTAGGTGAGGGGATCAGTTTGGAAGCTGTGATTTTCTATGGCCAAGGAGGCAGCATGGTGCTAAAGAAGGTCCCAGCAACTTCCCTCCAGCCCCTTCTCTGTTTCCCCCTCCTCCTTCCCCGTATGACTCCCTCCTGAAGGGATTTTAATTATAAAGTTGCTGTTTCAAGAATAGCTAAAATGGGGTGAGCCAGTTCGCTGTCACCATTAGCTTTCAAATGCTTGTTACTTCTGCTGGTGGTGGAGAAGGACCCTTCATAGCCTGTGGTCCTTCCCTCACCTTCTCTCTTATGACAGTGCGTCCATTCTCCCACCCCTCACTCCCCCATCACCCCTGTGCTTCCCCACTGCACCCTCCCGAGCTGAGCCCTGAGTTCTGGCCCACGATATAGTCATAGCTCCGTGACAGTCAGGAGACGCTTCCTCTCTCAAGGAGAACTTTCGACATAAAGGTGTGGAAGATCAAGGAGCAATGGCTGTTGAGGGAAAGGGTGAGGGAGACAGAGTGACAGCAGTGAGTTGAATTAATTCCCTGGTGTCGGATTTAATGAAGGGCTGCCTTCTGTGCTGCCTCAGAAAGGCACATCATGGAGTGATTGGTGCTGGATGCACGCACAGCTCCAATTAAGAGTTTCTGCATCTCACAGGGGCAGGGTGTCTTTGAATCTCTAGACTCTGGGGGCTTCCTACCCCCCTCCCCCATTCCAGGCTTGCTTAGCCCTGATCCAAAAGTCAGGGATCTCTGCTCCTCTTAAAGGGAAAGGACCCCAGGATCTTTTTTTGCTGCCTCTCCACGTCCCTGGTGGCCCTGTTTGCTCCTTTCTCCTTTACTCCTCCTCAGGTGAGGCCCAGGCCTCTCCTTTGCAAACAATGCCTGCTTCACCTTGTCCCCAGGAATGAATCCTAGAATCACAGAGGCTTTGAATTGGGAGAGGACCTTAGTGACAACCTAGTCCAGAGTCACATAGCAGTAACAGCATGAGAACTAGAACCAGGACCCCTAGAACAATCTCTGGCCTCCTGCCGAGGTTCTGGCAGCATGCAGCGTGAGTGACAGCCGTGTCCAACTATGGGCCTGTAGTCTGGGTACTGGGGACAAGCCTTCTAAGTCACAGGTCCCAGCTGCCAATTCAAGGTGATTCTCATTACCATGACTGAATCGTGGCAACTTAGCCACGCATCACACTTGACAATCAACAGAAGTGTGCCTACATCAGCTCATGTTATGCTCAGTGTTTGAAGGCCACAGAGATATTATTACCTTGAGGTTGCTCTCCGCACTCAGACACTAATACGTGGCCTTGTGAAACTTTTGGTGCTTAACTTGGTGCTTAACTTCCCCTTTTCTCATTTGAAAATTGAGAATAGCAACACTGATAGCACAGGCTGATAACGGAGCAGACTCTCATTTTGTAAGTGAAGAATAAGGCTCTGAGATTAAGTGACATGCCCCAAACATAGCAGCAACAAAGAGCAAAGGGAGCAGAAGAACTGAGTTCAGTTCTTCTGCCCCAGGCCTCTGCTGTTTTCACACCATCTCTTGCCAAAATGATGCTGCCCTTATTCCTCTCCTTCATCACCATCATCATTTATTGAGCCTTTACTCAATGTACTTTCTTTATACACGTGCTAAGTGCTCTGTAGATCATTTAATCCCAACAACAACCCTGGGAGGTGCATTTTAAATGTATTTTCATTTACTATTCAAGGAAACAGAGGCTTAGAGAGGTTACATTGCCTGAAGTTGAGAGCTAATAAGCGGCTTAGGCCGGACTCACAGCCAGGTCTGTCTACCCTCCAAGTCCGTGCAGTTACTTGCTGTATCCCCACCACTCCTGTGCTCCCACCCCTGCCACCATCCGGGGGCCACAGCTCCCCTGGGACAGCCATGGGCAAAGTGACAGGGCAGACGAAGAGACTCGTTTTTGCTGGCTCACTGGGCACCCCTGTGCCCAGGCTCTGTACTGGGCCTGGGAGAGCCTGCTCAGTGGTCCTCGGTGTCCTTGCCTCACCACAGGGCCCTCGTGCTGAAATCTCATCCCTGACATTAGAATTTGCAAGGTTTCCCAGCAGTGACAGAAATAGGCTTCTTCTCCCTCATTTTTCAGACTGGGAAACTGAGGTACAGAGAGGAAACAGTTCTCAGCAGAATCCCACAGATCCTTTAGCAAACCTCAGCCTCCTGGCTCCAGACCCATTGTTTCCCCAGGGCACCCTGCTGAATAGGCCCAGGTTCCAACCAGCCACCAAAAAAGACATTCTCGGGCTGATGCTGCCTCAAAGATGTCTTCTTCATCCAGTGACCTGCTAGTGCCCCTTTCTGCAAAGTGTGCTGGCCTGGAGGAGTTCTGGATTAAGCTTCTTAGGGGATCTGGCATCCTCTCCTGACCTCCAGGGCTCTCTCTTAACTCACCTTTGAGTAAAATGATATGCTGTGAGATGCACTTAAAATTGCATGTTCCCCAACCCCCTCCCTCTGTATTGGTGGGATTATTAATGAGACCCTAACGTGAGTCACTGGAGTAAATAAACACAGATTGTCGTTCTACCCCTAGGGTTTGGCTGACAAAGCTCTCCCCTCCTTGTTCAGCTACAGCCTTAATAATGAGCCACTCTCAGCTTTCACAGGCGTTGAGTTCAGTTCCCTGAGGCTTCTGTGAAAGAGGCCTCCTGGAATCAGGGCTCCTATCTCCCATACCCGGGAACTGGGACTTTTGACAGAAATGAGAAGACTTGTTCTAGGGAGAGAGACCCTGCCTTCTGCAATATACTCTGAAACATTGAGGACACACACACACACACACACACACACACACACACACAGAGCTGAGATTTGTGAATTGGTGGTGTTAAATAACAATTAGGTCAATAATGCCCTTTATGAAAAACCTTTTAACAAATTACATCCATTGGTAATTAGCCCCTATGAGAATCTCAGCCTAGGGAAGCCCTGATGAAAAGTGGATCCAGACACAGACCTGGTGTGGGGAGCTGAGTCTCTCACTTTTCAAGGAAAACCTCTTTCCCTGCTCAACTCCACTTGGGAGAGGTCAGAGCCAAGGCCCTGGGTCAATATCTGCAACTCCTGTTGCCTTGACCTTGACCAAGGGCACCTTGCCTTTCACCCCCTGAGCCTCCATTTTTTTCCCCAGGTGGCTTTCTGGGTTACTGAGGAGTCTGTGGATTTTCAGGACATGTTGCTGTCTTGGCGGCTTCAGACATAACTTGGCACTAAGAGCATCACTGAAAGATGAGTGCTTTCCTCTGCTTGTCCAAGGCTTCCCAAAGAGCTGGTGCCTTCTTCTCTTGCCTGTCTTCCTGCCCAAGCCCCGAGATGGTGCCCAGGCATGTTACAGAGAGAAGTAGCTTGAGAGGGGTGAGAAACTGTCTGAAATAATTCCATCCTTCCCTGGAGACTTGGCGTGAATTTTATCTAATCACCATGGCAACAGATAAAAAAAAAAAAAAGAAAAAAGGTGTGAGCGTATCGCCTTTGCTGTGATAATTCAGATTTATATATTCAGATCAGATTGGAGTTGGAGATTTTTTTTTTAAGGGAGCAGATGCAGCAGAAGGTGTGACTGCAAATAATGTAGCACAAATGTTTGATGATCCTGCCCTTTAAGAAGTGGAACGCAGTTTCCTGCAGTTTTTCCAGAATATAATTATTCCATCAAACCCATTGCAATGAGGACTCATTATGGGCCCGGATAATGCAGAGTCACGTCCGTGCCAACAACACGCCTGCGCACACACAAACACACACAAACACGCATGCATAGCAGCCCCAGCCCCCGCCCTCTGCCTCTGGCTGCCCCCCAGTGGAAACCTCAGAAAGCCGCCCCCAAAAGCATGAGGCCTGGATAAGTAGCCTGGGAAGACTGTGACCTGGGGGCAAGACGGAGACAGCTCAGACTTCACAGCTGGGGCAGGGTGGTGGTACTCCCTCCCTTTGCCATCCCGTCCATGGAAACCTACTGCCATTTGTAGAGCATAAGCCCTTGGAGGGCAGGGGCTGGGGCTGGATGGTCCTGGTGTATAGTCTCTGTCCAACCTGAGTGATTAATTCAGATATTTTCTTAAATATGTGGTTCTGCTCGTTGGCTCAAGGTCACACAGCAGTTAGTGGCACCTTCTGATCTGAACCAGTCTTCTGACCACCAAGCCAGGGGTGTTCCACTAGAAGCTTCGCTTTGGGATTAGGATAAGCACAGAGTCCTATACTCTGTTTCTTATGTCCCTGCCTTGGGCACCCAGGGAAGGCTGGAATGTGTGCAGCAGCCCATGTGCTTGGCAGGGAGTAGACACACCCGGGAGACATTTCATCCATGTTCATTGGGTGTTGTTTCTCCTTCTCTGCCCAACACGTATGCCTGCAGGTACAGCCTTTGAAGAGCTGATGAGTTCTCCAGGTCCCTTGTTCTCGAACCTTTGGAAGTTCTTCCAAATGTGATTGCCTTCACAACTGACTGTCCCTGGGGTGTGCTCCCAATTCCTCCCTAATTTCTGCTAAAGGGGCAACAGTCTCCCTAACCTGGGTCCGACAAAGACACAGATGTCTTTACCTGCATATCCCCGCTCGGTCAGGAGTAGGGGTAGTGCCAGGGTGTGCAGCGTGCAGGCTGGGGACAGAGTCCCTGAGCACAAGGCCCTCAGTGCTGCCCTTAAGTCCTTGCTAGAGGTTGAGACATCCCTTGTTCTCTCTCTTCCAGCCAGATGCCCCTTTACCCAACATTTCCCCAGTAAGAACTGCAACCCAGAAAGGCTACACAGCCCTGTAGGACAAAGCGAGAATAAGAATGTGGACCATCCAATTTCTAGGGTACCCTCCTCAGTGCCTTTCGTCACCCAGATCAAATCCTAACATGTCAAATAGTGCTCGGACCAAGACTTGTCACCCTTACGTTTCCATGTTCCCTGCTCACAGTCTCCACCAGCAGATTGGGCTTCCACTATTAGTAAGAACCAGAGCTCAAGTCTGCACAGCCTGGAGTGTCTGTTCTAGCGCAGGTCCCATTCCTAGCTCTCCCTGCTGTAAGGGGAGGCCCTGCCCTCCTATGTTTTGGGTCTCATGCCTGAGTACCCAGGCAGCGCTCTCGCTAACCTGCGCTGCCTGCAATTCAGCTCAGCCCCACTGTGCTGGTTCTGGACCATTAGGAAACCTCCACTGCCCCCGCCTACCAGGCAGGGTTCATCTGTGCTCCGGGCCTCAGCATTTTGCCAAGACTCCAGATCACCCGCCGCCTCCTTCCCAGCAGATGGGCTGGTTCCAAAGGCTCGGGTCTGCTGGTCACCTGGTGCTGTTGTCTGCTGTCTTCTCAGCAGAGTGCTTATAAAAGCTCTTTTTGCAATCATTTACCTGAGATCTCTGTGCTGACAGACAAGGAGTGTTAGAGGCATGGGGCTGTTTGTGGCCTCTCACCCTAGCCCTGGCCCTGCCTTCCATGTCAATAGCATTGGCTTTCACCCTGCCATGAGGAAAGAAAGCTGCTTCTGGGAGGAAGGCTCGTTCTTTGTACATGCTGCCCTCTGAATGGGGAGAGGCAGGCAGCAGATTGTTTGTGTATGGCGTGTAATTTATTTACCTGGGAAGGCACAGCTCTGCCACAGCATCTGGTTTCCAGCTTGTTTCCAAACCCTTGTCTCGGCTCAAGCCCTATCTGGCCTGGATGAGACCAGGGAAGCAGGGCAGAGGGGGCTGGAGGAGGAGCTGGTAGTTCTGGGCTTCATCCTTTTGTCCTCTGCATCCTCTCTGGGAATGAAGATGTTCTACCTGCACAGGAAAAGGTCAAGAAAGATATCAGAACCTCTCCCTGGGAGCCCACAAAGCCAGGCAAGACATGCGTGTCCAGGGTGAGCTGTGGGCCATGGGGCCGCAGAGCCAACTAGAGCCTTACCCGCCAAGCTCTGCTCTGGAAAGCTGCTCAGCCAGCTCAGACCAACAACAGCCTGGGCAGTGGGGCCCCTCCATCTTGCTGCTCGTAGCAGCCCTGCCTCTCCTGCTCCCTCCCTGCGAGTCAACCAGTCCTGATAGACGTGGGCAGAGGAGGGTTAGATAACAGGTCCTTCTCGGCCTCCCTAGATGGTCAGGTCTCCCTGAGCAGGGGTCAGCAGGACATGCAGGCTCCAGGCTACTGCACACATTAGCTGGGCTGGGCAACACACAACACTACCAGCCTGGAGTCCCAGCCGTTCCTTCCTCAATCCTCATCTCCAAAATAGATTACAGGCAAAAGAGGGCTGGGCCCCTGCGTTCCACACCAGCTGGAACTTGTGGTCCATGTGTGATGGGCCCTCATGATGGTGCATTCACAGTACATGACCCAGGAGAGCCAAGCCTGACACAAAAGCTGAGGGAACTGAACTGTGTGGCTGAAGGTAGGAAGTCGTGGGGAGACATGACTCCTGCCTTCTCCCGATGTCTAAAGTGCCATCGGAAGGGAGAAGGAGCAGGCTTATTGTATGAGGTTCCAGGAGGCAGGACAAGGACCAGAGGGTGAAAATGACGGGGAGTGCAGCTGGCTCAGGGTCACTGTGACTTTCTAATGGTCAGCAGCGGCTTGGATTCCCTAATGAGGTAGGGAGTTCACCATTATGGGGTGTGTCCAGGGCAGGGAGAGAGAATAGTTACCATTTATTGAGTGCCTACTAAGCGCCAGGTGTTCTTGCTCTGTCTTCACTTTCTCACAATAGTCTACAATTTTGGTATCATTGCCTCCATATTGTGTAGGAGGCAATAAGCTCAGAGAGGTTAAGTAATTAGCTCAAAGCCACACAGCTTGTAAATAGCAGAGCAGGTCTGTGTTCCCAAGAAAGCCTGTGCCCTTCTTGGCATTTTATGGGGCTTGCGGAAGGGAAACCTATTGTGTTGGGGAGAACCCAGATGGTCTCCAAGACTCTTCTCCTTACTAAAGATTAGAGGACTCCCTTCCTGGTAAAGTCATCCTAGCTTAATCTGCCTCTGAGCACCTTGCATTTCAGTCTGACGCCAGCACTTAGGTTCCCCTGGACCTTCAGCGCTAGGCTCCCGCAGTTTATAAAACTCTCCCGCAGTTTATAAAACTCTCCCGCAGTTTATAAAACTCTGCCCCATCCACATGCAGCACGATTGTGGGGTTGGGTGTCGTCCTTCTCCTGTTACCTGAGGGACCGGAGATCAGAGGACATAGGTGGTCTCTCCCAGGCTGAGAAGCTGCAAGATCCCTGACTCAAGTAGCCCCTTCCTCCTGAAGTCAGCTCGCTCTTCTGGCTGCCATGGTGGGCCAGACCCTGTCTCCTTTGTGTCACTCGGGAGGACTTGCTGTCTTTATGCATTCCTGTATTTATTTATAAATAGGAGGCATTTTCACGGAGTCATGTGTAACTCCCTACCTTGCATTCAGTGTTGTGCTGGTGGTGCATGATTGCGGAGGGATGGGGAAAGGACAGTGAGGCGGAGCGATGGGGAAAGGACAGTGAGAGCTCATTGACCGACTGGTCACTGGTCACCCAGGCCGTGGAAGTAACAACGTAGCTGCGCGTGGAGACCTTCAGCAACCCCAGCCCGGGATTGCATCAAAACAGTACCTTGAATTTGAAGAAACCTACTCCCAAGACTTAAGGTTTGGGGTTGCTAAAAAGAAAAGAAAAAAAATCTGCTGTGATTGACTTGCTATGGAGAGAACACCGGTTAGGGGAAAGGTCAAGGTCAGCAGGCAGAGGCTGCAGGAGGAAGCATCAGTAGAGGCAATAAAGGCTGGAGTGGTGAAGACGTCAGGAAGGGCAAGGGAGGGAGGGGGCAGTGAAGGCCAGAGGGTGGCAAGGAATCAGGCTGCTCAGCTCAGGGGTGGCAGTGAGATGGCAAGCTCTTGGTAGACTGGATTCATTCATTATTCATTCATCTACCACTTACGGAGGCTCTTGGGGAGCCGCTGTCCAGAGGCAGGACAAATCTCACTGACCCACATGTTCTAACCTAGTGTTATTTTGTGCTGTGTTGGAGGTGTGTCTGAAGCTCTAAGGGAGCCCAGGCTTCCCAGGGAAGTTCATGGAAGATCTGAGATTTCAGCAGAATCCTGAAGCCTGAGCAGGAGTTTCTCAGGCGAAGAGTGGGATTGGAGAGCCATTCTAAGCCATGGGAACAGTGTGTTGCAAAGGCCTGGAGAAGTAACAGAGCCCTGTGTGTTTGGAGAGGTCTCTGGGTCAGGGCATGGCAGGAAACGTTGTCCCAGGTTGCCAATAGCACACTTGAAGCTGGGAGTGTTGGCAGCTGCTGGGGGTCTGAGGAGGAGGCCATGTTGGCAGGTGTGTACACCAGAAAGACGCCCCTAATGGTAGCGCGGAGGGTGGCTTGGATCTGAGGAGACTGGCCCCTCTCCTGAGGGTTCCAAGCACTTCCCTAGGTACCACTGGACTTCTCTTGGCCTCCTGGGTCCCTGTGATGGGGCAAGAGGCAGAGAGGAAGCCACAGAGCAGTGTGTCAAGGCACTGCCCCTCAACCACACCACCAGCTGGGGACAGCTCTACCATCAGGTCTCAGGTCCCAATCTCCTAACCTGATCTGCTTCCAAATGCCCATATCCAAGGTTCCTAACACGTTTGCAAAATGCTGGATTATAATAATAAAAATTCACTTACATAGCACTTACTATGTGCCAGGCACTGTTTTTGTTTGCTTGTTTGAGATACAGTCTCCCTCTGTTGCCCAGGCTGGAGTGCAGTGGCATGATCTGGGCTCACTGCAAGCTCTGCCTCCTGGGTTCACGCCATTCTCCTGCCTCAGCCTCCCGAGTAGCTGGCACTACAGGTGCCCGCCACCTCGCCCAGCTAGTTTTTGGTATTTTTTTTAGTAGAGACGGGGTTTCACTGTGTTAGTCAGGATGATCTCGATCTCCTGACCTTGTGATCTGCCTGCCTCGGCCTCCCAAAGTGCTGGAATTACAGGCGTGAGCCACCGCGCCTGGCCTGTCCCAGGTACTGTTCTAAGCACCTTACCTATGTTAATTAATTTGCTTAATCCTCAAACTAATCCTATGAGGAAGATGCTATTATTATCTCTATGTTACAGACGAAGATATTGAGGCACAGGGATGTCAAGGGACTTGCCTACAGTCACAAACCAGGAAATGAGGCAGCTGGGATTTGAACCCAGGCAGAGTAGCTCAGATGCTCCACGCTGAGCTGATGTAGCACAACGAGGCAGGCAGACAAGTTGTTCAAGGACTGGCCTGTGAAGGATGAGAGCCATTCCGGAGGAGGATGGTCATGCCAGGACTCCTGTCTCACAGGGAGTGACCTGAGTCTCTCTGGGTGCTGACATCCCATAGCCCCCAGCCCCAGTGAACAGGGTATGCTGTGGGTCAATGAGGGTAGGAGGGCCAGGAAGAACCCAGTGCTGACCACCTGCATGGGAAGGGCAGAGGGCCAGAGGGTCATGTGCTGCCCATCCCTGTCCCCCACCCTACCCTGCCTTGACCTCAAGGGGAGAAAAGCTCCCTTGGGGTGGAACAGCATCAGCTCCCTCAGTAGCCTGCCCTGGTTTTGTTTTTGTTTTGCAGTCAGGTGTTGTTTTTTCTTAATTGACTTTTTAAGGAAGTTTAACACACATACAGGAAACCACACTGACCTTAAGTGAATGTTTATGAAATGAACATGCCCACATAGCCACCCCCGCCCCAGGTAACCTCACCAGCCTTCTGTGAGCCTCCTACACGCCCCTCCCAGCTGTTATCCCCCCAACCCAGATGACCACCCTCCTGAGGCCTGTCACCATGGATTAGTGTTGCCTGGCTTTGAACTTGACACAAAATGGAAGCGTTCTCTTATGCCTGGCTTCTCCCAATGTTGCATCTGTGTGGTTCGCTCAGGAGATTGTGCTGGTTTTCTTGGTAATCACTGTGGCTGTCAGGTAACCCCTTGTCCTGGCCACCTACCCTCTGGGCAGCACGTCCTCTGAGTTGGCCCGCCCTCCCCTCTGGGGTAAGACAGACCCTGGCATGCAGGGGGAAGTTTGGGGCCCCTGTACATCTCAGAGGTGCCTGTACATCTCAGAGCTGACATGCTGCTTTTTGTGACTTCCTTCCCCTTTGCCTGTAGTTTTGGGAACCTTCTGTGCCCCCTATGGTCTCCTGTGGGTCTCCAGGTCTAAAATCAAAGCCAGGCATGCTGGATGGAGAGTCCCCTTCCTGTCCTCTGGCTCAGGCCAGGATAGGCTGCACAGACCCAGGCCAAGGGCAAGGTCGGTGTGGACTTTGCCCCCCGGGGCTCTGGTTACCGGGGTGGCCAGTGGCTGGAGCTAGTTGGAGAGTAGAGGGAACACTCCCGAGCCACAGACCTGGCAGGATGCAAAGGAGGAAGCTCGGGACTGCTAAAGTCCCTTCCGACGGGGAAGCTCCAGGAATCCAGGCTTCTTGTTAAGGTCTCACTCACAGTGAGAAGTGAAAGGGAGAGAGGCTGATGCGTATCCATAAGGCCTCACCTGGCATCAACTGGGGCTTGTTAGCAATGCAGGGTCTCAGGCTCCACCCTGCCCTGCAGGACTGGAATCTGCATTTAACAAGATGTGTCACGGAGGCACTAAGGTTTTAGAGGCCCCGCTTTAGGGAATACACTGAGGTGGTCAAGAGCTGTACACAGGCCAGACTGCGCAGGTTTGCATCCTGGCTCAGCTGCTTGATGTGTGGCCTTAAGCAAGTTACTGAACCTCTCTGAGCATCATCTCAAAAATAAGGATAGTAACAGTACTTACCTCACAGGGTTGTTGTGAGATTTAAATGAGATAACCCATGTGAAATGCTTTGAGCAGTACCTAGCACATGGCAAACAATCAATATCGATTATAGTTTATTACTCAGTGCCAGGCACTGGGCACAGTGCTGTTCCTGCTTCACCCCATCCAGCTCTGCAATAATCCGGAGCAGAGTAGTAGTATTTAGACGTGTTATCCAGATCAAGGAAGTCACTTTTCAGCTGAGGCCGATGAGTGAACATGTTCCTGGAGACAGAGGAGGCAGAGTTTATAGACAAGTTTTCCTCGGTGTGGGGTGAAGAGCACCACCTTCTCCCTTCTCCCCCTGACGGTTGGGGATGTGATGCCTGCAGGTCGCAGGCAGGCTGTGGGTGTATTTGTGGGTGTTGAATTCTGTCTGTTAATCGCTAAGGATTAATTGTTAGGGATAAACACAAGGTGTTTGTCTAGCTCCCAGCAAGCTCTAAATTAAATGAGAGAGAGGGTTTGAAGCAGGGACGGCAGCAGCCTGAGAGACTGAGTGAGAGTGTTCAGAAGGATCTGGGCTTGGGGAGGACCTGCTGCCCAGGGGAACTGGGCCCAGAGCCAAGAGGGTGGTTACGCCAGACAGTGGGAGCTGAGGTGGCCCCAAGGTGTCAGACGCCGCTCAGCATCCTGTATGTCAGGGAATTGGTGGGCAGATGGTTCCCTGCAGAGCTTGTGGGGACACAGGGCCTGTGCACACAGGCGTGGGCGGGACAGTGGGGTCCAGAACTGAGGGATGTCAAGAAGCTTGGAGTTTATGTTGGTCACAGCTGGGATCTGTGACCACTCTTGCTCATGTGTGTGCAGCCACGTGGACACTGTGACCCTCCGTGGACTGGCCCCAATCCAGGAACCTGGTTTCCTGCAGGGCACCCTGCTCAGTCTCCTCCCTTGGCCTCCACTCCTCTCTCTCACCACTTTCTCCCTGGCTTGTGCTCCTCGTCTGTGCTATGCAAGACCACGCTATCACTGCTTATTGACTTCTCTGTCTCCCCTATGGACTAGAAGTGCCTCGAGGGCAAGAAAGCATGTCTTATTTTCTCCGTATTCTCTCTTCTAGCACAGAGGTTAGCTCAAAGCAGATTCTCCATACCTGCTGAATGGATGGATGGATGGATGGATGGATGAGAGTGGAGTGAGCATCTCCATAGCTATACTCCCAGAAGGGACACATGGGAGACAGGGAGAGGCCATCTGAGGCCACAACATCCCAAGTAACCCAGCGACCCCATGTTTATCACAATTTCCTGACATAGGTCTCTGGGTATGTCAAGGCTGGATTCTCCATGGCCTGTTCTCAGAGACAAAATTACCAGCTGCACAACCTGTGGCAAGTGCTGTATCCTCTCTAAGCCTGTTTTCTCATCAGTAAAATGGGGTTAATAGAGTACTTTTTCCCCACAGAGCCATTTCCATGGTTAGGTAAAATAATATAATAGGTAATAATAAAATAATAGCTAAGGGGCCTGGTCCTCCCTTCCTGTGGGTAGTTGTCCAGTCCCTGCCTGGCTCTTCCCTATAACCAAGGAACCCC
Organism: Rhinopithecus bieti; assembly: GCF_001698545.2. Lineage (NCBI taxonomy): Eukaryota > Metazoa > Chordata > Mammalia > Primates > Cercopithecidae > Rhinopithecus > Rhinopithecus bieti. The sequence continues at coordinate 1,125,122 of NW_016807677.1, forward strand.
TCTCTCTCGAAGGTGCCTGTTCTCTTGTCTACATCCAGTTGTTGGGAAACATCCCTTTTGGGAATCTCTACCCATTGGCTCCTCTTCTGGACTTGCACACATCACAGTCCCTGAACTCTCAAAAATGTTGGTCATGTGCCCAACTGTCTGAGCAGATGGATCTGAGCAGAGGTGGAGATGTTTTACGTCAAAGGGGCTGCAGCTGGGTCTGTGGTGAGACCAGGGACTCTAGAATTAGAACCAAATGGCAGTAGATAAATGACAATGCCGGCTCCCACCTCCTCCTCCTGTTTCTGATCAATCTCAGTTTTGCCCATTGCAGCTACCATGTGAGACCTTAGGTGTTGGTTCGCCCAGGACTTTCTCAGCCACCACTAATGGCCATGTAGCCCATCTTCAGGGGCACTGTTGCCTTTGAGTTGTACAGGGCACACCCTGAATAGCCATGCATAGAGTCCAGTATCCACTGTGGGGTTCTAGTGGGTAAATAGCTTCACTTCGGTTTAAGGGCACTGTGTGGCTCACATTGTCTACAGTTGAAGTAAGCAGCCACCACCTGCTCCCAGGCATTCTCTGTTGATAGGTAGGCTTTGTGGGATTAAAGTCCTTTTATCTGTTTTATCTCATTATCCATTCCCACATCCTAGGTCAGTGTTCTCGAACTTGTGTGCACAACAGTATCGGCTGGGAGGCTTAGGGAAGCACAAATGGCAGGGCCCCAACCCCAGAGTTTCCGATTGAGTAGGTTTGAGATGGAGTCCAAGAATTTGCATTTCTAACAATCTCTCAGGTGGCGCTACTGGGCCAGGCTCTCCTTCAAGAACCACCATCCTAGGAAATCTTTCATGGTAGCCTGTGCAGTGGGAGACAGGAGACCAGGATCAGGTCCCTTCCCTGCCTCTTATTAGTGATATTAATGTAGGCGTATCACCTCACCTCTCTGAGGCTTAGTTTTCTTTCTTTATCAACTGGCAATGGAAGCCTTTGCTTTTATTACCTTGAGGTATTGTTTGGAGGATCAGATTATACAATATGTGTTCAAGCCCTACAAGTGTTGTTCAAGCCCTGCAAACTACATAGTGTTGTTTGAAGCTGGTAATTTCTTCTCTGGGGTAGAAGTGTTTTCCCTCTGTCTTCAGGTGGACTGTTCTAGTCTTCTCCTTTTAGAATGTGACAATACATCTCTTCATCTCTTACCATGAAAAGTACCCAGATGCAGGGAAAGGGACGGCTGCAGAGAGACTTGGAGCTGCATCCAGTAGACTGTCAAAGTCAGCACTTCCAAAATAGAGATACAGTTATACCAGTGCAAACCTACATTATAGCTCCAGACTACACAGTGGTGGGGCTGCCAGCAGACGGTCATGAAAGTTACTCTTGGAGAGGCTCATGCTAAACCTCTTCCCTCGGCACGATGGAAATCCTTTCAGGCCAAGGAAGAAATGCCTGGGCAAGCCAAAGCTTTGAGCCTGGAGACCCAGTGGAATGGGCGTGAGTCCAGTCATCCATGTTTTTATGATTACACTTGTGGTACATTTCATATGGACACACAAGCAGTCTGCACGGGAACAAATGTGCATTACCTGTGTGCACAGACACATGATAGCTGGTGAGGAGGAAGCATGGTTGACATTGACGTTGGATGAGTAATGCTGAAGTCAGCCAGAGGGGTCTGGCTGATGTCAGCATCTAGGGGAAGACTTGAGAAACAGAGAGCTAATTACTGCTAGACCCACAAAATTCTTCATAGGGAGGGAATGACCTAGAATGCAAAATAGATTTCATTTTGTGTGGAAAACTGGGTGCATTCTAGCAAGAAAAGTACTGAGAAGGTTGGAATTGCTGGAGTGCTGGCAGAAGGTGAGAAAAGAGTTCAGAGTATGTGGGTGGAGAAGAAACAAATAGGTGCCATTTGAAACTGTCCTATTCTAGAACAATGCAGAATATGTATCTGTATATAGATGTACACACACACAGTCATTCGGCAGTAAGCATCTATTGAGTAACCTACATTCTGCCAGTTTCAGGCAGTCATCATCTTTCACTCATGCAACCTGCAATTGCTTCCTAACTGATTTCGGTGCCTCCAATTTCTTTCCCCTCTATCTAAAATAGGGATCTGATCATATCACTGCCTGGCTTTAAACCTTTCATGACTCCTCACTCTGTGTGTAATAAATATCTACGCTCGCTGTCACAACCACACTGGACTGCTCCCAGTTCCCGGAGCCTGCCATGCCATCTCGTGCTTCTCTGGCTTCCTCTGGTTGCTTCCATTGCCGAGACCACCCTTCTTGACATGGAAGCCTGCCACTCTTCATAAACCCCTCCTTGAATGTGTCTCCTCAGTGAAGCCTTCCCAAGGCCCAGCAAGTGAACCCTTTACAGTTGCTGGATTATAGGATGTCATTGATTCTTAGCTAGACTATGGATGGAAGACGTACCATCGTTTTGGCGATCATAAACACCACCTTAAACATATGCATCAGTGGTACAGTGTGTTCCATATTCAGGAACGTGGCCACCTGGGGCAGCATGTTGGTGCTCTGTAGGCCCCCAGACCCTGTCCCGCTGTCCTGCTGTTCTGGTCTTGGACAGCATTATGCCACGATCCCCTTTGGGTGCACTGGCCTCTGAGCTCTGAGGTATGCTCCCTGGGAGCAGGCGGCACCTGGCATTCTCCTATGCACTGTGTGCTTGCTGATCGAGTGACTGCCTGCCTGAAGTCCACTGGGAACATCAGATGGACCAGACACGGAACCTGACCCTTGTTCACAACACTCAGACTTTAAATCCTGAAAAGGCTTTTACAGTTGTTCTTCCTTTTTCATCATAGAATAACTGGAAAGGATGAAAGAACTGAAAATTATCTTTTCTAACTTTTAACTAGGGGAGCTGAAACCCAGGAAGGTTTAAAGCAGCTCACCCACAGCCAGGAATGGAGTTCAAGCTTCCCGATTCACAGGACCATATTCTTTCAGCTGGACAGCATTGCCTCCTTAAATGGTGGACCTTAAAGAAACAGCAGTTCTCTTACCTGGAGCCTGATACCCACACTGTGTATAGCGGCTTGTTGAGCTCTTGCTGTGTGCCGGTGCTTGACAAGGTGGTCTCGTTTACCCCTTGCAATGGCTCTGCAATCTAGGTCTCATTACCCCCATTTCACAGAGCAGAAACTGGGGGTCGAAGGATGAGAAAGAACTTGTCACCTAACTCAGCCACTTCGGGATTCCAGACCCTCAGAAACTGTCGGGTTATAACATTGCTTTAAGCTGCTGAGTCTTGGGGTGATTTGTTTTGCAGCGGCAGCAGTAGATAACCGATACAGCCCCAATAAGAGACACTGCCAGTCTGTGATTTCTGGGAGCTCTCTGGGGAGCCCTATTGATAGGGGTTGGGTTCTGAGAAGCAGTGTTGAGATCACTATCGGGGTGTGCACTAGGAACTGTGGCTCTGCATGGTTGCCCCATAGCTGGGTGCTGGGTCTCCTGGCTCCTCCCTCAGCCCTGATGCAAACTTATCTGTTGGTCTGCCCCTTTCCAGGAGCCCTGGGGCTTGGGGGAAGCCAGGATGCAGGAACAGCTAGGCCGCTGTCTCCTGGTCATGACAGTGACAGGACCCGCTGGGCGCAGCTCCGGGCCCAGCACAGTCTATGCTTTATTATGGCCTCTCTTGTTTTTCAAAACCTCTTTCATTTTGTATGAGCAGACAGATGTGAGGGCCTCGCAGGCTCACACAGGCTGCCATTCTGGGAAAGAAAAAGATATTTTGGGTTCCTTCTCTTTCTATGGAGGGCCAGCCTTCTTCTTGCTTTATTTTTTCATGTGCTTTTGAAAGGCGTTATTGTCCTCCTCTTGTAGATAGCCCCGCCCACCCCTGCCCCACCCAGTCTCTACTCTCTTCAGGGGCAGGTGTCTTGGACCTGTTCTTTTTAGCCTGTGTGACCTTGAGCCAATGCTGCGTCGTCTTCACACTTTAGTTTCCTCATCTGTAAGATGAGGATAGGAATACGTGCCCTGTGAGGTTTGGAATGAGATCATCAGCATGAAAGTCCTTGTGAACCAGCCCCATGGCTCTGCTGCCTGGATTCTCTGTGGCTGCAGACACACTCCTTGGCGTCCCTGAGCTTCAAATTCTTCCTGTCTTCTTTCCTTCCTCCACCTAATGAAAGCCCATGTGACCTTCCAGTGGGGACTCGGGGCCAGCTGTGAGCTTTTGGGAAGGGAGATGCTGCGGGGTAAGACAGTCCATCTGCCCTCTCCACCCTGCAAGGCCAAAGAGGTGGTCTGGTCCCCTGAGGGGAGGCTGGCTGTGTGGAGTAAGCAAGGGCTGTGAGGGCCTCTCCACAGCCTGACCTGAATCCCTATTAAACGGCCCCCTCCCCAAGTCCCAAGCTTTCTTGCAGGAAAGATGACTTCAGCCACCCACAGGCCCGACCAACAGCCAGAGGCAAACAGTAACAGCTCTGCCCCTGGCTTTCCCTGGGCCCAGTCTTTTGCTGTGATACATGTCTGTCCTTATCCTCCAAATCCCAGCCCCGGCCTCAGTCCTCCTAAAGCACCTTTCTCACCTGTCTCATCTTTCCTCCCACTCATCATGTACTCTGCAAATACTTATGAAGCACCAGCTATGCACCAGGCCCTGCAGATATAGTGGGGAACAAAACACGCATAGTCCCTGCCCCCTCTGGAGCTTACAAAAGAGAACAGGAAACAGATGCCAAGCCATCACCAAGCAATCACAAAAGCTACGGAAGAGATCAGAGATCGGGGAGAGAATGGGGATGCAGGGATGGGGCTCTGAGAAGGGTTTTCAGAGGAGATGACAATTCAAGGTTTAGAATAAGAGCAGGCACTGACCCAGCAGAGCTGGAGAAGAGCCCGAGGTGGCCCAAGTCTACTGAGAGTTGGTGCTTTCTAGGAATGGGGAAGCCAGTGTCAGGGAAGTTGAGAACGTGCGGACCTGAGGGGCCACGAGGGATTTTCTAGTCTCCCAACAAGGTTTTCCAGAGACTGAAGATGGCGCTATTGGGCCCATCTCTCCCCACCTTTTCCATCACTGGGTTCCCCCACCCCTTAAGTGCTCTTGCTTCCTAGAGAAAGATCTCCCTAGGGCCAGGTAAATCAGGGTGAAAGGCCATGCCTTTGGGAGTGTCCCAGCAGTGAGGTCACTGGGCAGTGACTTGGAGAGGCGAGAGAAGAGGAGTGACCAAAGAAGTGACTTCTCCAGACAGTCCCCCAAAAGACAAGATGCATGCTTACATGCATGCCATTGGTCCCTGAGATTCGAGGCCCAGAAGAAGATGACTGCTCCAGATGGTCCCCCAAAAGACAAGATGTGCACATATATGCACGCAGTTGGTCCCTGAGACCTGAGGCCTAGAAGGGCTCTCTTCCAATACCCTCAAATGCTTCTCCACTCCAGCTAATGCTTCCTTCCTTGCCATGTTGAGGGACCACAGGCCAGACTGCACTCTCTTGCAGGAGGGTGTGACTGTGGCTTTGTGCAATAGTCACAGGCAGGTTGCATCTGTAATCCTTTAGTAATCAGCAGACCAGCCTGCCACTACCTCGAGTCTACCACTTCCAAGTGCGTAGGGACAAAGCAGCTGTTCACAGGGCCAAAAATCCATGCAGAGAGAGGCACATCATTCCCCCCACTCACTGAGCCCCACTCTTCACCAGGGATTCTACAGGAGGCAGTGCACGACCAGACCGTGCTTAGCATCCATTCTGGATTTGTAGGGAGGCTACTGCGTGCTAAGCACTGCACAGGGCCTAAATGGGGAGAGCAACAGGAGGTTCACAAAACTGAGCAGATCAGGGATGGCTGCTCTGGTCTTCCGGGCTGTGCAGGGCCACCAACCCCTTCTGGCCCCTTCCCCCTCCATGTCCTCCTGAGGCTCCTCTCTGCCTCTGCCCCGAGCTCCAGGCCCTCTCTGTCCTCCTCTCTTGCCAGTTCACCCCGATGATATTCCTATTTAAAAATAAATCACTGCAATCTTTAATTGCAGACTAAATAATTGCTTCATTTTATTTAAATGTGGCTCTTGGAGGCTCTGGGAACAATTAGAAGAAAACATAGGGCAGTGCTGGGTGCATATTTTCAAGCATGTAATTTTTTTTTATTATTATCATACCGACGTTCGTAGGATCTGGAAAAAGAAAGTGTGGCCCTCCTCCCGAGTTAGTCATGCACAATTTACATGCAATAATAACAATAATAGTGAGAATAATAATAACTCCTGGCTTTTCCCAGACTTCATGCTTGGCTCCCAAGGAAGCTGGGCAGTCGTCACTGTGCTCTTTCCAGAAGGAGAGAGGTAAGAGCAGCCCCAGCTATCCCTCTGCAGACCTTTCAGAAGTGACAGCAGCCTGGCCCTTCTGTCCGGGGGCTGGGTTTGAGGTGGGCCCAGAGCTGGCCTGCCGTGTGTGTGTTCTAAGTCATAAGAGGTTCCCTGGTCGGACCTCTCACCGTGTCTACCATTCCACCCTTCATCCAGATACAGTGTGAGAGCCAGATAGGTCCTTGGAACTCGTCTTTTTATAATAGAGGCAGCCAGGCCCCAAGAAGTAATCTTACCCTCAAGTTACAAAGCTTGTTAGTAACAGAACAAGAAAGAGGGCTTGGCGTGTGAAATAGGTGAGCAGGGTCCTTAGAACCAGGAAGACGTAGGTCTGGGTGTCTCTGCTGCCACATCACTATTGGTGCAATCCTAGGCCCATTTCTTGGTCTCTTTGTGCCAGTTTCTTACTTTGGAAAATAAGCTAGAAATAATAATACTTGTTTATCATGAGGAATCAAGAATGGAATATATGCAAAAGTTTCCAGCACAACACCTGTGCACCATGGAGGCTCATCAGCATTCACCTGTTCCTCCCAAAGCTCTGCAGTCTTCAGGAGTCTGCTGTTTACATGCAAAAGTGCCTTGGAGGGGCAGCGCCTTTAACCCCAGGCTATGTGACTCCTGGAGGACAGCAAGGCCCTTGAGCCTGGAAGGTAGCTATGGAGAGGGAGGAGAAGGAAAAGGAAGATGCCATCCCCTCCCCACCGGCCCTCTGTCCAGCCTGATCTTGCATAGGTCATACTGAGACACCCATACTGAGACACCTGCTGCTTTTTCTTTCTCTCTACTGTGGGTCCCAGCTGTGTCTGCCCAGGTTCAGCATGGAAAAAAGAGGCTGTTGGGCTGTTTCATCCACATGTGTTGAGCACCTGCTATGTGCCAGACAATGCTAGATACTGAAACTGCAAAGACAGTAAGAGGTGTTTTCTGCTCTGAAGGAACTTAAAGGCTATGGTGAAAGAGACATGTAACAGCTGCATGTATTGTGGTATCAAATGACAGGGCAGAGCTACCTGCAAGGATCTATGGGCTATGGGACCCTGCAGAAGTGTGGAGGAGGGCAGATTGCCCAGCTTCTGGGGAAATCCACGGGGCCACCTGGGGAAGCCACAGGGGTCTTTAAAGATGTGTGGGAGTTGGGCCAAGGGAGTTTACAGGGAAAAGCAGCAGGCGATCTACGGCTGGGAGGTGGCAGCTGCATGTGAGGATGACTTCAGTGGTTCAGAATTGGAGCTTATGCACTGTGAGGCTTGAACAGGTAGATGCAAGGCCAGAGAGGTGGGCAGGAGCCTTCGTGGATGGCTTTCCAACACCCATGTGGAGGACCTTGGGGTGTGGGAAAGCAGTATCTACCCTGTTGTGGAATCATAACTTCTCAGGTGAACCAGAGGCCTGCAGTTCTTTCTATTGCACTTGGTTTGCTAAGACAGAGCTGAGGGGCCCCTAATTAATCTGTGATTGACCGCCTTCTCTGGGCACAATAGGGCAGGCAATTTTTTTTTTAGTAACAGTTTTATTGAGATATAATTCACCTACCATACAATCCACCCATTTAATGTGTATGATTGAATTGTTTTTAATATATTCACAGAGTTGTATAACCATCACCACAATCAATTTTACAAAATCCTCATCACCCTAAAAAGAAACCCGCAACCATTAACAGTCATTTCCCCATCCCTTTCCCTGACCTAGGGAAACACTGATCTGTGTCTGTATAGTTTTACCTATTCTGGAATTCACATAAATTGAATCATACACTATGTGGCCTTTTGTGTCTGGCTTTTTTCACTTAGCAGAATGTTTCTGAGGTTCATCTGTGTTGTAGGATGAATCCACATTTGATTTATCAGTTTGCCCATTGATGGATATGAGGTTTGTTTGCACTTGTGGGCTATGATGAAAAATGCTGCTGTGAACATTTGTTTACAAATGTTGGTCCGGGTGTTTTAATTTCGCTTGGTAGATACCTGCGAGGGGAATTGCTGGGTCATGTGGGAATGCTGTTTAACCTCTTAAGGAACCAGCAGACTGTTTTCAAAGTGGCTGCACACTTTACATTCCCACCAGCAGGGTATGCAGGTTCCGGTTTTGTCACATCCTCTCCAAATCCTGTTACTATGTGTCCTTCTGATTGCTGCTGTATTGGTTGCCTCTTGCTACTCTAACAAATTACCACAAATGTAGTGACTTAAACAGTATGCGTTGATTGCCTCACAGTTCCAGAGGTCAGAAGTCTGGAATGGGTCTCACGGGACTGAAATCAACATGTCATCAGGGCTGCATTCTTTCTGGAGTCTGTACAGGAGGTTGTTTTTTGGCCTTTTCCAACTTGGAGAAGCTACCCATTTTCCTTGACTCCCGGCCGCCTCCAACTTGAAAGCCAGCAATTGTATCACTCTGACCTCTGCTTTCTTGTCACAGCTCCTTGTTGACTTTGATTCCGCTGCCTCCCTCTTTTTTTTTTTTTTTTTTTTTTTTTTGAGATGGAGTCTCTCTCTGTCACCAAGCTGGAGTACAGTGGCATGATCTCGGTTCACTGCAACCTCCACCTCCTGGGTTCAAACGATTCTCCTGGCCTTGGCCTCCCGAGTATCAGGGACTATAGGCGCACACTACCACGCCCAGCTAATTTTTGTATTTTTAGTAGAGACAGAGTTTCACCATGTTGGCCAGGATGGTCTCGATCTCTTGACCTCATGATCCACCCGCCCCGGCCTCCCAAAGTGCTGGGATTACAGGTGTGAGCCACCGTACCTGACCTGCCTCCCTCTTTCAAAGGACCATTGCGATTACATTGGGCCCACTTGGATAATCTCCCCATCTCAGATTCCTTGATTTAATCTTGCCTGCAACATTCCTTTTGCCATGATAAGGTAACATATTCACCTATTCTAGGGGATTAGGATGCTGAGCATCTTTGGAAGGTCATTATCCTGTGTATCACAATAGCCACCCAAGGGGTGTGAAGTGGTATCTCATGGCTTTAATTGTATTTTCCTGAGGGCTAGTGTTGTTGAGCATCTTTTCAGGTATTTATTGGCCATTCATAGATTTTCTTAGATATAAAGATATAATTTTCATTTTAAAATTGGGTTGTCCTTTTATTATTGAGTTGTAAGAATTCTTTATGTATTCTACACACAAGTCCTTTATCAGATATATGCTTTCCAAATATTTTATTCTATTTTCGGGGTTGTCTTTTCACTTTCTTGATGGTATCTTCTGCACTTTCTTGAAGTGCAAAACATTTTATTATGATGGAATCCAATGTATCCATTTTTTTCTTTTGTTGCTTGTGCTTTGGTGTCATATCTAAAGAAACCATTGCCTAATCTGAGGCCATGAAGATTTATCCCTATGTTTTCTTCCAAGAGTTTTATATTTTTAGCTTTTACATTAAGTCTTTGATACATATTGAGTTAATTTTTGTACATGGTATGAAGTAGTGGGTCCAGCTCCTTTCTTTTGCATGTGGATATCCAGTTGCTATAGCACCACTTGTTGAAAACATTGTCCTTTCCCCTCTCCTGAGTGGTCTTGGCACCATTGTCAAAAATCAGTTGACCCTATTTGTGAGGGTTTATGGACTCTCATTTCTATTCCATTTATCTGAATGTCTGTTCTTATACCAGTGCCACACTGTCTTGATTACTGTAGCTTTGTAGTGAGTTTTGAAATTGGGAAATGTAAATCCTCCAGTTTTTTCTTCTTTTTCAAGATTGTTTTGGCTATTCCGAGCCCACTGCAATTATTTATACATTCTTTTAAAGATCAGCTTATGGAAACCAACTGGAATTCTGCCAGGGACTGTGTAGACCAATTTGGGGAGTACTGCCATCTTACAGTATTAAGTCTTTTTGTCTATGAACATGGGATATCTCTCCATTTATTTATGTCTTCTTTAATTACTTTCAGTAATGTTTTATAGTTTTCAGAGCATACTTTGGACACATTTTTCTTAAAATTATTCCTAAGTATTTTATCCTTTTGGATGCTATTGTAAATAGAATTATTTCTTAATTTCATTTTGGATTGTTTATTACTAGTATATAGAAATTCAATAGATTTTTGTGTATCAATATTGTATTCTGCAACCTTGCCGAACTCACTTGTTATAATAATTATTAATGAATTCCTAAGGGTTTTTTATATACAGGATTATATCATCTACGAATAGAGAGAAGATAGTTTTACTTCTTCCTTTTCAGTCTAGATACCTTTTATTTCTTTGTCTTGCCTAATTGCCCCAGTCAGAACCTCCAGTACAATGTTGACAGAAGTGGTGTGGTGAGAATGGACATCCTCGTTTTGTTCCTGATATTAAGGAGGATGTATCCACTCTTTCATCATTACATATGATGTTAGCCAGAGGTTTATCACGGAGTCCCTTTATGAGGTTAAGGAAGTTTCCTTCTATTCCTAGTTATGTTGAGTGTTTTTATCATGAAGGAGTGTTGAATTTTGTCAAATGCTTTTTTGTGTGTCTATTGAATGATCATGTGGGTTTTTGTCATTTATTCTATGGATGTGGTGGATTTATTAATGGATTTTCTGATGTTAAACCAGCTTTGCATTCCTGGGATAAATCACACTTGATCACAGTATATAATCTTTTTTTATATGCTTCTGGATTCAGTTTGCTAGTATGAAGCAATCATTCTGATGTCAGTATTCCTTAGGGGCAGCAAATCACTGCTCCCTCCTCCTAAAACATTCTATAAATTCATCTGTAAGAATCTGTTTTACTTCCCTTGGCTCCATCTTTCCCATATTAGCCCAAGAACTGTGAGCTGATGACAATGAGAATGATCACTTCTGAGCCCCTTGTCTTTTAGGCTTGGCTCAGATATCATATCATGGGTAGAAAGCTCTACCCAACAGCTCCCTAGTTACTCCCCTCTATCCACCCAGGAGCACTGACAGCCCCTTCACCTCACCTGTGCTCCCATTCTTGGCCTGTAACTTCTTGTAGCACTAGCTGTATTCTCCTGTGGTTGGTTATTTAACTGTTTGTCTCCCCTGCTAGAATGTCGGCTCCTCAAAGACATTCATGTGGGGACTCCTGATCCCCGCCGACATTCACCTGGATGCAGTCCCTTGCATTGCTGGGCTCTGATGTTTTACAATTGGAATTTCATTCCTTTGACCTAGGAATTTGTCCCAAGTTAAAAAGCAATACATCAAGAGAGGTAATATGCTACACTCAGCAGTCACACCCAACTTAGGGTGAGTGAGTGAATCCATCCTTTCTGGAGAGAAAGTTTTGCTTAGAAGATGGAAAGTGTGGGTGCTGAAGGGGGAAGGAGAGAGAGAAGATTCTGGGGTCACTGTCAGCCCCTGGGCAGTACCTACTGTTTTCCTGAGGCTTGTCTATAATCTGTGGATCCTCTTAATCCCACAGTGTTTCACAGGACTAATTAACATGGTCTTGTTGGTTAGACCCATTGGAAGAGATGCAGAACTTTTATCATCAACCTCAAACCAAGGTTCAAATCCCAGCTTTTCTACTTATCAGCTGGTGACCTTGAGTATATTATTTAACCTCTCTCTACCTCCATCCTTCATTTATAAATGTGGGGTAAGAACAGTACCTACTTAATAAAATTTTGCTAGAATTAAATCAGTCAATGAATGTATAAGGTGTGATAGTACAATGTACTATCTGGCACACAGTACACACTCAAGAGTGTCAGCTGTCACCATTATTCATCGGAGCCAACATTTGTGGCATGCTATGTCCCCAGACGGGCCTCCTGGGGTACAATATGTCATGCTGTTGCTTTGGCTGCTACCATAAAGTCTCCTGTCTCTATAGAGCTGCTTATGCTCCCCTGCAGTTCCTAGAGACCTCCACATCACAATCCAAGTTCATTCTCCCACGATCACTACCAAAGCACATATCCATGCTAGGGGCTTAGCAGGTCACCAACTCTCACTCTGAGCCCCTCTTTGGGGATCATGGGGTCCTTTCCCACCCTCAAATCTGCTGCAGTGCCACCCTGGCTTATTCAACACATGACTTTAACGTCAGATCTCGCGAAGAAAGAGTGGAGGTCTTGCTTGGTCTTCTTCCTTCCAGAAGCCTCTTGAGTTTCTTAAATGCATGGCTCTACCTCCCTCATGGTCACGTACACCTGGGGTAGGGCAACCTTTCCAAACGCAGAGACAGCGTCCTGAAGGGCCCTTTGCTTGGGTCAGGAGTTACCCACTGACCTTATATTTATATAAATAAACATTAAAGTATACTATGAAATAAATATAAATGTTATCTAAGGGATTTTTCCTATACTAACAACAACAAATTGCCCCAAGGTGATGTCCCTCCTCTGCCTTCCCCCACACAGAATATCTGGCTTAATGGTTTAAATGCCACTTCCTAAAGCAGCCAGTCTCACACACACACACACACACACACACACACACACACACACACACATACACGCACACACACAGACATACACACACAACCTCATTTAATCTTTATAACAGTAGGGATTATTACCCTTTTTCTAGATGAGGAAACTGAGGCTCAAAGAAACCGAGCAATCTGTCCAAGCGTTTCAGGCCCAGAACTAGTACTCTTGATTCCCACTTTGTCCTGTTTCTCTTGGGTGGTGTCCTCTGGCCGCAGTGCCTTCTATGAATGATCCATCAGGGAGGATGGCCAGTCTGGCTGCCCGACCTGGGCTGAGGATCTCAGGCACTGGTGAACTTCTTCTGTCACTCAGTATGGCGGGGAGTGCATGGGACCTGTGGGTGGGGCCCAGCTGAAGAGGCTGCAGGGGCTCAACTGAAACAGGTGGGGAATGTGGCTGCGTCTGCTGGGACCCGCTGTCTGCTGTCTTCCTACCTTTTTTGTTTTGTTTTGTTTTGTGTAGCATAACTGTGGCCTGTTTCCTCTGCAGGGGCTCCCAAAGCTTCCGGACAATTCCCCCTAATCCCTGGAAGATGAGGTCAGGGGCTAGCCCTGTGTCTAGACCCTGGGAGGGCCTCCCTCCTCCTGCAGACCTCTCTGCCAGTAAGACAGCAGGAGGGGTGTGCTTTTGGGCTGAGCAGCAGCTGATGGGAACGGATGATATGTTTTCACTCTGGTGTGCTCAACAGTGCGGATCGGACAGGGAGCAGAAACGGGAAAGATAAGTGGGAAATAAATCACCCAACTTGATTTAGTCATAATAGTAAGGAGAGGGGGATTGCAGAGCTGTGATCAGAGCCTCAATCAGAGTCTAGGCAGGAGGGTCAGAGGGCAGAAGTTGGAGCTCCCTCTGCCCCGCACCAGCCTTCTGAAACCTCCTGTGGACGGGGTCACTCTGGATAAGGGATGGGCAGCAGGGGAACATGGGGCATGCACTCTGAGCTTGCTGGGAGCCCCAAGGCACAGCGGCCTGTACTGCCTGGCAAGCCTCTGCCCTCCAAGGGCAGCGGACAGACGGAAGACAGTGGTGTGGAGGGCCCAGATCCAACCTGCCTCCTATCCACGGAGACTGGCCCAGCTATGCCTGGGGAAGGGGCTCTGCTGATTGAATTTCTCAGAGGCATTCAGGATTGGTAGGAAGGCAAAGAAGTGCTTGGGGAAGCAAATCCCTCCTATTTTTAGTGCTTTCCAGAGAGCATTTTAGCCCTTTCCTTTTTCCAGTTAGTACTGGGCCCACCTCTGCCAGTCTACCTTTTGGGGATGTCCAGAGAATTTATGCATTCCCTGTGCCCTCCCATTTCATCCCAGTGTCTTGCCCCTTGGAATGAGTTCAGGTCTAACCTGGGGTCCTCCTGCTACACTCCTAGGCCTTTCCCCCATGCCTCTTGAGGAGTGGTAGATGATGGTTGACATATTCCAGGCTCCTTGTTTCCCTGAGCAGGGCTCAAGTGCAGAGAGTGTCAGGGGGGTGTGGAGAAGGGCAATGATTCTCAGAGGCCTGGCATTCGGGAGAAGACAGCTTAGGTGATGCAGGAATATCTATTCCAATTCACTAAGGGTTATCTGCTCTGGCAAGTTATAAAATACGATTTCCACTGAGGCTGTAGAATTACTTACAGGAGCCACAATGAAACCAGACAACCTTTCAATCAAGCTGCCTGTTGTTCCCGCTTCAAGGCTGGTGAAATAAATACTGAGCAAATAAAGTTAGTCGGCATCTGAGCATTTTAATGAATAAAGAGTAGCAAGAGGGCTGGGGATCTAGGAGCTTCTGTACATCCCAGTGGACAGACCACAGGAGACCGGTGTGCTAGCTCCAGGCAGGGTGCCTCCTGCCTCCCACCCTCACCTTCCAGAGCCCAGGCCCCTCTTTCTGGCAGGTCTTCCTCATTCTTCTTTCCCACTCCAGTCCAGAATTCCATCCCTTGTCTCATGTGGTGCCTGGCAGTGCTGCCTATGGACGAGGAACCAGCCAGACCAGGGGACCCAGTGACTTCTTTTATGGCCTCAGCAAAGTGCATCCTGCCCCTGAGTGACTGACATTCTCAACACACTGGAAGGCCTTTGGGGTCAGCTTATTGCTGTCTATAAGGCTAGGGTCAGAAAGGCTAAACTCCAGATGAGGTGAGACAGAAGGGGGAAAATGTTGTGATGGCCTTTAAACAAAGCTTTTAAAGTTGTTTTTGTAGCAAGAAGAAGAAAGTGCAGGGTTGCTTCTAAGGGCAGCTGGTTTAATGGTAATTGGAGATAAAGGACCAGCCGTAGCCAAGCTCTCTTTTGCTCCCTTCCTCTCTGTCTGCGAGCAGGGTAGTTAGTCTAGGAAAGGTAATAAAAACCTGGGCAGATGCTCTGAGCCCGAGGTGGTACAGAGGTGGGAGGAGATGATGGGGTTGAGCCACATAGATGTGTCTTCTGGCCCATCATTCCCTCCCTCCCAGGGTGCTGGGAGGAGACGCTGCAGATGAGGTTGCTAAATCACCAGCGGTCTCTCTGGAGAACTGCACAGAACTGGAGAGAGGGCTCTAAGTGAGGAGAAAGGCAAATGTCGTTTTACATTTCAAGGGGGAAAAACAGGGGACTGCTGCAGTCAATCCACAGATGAACTCAACGCCAAGACTGGGCAGGCTTCTAAAACAGCCGCAGAATGGGTCATTTTGAACACAAAGGGAAGTAAGGGACAATCACCAGAAATCAGGATGGGTTCACTGTAAACTAGTCATGTCAGATGAGCAAACCTCTCTTTTTTTGTAAAATACTAGAAGGTTAAAATAACATTCTGGATATAGGAGGAGGACTTTAGCACGGCATTTGTGGTAATCTCTCGTGGCAATCCTTGTACACAAGCTGGATATTTGTAACCTGGATGGTATCCAGTAAGGAGTATTTGGAACAGGCCAAGGGAATGAATGCCTAATGGACTGAGATCAAAACCGGAGGAACATATCTCGAGATATGGGGATCCCCTATTTTTTCCAAAATGTGTTATCAGTGACTTCGGTGCAGATATAGAGGATATACTAATAAACTTTGTGAATGACCTAAAGCTACAAGGGCTAATAAATACCAGTATAGTAGTAATAATTAAAAAAAAACAAAACAGCTAATAGCTAACATACTACAGCACTTACCACATGCTTGGCACTTTTCTTAAACATGTCACATGTGTTGGCATTTAATTTCTGTAGCATCCCGATGGGGTAGTTCATATTGTTATTCTCATCTTACAGATGAGGAAACTGAAGTAACCAGTTGCAGAACTAAGATTCAACCTCAGGCCATCTGGCTCCAGGGCCTATACTCTTAACCCCTTGCTATGAAAGAAACATGATACAAAGCTATTTCAATAGACTAGAGTTATGGGCAGAACATGAGATGAAATTGAATAGGAATACATGGGAACTGCTGTTTCTGGAATCAGAAGGCACTGAGACAGGATGGGGGATGAGATTTGTCAGCAACATATCTGAAACACTCGGAGGAGTTTGGTCGTCTTCACCTCGGCCTGAATCCACAGGGTGGCAAGGCCAGCCAGTCCACAGCCTGAACTCCAGGCTCCATGCTTCTATCTATTTATTTATTGTTTCTTTTTTCATTTTAGTTGCCATACATTTATATATGTTTATGGGATACAGAGTGATATTGTGATACCTGTAACCATGTGTAATGATCACATCAGGGTAATTAGCATATCCATCACCTCAAACATTTATCCTTTCTTTGGGTTGGAAACATTCAGAATCCTCTCTTCTAGCTTCTGTAAAACATACAATAAATTGCTGTTAAGTATATTCACCTTACAGAGCTTTAGCACACTAGAACTCTTTCCTCCTATCTAACCGTAACTTTAGATCTGTTGACCAACCTCTCCCTGGCTCCCCTCCCCCTTATCTTTCCCAGTCTCTAATAACCACAGTTTCACTCTCTACTTCTGTGAGCTCAACTTTTTTTTTTTTTTTTTAGCTCCCCCATATGAGTGAGAGCATGTGGTATTTATCTTTCTGTGCCTGACTTAGAGAAATACATTTCAGTCGGAGCCCTGGACATAAGCCTTCTGGCTTCTACCCTCAAGTTTTTCCTGTAGAGCCATGATCCTTCCCAGGAGCTGGGGCTGGTTAGCAGAATCTAGGAGGAAGGATGTCAGGAATTACAAAGCAGAGAAGAAGCTGATGTTGAAAGTAACCCATTGTGCTATTCCCCACTTGCAAGGAGAATTAATGGTCACCCTGAGAATACCACAAAAACACCACCAAGCCAAAAACAGTGGCCCTTTTAGGATCAAAACAAAATTTTCTTTGGAAATTACTTCTTGGAAGTCATAAGAACAAATGACTTACATTTTAAACATCACGATTGGTGTGAGTTTAAGTTTAAAAAATAAATGAATATATTATATATCATATATTTATATATTTTATATTGTGTATATTTAATATATCGATTATTTATACATTTATATAACATTTTTATATATAAATATATGTTTATATATTTATATATTACACACATTTATATACACATATAAGAGGAACATGATGAGTTTTAAATAATTTAGGAATTCAGGTTTAGATACTCAAGTCAGAAAATATATGGACAAAATTGAGCAGGCCCAGGCCAAAGAACAGGGCCAGGAGAGTGAGGTCAGGAACCCCTGACTATAATAACTAACTAATATGTCAGCTGTTGAGGGATGGTTGGAATAACCAGAGTAATTCCAGGTTGGGGGAGGGGGTGACTATTACCCTTGGTACCTGGAGAGTGACATATGAACAGGGTTGGACTTAAACTATGGATCTCCGAAAGGAAGACTCAGGACACGTGGGCAGACATTGCAGCACATTTTGGTTCAGTTGAGAAGAAGTTCTTTGTAGCTCTCCGGGCTGTTTAAAACTGGGCCAGTAACCGGAGGAAATAGCACATGACTTGTTTAGCATAGTGCTTGGTGCATTCCAAGTGTGCAGAACATGGTAGCTGTTATTGTGATTATGATGATTAACTTCAGCATCTGAATCTGGAATCTGCCACTTGTTAAGTATGAGGTTCTGAGCAAGTCAGTTCAGCTCTCTGCATCTCGGTTTCCTCATCTGTACAGTGGGGATTGCCACATCTGCCTCGGACAAATGTTGAGGATGAAAATGTAATGAGATTGCTTATGAAATGTTTCCTCAGGACACTTCTTAGAGGACAAAGTCTGGGCCTGTCCCTCATGCAGGACTCAGTGTGATCTCAGGTTAATGATGGTTAACTGGTAATGGTAATGATAACCATAAAAGCTGCCATTTATTAAGCACTTATTATGTGTCGGGTACTGTGCTAAGCACTTTGCAGGAATTCTCTCATTTAATCCTCACAAACCCTGCTCAAGCCAAGCACCACTATTGCTGTGCACCATTTTACAGATGAGGAAACTGGAATTCCAATGGCAAGAGAGCCAGGGTTTGAATCCAGGTCTGGCTGATTCAAGTCCAAGACTTAGACACTGTCCCAGTACCTCTCTGACACTCAGCAAATTCTTTGGGAAGTGAGAAGGAGGAGGAAGCATGGCGTTTGCAAGTGCAAGGGATGTGGTTCAGTTTTTACCCCCTTCATTCGAGTGTTCTCTTGGAGCCCTGGGAGAGAGGACAAGCCCTGGTAGAGAGCCAGCTCCAAAGGCCAGGAGGCTGGGGCTCGCCTCTCATGATTCAGCCCTTGGCTCCCTCCCCTCCTAGCCCCGCTTCAGGCTTTTCTCTTTCAGCCTGTCTGACTCCATCTCGGTACTTTGTCCTGCTAATTCTGAGGCTGGGAGGGCGTGTGCACTCTTTATGCTGTTCAGCCTTAATTAGAAGTTCCTGACAGCTTGTTTGGGGCCCTGTCAGGCTCTCTGACTTGCCTTGCACCAATAAGTAAAAAGGAAAATTGCTATCTGCTCCATACCTGGATGCCTGGGTGTCATTATGAGCAGCCTGTGCCAGCAGTGGGTGCTGGGCTGAGTGCTCCTATTCTGGGCACGCCAGTGCTGACTCAGCACAGGGTGGGGGCTCTGTCCCTCCAGGGTCCACGGAGAGCTCCAGTGCCTGGGCCGGAAGGGACTAATTGATTGAGACTTGATCAGGGCAGCTGCCTGGGGCTTTCATATCCAGATTTCAAGTCCTTTTGCTTTTGAACCCCCATGTATGTTCAGGGTCAGGGGGCCACAGAGCACAGCCAGCTCTTTTTCCTGTGACCTATTGTGGGGACAGGTGAGCACAGTCAGAGTGGGATTGGATCTCATGTTTTTCCAATGATGAAGGAATGATTTGGCAGAGCTCTGCCCGCCTAGACCCTCTGCCCAGTGACCTACCTCCAAAGAAAGTCCTGCGCATTAAGCGGTTAAGACACAAGATTGTGGAATTAGAGACTACTTAGGTTCAGACTTCTGTTCTGCCACTGTTGAGCTGTGTACCCTTGGGCCAGTCAGTTCACCTCTCTGGACTTAGTTTTGTCATCTATATAATGGGTATAATAATTGAATTGTGAAGACAACAGTACCTGATCCCTAGTAACAGTACCTGACTCCATAAATGTCGTTTACAAACTCTAAACTAGAGAATTACAGTTAAGTGTTTGAACTGCAATTGGACTGCATATTAACTTTGTGATCTTGGTCAAGGTACCTAACCCTGACTCTGAGCTTGCTTTCTTTCCTTCCTTTCCTTTCCTTGACAGAGTCTTGCTCTGTTGTCCAGGCTGGAGTATAGTGGCATGATCTCGGCTCACTGCAACCTTCGCTGCCCAGGTTCAAGTGATTCTCCTGCCTCAGCCTCCTGAGTAGGCTTGCACCATCACCTCTGGCTTATATTTTATCTATTTTTTTATTTTATTTTTTGGATTTGTAGCAGAGATGGGGTTTCACCATGTTGGCCAGGCTGATCTCAAACTCCTGACCTCCAGTGATCTGCCTGCCTCAGCCTCCCAAAGTGCTGGTATTATAGGCACGAGCCACTGTGCCTGGTCAGTTTCTTTATTTCTAAAAATGAATATATAGCAGCACCCTCCCCTAGGTTATTATGAGCATTGAAGGAGATTATGCACTAAAATACTTAGCACACCACCTAGAACAGAACTGGCGAACTGTAGCCCGTGGGCCAAATCAGGCCCACGGCCTCTTTTTGCAAACTTAGATTTGAACACAGCTCCTCTCTTCCCTTTAAGTTCTGTCTGTGCTGCTTTCTAGCCACAGTAGCAGAGTTGAGGATGGCCCACAAAGCCAAAAACATTTGCTGCCTGGTCCTTTGCAGAAAAAGTTTGCCGACCCCAATTGAACATGGCTATGTGCTCATTAAACACTGGTTGTTATTAACAAGTAATCATCATTGTAATTTCCACTCTGCTTCACTGAGGTGTTTGGAGGCCAAGCACGCAGTAACGAGTAGCTTCTAAGACCTACTAGCCAGAGAGAATTTTTTTAAAGGTCTCCTGTGATGGGGGAGTTTTGTGAGCATTCATCTTGTATGTGTGTATTTTAGAAAGAAAACTGGGAGCGATATTTGGTCATACACCTTCCTGAATCACATATTTTCTGTCTTAAGGGATATCAGGAATCTCCCAATTCCATTGATTAATTCTGCCAAGGAGGAAACTTTCATTCCCCACTGCTGCACACCCCCTCACCCTCAGAAAACTCTTGCTGGATTTCAAATATCCAAAGCTTCCTGAATTACTGGCCAAAGATACTGCAACTATGCTGGAACTGAGTTCGTCCCCAGCACACATCACCCAGAACCCCCTTCACCCCCAACTTGGGGGCTGATGAGGGGTCCTGGGAGCTGCCTGGAGTCACTGAGGCCAGGAGAGCCCTGCCGGTTCCCAGCACTTTGGCAGACAGCCCTGCCATCCTCAGGCTGTGTCAGCCTGGGGAATGGGGGGCGGGGGGGCGGGGTGTGTGAGTGGCTTCCAGAGAGGCTGGAGCCGGCACGGCAATGCCCCACTGACCTCGCATACAGGCAGGCTATTATCACTCAATTTTTACGCTGTGTTCCGGATGCTGCTCCGCCTGCCACGGACGTGCAGCCGTTAAAATATTAATGTCTGGCATGTGGCGAACATTTAAAATATGCTGAGACTTGGGAGCTGTTGAGCTGGGCCTTGTTGACACACCGCCTCACCTGGGTGTTGTTTGCTATGTAAATGCCAAGGATTCCTCCCTGAAGCTGGAACCCACACTCTTCTCACCTCTCTCTTCCTCCCGGGACTGGATTGGTAAAAGGCAGTTTGTGCCCATCCCAGCATTGCCTCGCTGGGTCAAATGTGTTATAGTGCCAGTTGCTAGGGGGCATTTCAAAGGGGCTGGTTTCAGGGCATCATCTATTATAGCAACCCCCAGACGTGCCTCGAGGACAGCGCTGTGCCAGGCACTGGGCTTGGCACTGTGGAGGTATGAGTATGGTGTGAATGTGGCCACTAACTACCAGAAACTTGCAGCTCACCAGGGCGCCATTACTGTTCACCAGCCTAGAACACGGCATGGAGCCAGGAAGGCAGGATGCCCAGGATGGGCCTTTACCCTGTCCCACACCCAGTACAGCCACTGCTGGTTGATCATGAGGGTCTTTTACTGCTGAGCTCCCAAACAGCCTCACAATCCTTATCCACACAGGAAGCCACTGCCAATCAATTGGAACCTGCTTGAGATGAAACCAATTTGTTGTCCCTGGTGGAGGAAATGATGAGTGATACAGGAGGAGGAGGAGTTCTGATGAAAAGTTGAGGGAGTTTCAAGGGGAGTGGGCACCCTTTGAGGCAGGGGCCGGGACAGGTGAGGCTCCATGAAGGAGGTGGCCTTTGAGGGTGGGTAGGATGGAATACTTGAGTGGGACAGGGCAGTGCAGGTGCAGGGTGGGGACCTGTAGGGTGGGCATAGGAGTCCCAGGCAGTGTCCTTGGCTGCTCTCGGGCCCTAGCATGTGACCGGAGCCAGGCTGATCAACCATCTTCGGCGCAGCACTGGATTCTGCCTCTTCGGCTTTGTCCCAGGGTGGTTTCTATAGCTGATAAAAATCTCAGATCTTTCTTCCCCCTAGAAGTCTCTAGAAAGGCCTGCACCCTCCCAAAGGAAACAGAAAGCAGATGACACAGCCTGGTGCTGGGGTGCGTCTGGGATGGGAATTTCTGGCATCACCAACCATTTAGCCTAAGTGTCGCCAGACTTTCTGTAAGAGACCAGAGAGTAAATATTTCAGGCCATGCAAGCCACAAGGTCTCTGTGGCAACTACCTCAGCTTTGCCATGGCAGCGCACAAGCAGCTGTGGACAATACATGGGCGAGCGGGCATGGCTGTGTTCCAAAAACACTCTATTTATGGGCATTGCAATTTGAATTTCATGTAATTTTCATGTGTCACGAAATAATCTCCTTTTGGTGTTTTCTTTTTTCCCCCAACCATTTAACCATATAAAAGCCATTCTTAGCTCTCGGGTTGTAACAAACAGGAAGGGGGCCGGATCTGGATTCTTGCCCTGGCTGAATCATGAGGTCTCAGACTTGGTTGGCATTTTTGACTTCTTTGAGCTCCCCTGGACTGCCCTCTCCTCTCTGGCTAGGCATGCCCACCTGTTCTGTTGGGGTGGGCTGATTATGAAGCGCTCATGTCTATAGTGTGTCTCAGGGACAGTACAGCTAGGGGTAAAGTTGGTCAGGTTAAGCTTTTAAAGAGCAAAACCCACAGCTCTTGTTCGGTGACCCGCTTCAAGCTGCCTTTACTCTCTCCTGCAGACCTCCTGGGAATCAGTGATCAGAAAGAGTCAAATATGAGGAAATCAAGACCCAGAGAGGGGACGTGACTTGCTTAAGCTTGTTCAGCTGGTTAACAACACGGCTGGGACCAGAACCCCGGCCATCCAGGGACAGATCGTTTCACTCTATCATAAAATAAAAGAGCCTCCAGGTTAAGCACCTTCTTGGCTCCTCGCTCCAGGCTGTCGGAAGCGACCCTGGCCTTTGCTACCATTGCAGCTCGTGCCTACCTGCTACTGCATTTTCCTGAGAAGAGGACACAACCAACAGGTGTCAGCCTGGGGTAGTACAGGGAGAAGTAAAACATGATAAATCGCTGCTAATGCTGCTGGGTGACTGAGATAAAGGCTTGATTGTTTGGGCAGCATAAATCAACACCCTGAGCTGGATGGGAAATAAAGCAATAATTTAAATCTATTTTCAGGGTCTTGTGGGCCAAGTGACCAAGTAGGAATTGATACCTGAGGATGGAATAATGGATAGAGGAAGGTTATAGATGGTTAAACCACCCCGACTGGATAGCTCTGCACTGTGAGTGAGCTCCAGCCAGAGCTGTGACTCCTGTCCCTGCTGTGTGAAGAGGGCCTAATAATCCACTTACCTGCCTTCCCCAGCCAACCCACCCTGGGACAGCCTCTGTCTCTCTTCCAGGCATCCCAGTCCCGTACTCATCACACTTCATGGAGGGGCTGTTTCTGTGAGGCCCTATACTGGGCACAGAGGATTCAAACACTCACCAGACAAAATCAGCATCACCAGACTGTAAATTCCATGCAGGCAAGAGCTATCGCTGTCTAGTTCATCACTACATCTCCAGTGCCGAGCACAGTTCCTGGCACATAGTAGGCATTCGATATACTTTCTGTTGGAAAAGAGAATGGTCAAACCAAAGAAAAAAGAGTCCCATTGAAGTGCATTAACTTCTATACAGAGACTGGGCTGCGGCTGGGGTGCAAAGGGAGTCGAGGAGAAGCCAGGAGGCTCCGTTTTTCCTGAAAGATCTCAGGACAGGCAAGGAGAGCTGAAGAAGAGGTGAAACCTGGGCTGCGTCTTGAGATAGGCATAGTGTTGGCCAAGGGAACAAGGAGGGAAGGAGGCAGCAGTGCATGCTGAGGCCGGGAGAAGGCAGTGCTGCTGCTTCTGAAACCACAAAGCCCTGAAGAAAAGTGATGGAAGCCAAGCCAGTGGGTTATAGTTTCCATTTTCTTTTTTTAAAATGACTTATTTTTAACTGACAAAATTGTATAAACTTAGCCATCTACATGTCATGGTTTCCATCTTCAATTTGTATTTGCCTGCATTGTACTTATTCTTCCTCCTGGGGGTTTCTTTGGGTCTGTGATGGCCCATGTGGATGGCAGAGTAGGCACCAGGGTAGGCACAGAATGGTGAAACAGAAGGACACTTGGATGCCTGGGGCCTGGGGCCTCCTCCCAGCTGCGTCATCATGTGTCTGCATGGCTTTGGGCAAGTGTGGAACCTTTCTTTTTTTTTCTTTCTTTTTTTTTTTCAAGATAAAGTTTCACTCTTGTCACCAATACTGGAGTGCAACAGCGTGATCTCGGTTCACTGTGACCTCCACCTCCCAGGTTCAAGCAATTCCCCTGCCTCAGCCTAGCCTCCCAAGTACCTGGGATTACAGGCGTCCACCACCATGCCCAGCTAATTTTTGCATTTTTAGTAGAGATGGGGTTTCACCATGTTGGCCAGGCTGGTCCCGAACTCCTGACCTCAGGTGCATCACCTGCCTTGGCCTCCCAAAGTGCTGGGATTATGGGCGTGAGCCACCGCGCTGGCCAGCGGAAACTTTCCTGTTCTTCTCTTCTTCGTGTGGTTAATGGCAAGATGGGATGTATTGAATCTGATGACCTCTGGGGTCCTTCGATTCCTTCTAGGCTCTTGTTGCTGCTTTAAATCATTTCTGAGCAGGCACTACCTGCAGATGCTGAGCCGCTCCTTCAGCCCCTGATCAAGAGTTAGGCACTTAGAGGACTCTAATAAATATTTGGTGACGGGTTCCTTTAGGGCAGATTTCCCAGTCTTTCAGAAAAGGGAGAAAGAAAAGTTCCCCAAGAAATACTGAAGCTATAGATGGTCTCTTGTTTTCATCCAAACCGTGATAACAATAAGGTCAAAATAAACACAGCACACTTACCATGTGCCAGGTACTAGTCTAAGCCACTTAGATGCATTAACTCAGTTAATCTTGACAAGAACCCTAGGATTAGGACTAACTAATTATTATCCCCATTGCACAGATGCAGAAATGGGGACTCAGGAAGATGGACTATTTTGCCCAGTGCCGCACACAAAGTCAGTATTTGGACCAGGTAGTCAGGCCCCAGGGTTTCTGCTTTAACCACAGTGCTCTAACTATGGTGCTAACCAGTGCCGTGCTGCTCTGTGGACTGCTGGGAAGACAGGTGCAAAGATAAGTGGCTGGCAGGAGGTTCCAGGGGCTTCCCTCAGCAGGAGTGTCTGGGGTGCTGGGGTAATTCCACCACCACCGCCCACCACCCACCACCACCTCCACACAGCCACAGGCTGCTGATCCCACAAAGTGTCAAGATGGATGGGCTCCGCAGAATCTGTCAAAGCCCAACAAGGGGACACATCTGAACTGGTGACGGAGGTCATAAATTTTTATGTTCATTATGTTTGTTTTGTTTGGTGTAATTAATGAATCTATTAAGCTCAATCAAGCTCTGACCTCTTTTATAGCCATTATAAATCAGCTCCAATGGCTCTGGGAGGGGGACGGTGAGTGTCATTTTGCAGGCCTCCCTGGGAAATGGTGGTCATTCCATAGAGTAAGGCTTTGGAAAGGGGTAGAGGGTAGGGAAAAGGCCAGCGTGGGTTCCATGGTGACTGATTAGGGAAGGGATGGGAAGCTTTTAAGAGGGCATTGGCCTGTAATCCCAGCACTTTGGAAGGTTGAGGCGGGTGGATTACCTGAGGTCAAGCGTTCAAGACCAACCTGGCCAACATGATGAAACCTCGTCTCTACTAAAAATAAGGCTACTCGGGAGGCTACTCAGGAGGCTGAGGCAGGAGAATTGATTGAAGGCAGGAGAATCACTTGAACCCAGGAGGCAGAGGTTGCAGTGAGCCGAAATCGTGCCATTGCACTCCAGCCTGGGAGACAGAGTAAGACTCTGTCTCAAAAAAAAAAAAAAAAAAGACATTGGGAATGGAGGAGAAAGAGCCACGGGGAAACTGAGGAAGGGAGCCTTGTTATGTGACTCTGACTCTAGTGACAATTATTCATGTTTTTATAGGTCCTGGGTGTTGGGGGGTTAGGGGTTGCTGCATAAGGGGAGTTGGGAAGGAGAAAACAGCAGAATCTTTCATCCCTTAATCTCTTTCCCTAATAATGGCTTCCTGAGGAATGAACACACTCACTCAGCCCCAGAAAGGGAGGTGGTCATGGGGTGGGGAGAGAGAGAGAGGAGAGGTCATAAGGTATCCAAGGAGGAACGGAAGGCGCAAAGCTGCAGGCCCAGAGCATGGAGCTGGTGAGGATGGTCGTCACTTTTCCATCTCCGCTGTCTCTGGTTTGGTGAGCAGAGTGATTGAGTGTGATTAAGCAGTGTTGCAGCCACTCATTCTCAGCTATTAGGATGAATGGATCCCCGGGACACCAGCGAGGATGCTGTCGGCGTGCGCGTGCTTTAATAATAATAAAAAAAGAAACTAACAAAATACCATTCCCCATCGTTAAAATGCAGAAGCAGATAAAGAGCAGCTCCTGTGTAATTACCAAAAATTCTTATTTCCATAAGAAACCAGCACTTCATAAATTTTCCAGCCCTAGCCTTTCTCTCCAGGGAAACTGGATTTCTATGAATATAGAAATTTGGTAATTGCCCCTGAAACTGTGCTTTTCTGTATTAATGAATAGCAGAAGCTTGCTTTTGCTTACAGCCCAAAATGGTAGAGATTCCTTCCCCATCGCTGTGTCAAAGAGAACCCGCCGCCACCCCACCCCACCGTCCACACCCATCAGACCCGTTTAGGACCTCAAGGTTTGGGTTTCAGGAAGAGTGATTTCTTCTCCAGGGGAAGAAGGGAGTGGAGAGGGCCTGCCAGTCAGGAGCCTAGTTCTGTATTCCTCCTTACTACAGGCATGCATTTTTTATTTCAGTGCAACATGTTTTAAAAAAATAAAATAAATACACTATTAGATTAAAAAATGTACAGCATTATATAGCTCATAATGCCATGGTAGATTTTAAACCTCTAAAAGCATATGCATTAAAGCAATTTTCTAAACGAATATAGCAAGAGGTCCACAAACGCACTGCAACATTTGATAATAGTTGCCATCTTCAGCTGAGGATAATGATGTTAACAAATGTAATGGGAGTAATGAGTGGAGATTCAAAAAGCTGCTTTTGTTTAATTTTTTTGTAATGCAAATTCAGTTTGGGAATAAAAGAAGGCGGGAATGGGGGGAAAACCCTCTTATTTGAAATGAATCTTAATCCTAGCTGATGATAGGCCAGTTGTAAGGAGAAGTGGCTTCAATGTGGAATTAAACAATCCAGAGATGCAGTGATTAAGGTGATCAGGACAAAATTGTAGGAAAAAAAAAAAAAAAAAAGGACTGGCAGAATTGAATCTTCTTTCTTGAGCCTGGAATTACAGATATTTGAGGAAAGAATCCTCAGCACGCCATGAGTGTTTTCCCTGGAGTTATCTGTGTTGGGAATTGGAGACATGTCCCTGGCACCAACTGCCAGACCTGTCCCTGGTGCGGACTCCTAAGCCTGGTTCTAGGAGCAGCTTGTGTCAGAAGACAGGGAACATGAGGGAGGAAACTGCCCTGACCCTTTACCTAAGCCAAGTTGCTCTATGCGCCCCTGAGTTAGTTTATCAAGCCACACAACTGGCTCCCTTCGGGGTCTTCTGCA
Source organism: Rhinopithecus bieti (assembly GCF_001698545.2). Lineage (NCBI taxonomy): Eukaryota > Metazoa > Chordata > Mammalia > Primates > Cercopithecidae > Rhinopithecus > Rhinopithecus bieti. The sequence continues at coordinate 1,152,546 of NW_016807677.1, forward strand.
AGCTATTCTGCCCCTCAGTTTTCTCTTCTGTAAAATGGGAGCAGCAGGGAGTTCTCACAGTCAGCACATTTTTGAGAGTGGTGGTGCTCACATCTTAACTCCTCAAAAGAATGAAAGGTGGAAAAAGCTGGGCCACAACAACCTCCACCAACCTCATTTGCTTTGCCCTGGGCTGAGCTCAGCCTGTCCCATGAGGCAGAAATCATAACCATGACCCTGATGCATAAAGGAAAAAGCCTGTTCAAGAATGCTGTCCTGGGAGGCTCCTCGGGGGTCATTCAGGAGTAGGCTTTATTTTCTTGGTTTTCTCTAGAGAAGACAGGAGCAGCAAAGCCTGAGTTACTGGCACTGCTTCTCCAAGAATCTGCCCATCTTGGGAGCTGGGATGGGCATAGAAGTAGAACAGCCCTCACTGGATATAGTCTGTGACCTTGAAGTGATCCAACTCCAATTGTACTGACAACTGGTACTATGTGGCTTAGGGCTTGATGTTCTCTTTCTTTGCAAGTATGTTCCATCTCCCCAATTATGTTGTCAACTTGTAGAGGGCAGAGACATTGCTATATTTATGATATTGTCCACAGGGCCCATGCAGGTGCTGGGCTCAGCCGGCATTGCCTAACAGCTACCATTCATCAAGCTTTGCTCATTTGCAAACACTTGTCTAAGTGCTTTACATAGCTCATTTCGTTTAACACTAATGACCTCACAGGTAGGCACTGTAATTATCCTAATTTTACAGATGGGGAAACTGAGTCACAGGGAGGGTAAGTCACACAGAAACACAGGTTGTAAGATGCAGAGCTGGGCTTGAAACCAGAAAACTACTCTGCTTCTCCAGTGCTAGTCCCTAAGGATCAAGCGGTATACAGGTGTGGGTTGCTAAAGCTGCAGAGAGACACTCCTTCTCCAGAACACACGTCAGCTCCTTCCCACTGTCCATAACCAGGACGCCATGCCTGGAGGACAGCCCAGCCCAAGGAAGGCTGCCTGCTGGCAGAAGGAGGGTTTTGGGGCCTAAAATGACTCTGAGGAATAGAGTATTGTAAAAATAATATGATTTTGAGATGGTGCAGAAAAGTGAGAAATATGAGTTACAGTCACTAACTTCCCCAATTTACAGCTTTAATTAATCTGAAATTACTACATAGACTTTTATGATTAGCCGGGACATCTCAGTGAGCAGAGAAGGAATCTTTAATGATGATCTCAAGATGAATCTGGGAGATGAAATATCCACCCCATCAACAGAGTGGTGTTAGAGGAAGCAAAGTAAAATAAAAATCCTAGACCATCAGAACAGTCACCTGTCAGCAGGACAAGGTCTTCCAAGACTGTCCCTTGCAGAGGGGACAGCCATCCTTGCCCCAACAGCAGGACTGCACTGAGACCAAGGCAAGTCCAGGGATTCATTCTTTGTGTGTGTGTGTCTCCAAGGAGGTCCTGGCTGGAGGCAGGGGCTCTGAGCCAGGCCCCTGCTCCTTCTGTCTGGACCTGTCCCATGGCCAGTCTCATCTTCAGGGGTCATTGGTTGCCTCAAGGCCCCGGGCTGGGACCAGCTCCCTGGGGTCCATTCTTTCTCACAGCCGCTCCTTAGGGTATGGGTCAAGAGACTTCCCAGTGCCCTGAAGATGTTGCTTTATTGTCTTCCCCTGATGACGCCTTACCCCAAAGCCAGTAAAACCAGAAAGAAGAGGGTGGAGGTGGGAGGTGGGGTGGGATTATGGTTCTATAACCCTCTACCCGCACCCCTCCCCATGCAATGGGGAAATAGCCACTTAAAATCCTTTTGGCTACTGTAATGGACTGAATGTTTGTGCACTCCCCCTGGCCCCTGCAATTCATATGTTAAAGCCCAAAAGCCCCATGTAACTATATTTGGGGCTTCTAAGGAAGTACTCAAGGTTAAATGAGGTCATAAGTGTGGGGCCCTAATCTGATAGGATTAGTGTTCTTACGGGAAGAGATACCATAGAGCTCACTCACTCTCCATCTGTCATGTGAGGACACAGCAAGAAGGCAGCCGTCTGCAACCCAAGGGGAGAGCCCTCCCCAGTCTCTGACCCTGTTGGCACCTTGACCTTAGACTTGCAGTCTCCAGAACTGTGAGAAAATGGATTCCTGTTGCTTAAGCCACCAAGCCTGTGGTATTTTGTCATGGCAGCCCATGCACTCTTGTTTTATGATAGCTAATGGCCAACAGGGTCACACATTGAAACTAGGCAGTATCTGAGGTCCTTCAGTTTGATACCAAGTTTGGCAGGAGTCAGTTACCTTATTTAGGTTTATCCCAGAATGAAAAGTCCATGAAGTGAATATTATCGATATCCCCATTTCACAGATGAGGAAACTGAAGCTCAGAGTTTAAACTGCTTGCCCAAGTTAAAGAGCCAGTGAGTGCACTTGAAGGCAGGTTCTCCAGCTCTGACAGGCTCTGACTCTGGGGCAGGACCCAACCTTAAATGAACTTGGGATGATTTACTAGGCAGCATGTATTGGGAGCCCACATCTGACATCCCACCCCCAACTTTGTACTCTGCCATGTGTCTGACTCTCTGGAGTGAGAAGGAGAGAACGTTTGGCCATAGGCCCATGCAATGGTATTGCCTCACTTGTGTGTAATGTACCAACTCTTACATAGAAGCCCTGCCCGTGTCTCCAGAGCTCTTGGGAGCACCCTCTCTCAGGACAGTGTGTGTCCCAAAAGTGAACATCAGGAACACCTTAGGTGTGAAGGAAGTTATCTGTTCCTCAAAACACAAAGTATTAGCCACTAACATTTCTTGAGGGCTTGCTGTGTGACAAGGTACTGTGTATTTCATGTTTCCTGTGATCCTCACAACAGATGGATGGTTCGAGATGGGTATTATTGTTGTTATTTCCACTGTACAGAAGAGAAAATTGAGGCTTAGGTTAAGAAAATTACCCAAAGTCAAACAATTTAATTGGTCTGGGAAGACCAGGAAGACCTTAGGTGCCTAAGATTGTTTGAGATTCTGCAATGGGGAACACTTGACAGCAGGTCTATACAAAGACAGATTTGGTATCTTTGGAGGGAATGAGTTTCCAGTCATTACAGGTGGTCCAGCAGAGAGGTCTACTCTCCTAATGGGGATAAGATGCTGTGACAGAGCCATGACTTCAGATGGCAGGGTTCATCTAGACGGATTTAAAGTCCCTTTCAACCCGAATCTCCTTGACTCCACAGAATTAAGGTGAGAAGACAGAGGATCACACTGTCCTATGGGGGGTGGGTACAGGATGTACAGGGCACAGAGAAGGAGGCAGGAGGTGTTGAAGACATGATGTTGTCCTGAGCAGCTGGTTGAAGCTAGTTGAAGCTAGCTTCACTTTGCCATTGCCCTAATGCAGTCTTCATATCTTGGTAAGTCTAGAATGGGCATCCAGTGTCTGCTTCAACCTCCGAGGGATAGAGAGGACACTCACTTCTCCAAGATGAGAGCAAGGACCTTATCAGATTGCTTCAGAAGGCATCTGGTCTACCTGCCATCAGGCAGCTGGACTGTTGAAAAGTTTCCTTGGGGCCAGGCATGGTGGCTCGTGCCAGTAATCCCAGCACTTTGGGAGACTGAGGCAGGTGGATTACGAGGTGAGGAGATTGAGACCATCCTGGTCAACATGGTGAAACCCCGTCTCTACCGAAAATACAAAAGTTAGCTGGGCATGGTGGCATGCGCCTGTAGTCCCAGCTGCTCGGTGGGCTGAGGCAGGGGAATTGCTTGAACCCGGAAGGCAGAGGTTGCAGTGAGCCGACATCGCTCCACTGCACTCCAGCCTGGAGACACAGTGAGACTCCATGTCAAAAAATAAAAAAAAGAATAAAAAGAAAAGCTTTCTTGGGTTAAGCAGGGGTCTGCCTCCACCAGCATTTTGGAGTGCCTGGTGGGCTAAATGGGCTGACCTGGGAGATGTTCAGACTGCCAAGGCAGCCCCTGTGGGAGGAGGATGGAGGAGCAGAGAGGAGAGGTGAGATGCCTGAAAGGACCTTCGCGACCATTCACTCTGTCCTTTTTTCCTTATCTTTGGGAGCCAGGAAACTGATTCCTTTTGTTGCCACCATAATTCTGGCTTCCAGAAGGTGGTACTTATTTAATCATTTGAAGTTTAAGCTGATTCTCCAGGCAGGGAGTGACCGTTCCTAAATAGTGTGCTCCCCTACAGGTGTCCACTGGCCACCACCACCCACCTTCTGGGCTGAGGGCATTCGTGTCAGGAACTTGAGGCACTGGCACCCACAAAGGACAGGCTTTGTAGGTACTTATAACCCACTCATTTGCCATCAGAAGCTCGGCCAAAGCCAAGTAAGACCGTATCCCAGAGTACAAAGGGCACCAGATTCTGCTGCTCCTGGGTGCTTGTGTGTCCGGGCACAGAAGCACGCATCTTCAGAGCTAGAATGCTGGCCACACTTTGGAAGGTGTGTGGTTGCCTCCCTTCATTTTGCAGAGGAGTAGACAAAGGTCTAAAGCTAACCTGTGGTTTGTGAACTCCTTAAGATTATGTGTGATTTAACCCTTCAGGTCAGTAGTTCTGTGGAAGACTTCTAAGAGTCTGCACTTTGAAAGAAAGGCCCAAGGTGGTTTTGATAATTGGGCAAGTCCAGGAGCAATGATCTAAAGGACTTGCGCCAGATATCGATGACAGAGGAAGGGCTAGATGCTAGGCCTCCTTCCTCCCCCATGCTGCACACCTGTGTGCAGGTGAAGGCATTGGCTGCGACACATGGCATTTGCACAGCTGTGTCTCCCTCTGTGAAGGGCTTGCAGTGCACCAGGAAAAGTCAATCCGGCCCAGAACGCCTGTGATAAAGGGATTCGCTGTACAGAGGGCCTTCCCATTTACACCTCTTCCTTCTCAGCCCTTAATCCTGCAGGATTATCTAAACTAAACACTGAATTCTGATTGCTTTTCTCCCTGGGAATAGACCGGCACCGAGTCATGGGAAAGTTAGGAGTGATCTGAACTACAATCTCTGTACGCCTGTAGGCTTCTGTTTCTCTCGGCACAGAACAGGAGAGGCCGATTGGAAACAATCGAACAAACCAACAAACAAATAAAAACCTGGGGAAAATAAAAACAAAAACTAACTAGGACAGACCTTGCGCTAGCAGACACAGCTCATGTAAATTGGGACGGAAAAGAGGCACCTACTGGAGAGGAGAGGGCTCCTGCGAGAGGTGATTTTGGTGCTGGGCAGAAATCCGGATTGGTATGAGGAGATGAGCTGCTCAGTGGTGAATTGAGGCCCCTTTATTCCCTGTGGTCCTTCAAAACAAAGCTCATTAGTCCAAGCCACTCTCACCTTTTCAGCTGTCTCGGATAGAGGAATAGGCTTATATTCTGCCTACCCATGTTCACTACCGAAAGTTCATGACAAGTCCTGCTAATAAGCTACCCAGGGCACTGGGCAAGGCACTTCATCTTGCAGGGTACATATTTGATCCCCATTTTATAAATGGGAAAATTGAAGCTCAGAGATTAAGAACCAGCCCAAGGTCATACTTCCCAGCCTAGTGCTCTTCCGGCCTTCCCCACTGTGGAACACTTGGGACTTTAGAATCCCAAACTTTAGTGCTACAGAGATCAAGCATGACGAGGCTCTGGGAGGTGGGTGGCAGTAAGGAGAAAACCTTCACCTGTTTGAGATTATTCAGAGTTCTGCTTAGAGGCAAGAGGTTAGACAGGACACATGGGTGAGGTGACAGAGACCCTTATTGGTCGCTCTTTCTGAGCCTCAAGTTTCCCACTCATAGCCAGAGATAATTCCAGGCCACTCCCATAATGGTTTTGAACCTCGAAGAAATCTCCTTGTTTATCACAGAGATTATCTATCTACTGTACAGAATGTGGTAATCATGGGAGATGATGGAGGTGAGAAGAAGGATTTTTAGCAAGAAACAAAATCTTTCTTCTCTATGTTGCTGGGGGAATAGAAAGTATCTTGCTTCACAAAAGCAAAAACTGTAATATTAACTTAAAAGAAAGCCAATATTCATACTTAGAGTACATCGGCTTTCAGCTAGGCTTGTCCAAGACAAATTTAGACTCCCAGGCTGGCTTTACTTGCCACCCAGCACTACCCGGCCTCTGTAACCATCAGAGGGTTCTCTGGGATTGCAAACTCATTTTAATAACAGCCGAAGCAAAATAAAATTAGCAAGGTGAGTCTGCTGGGGGGAAAATCATATAATGCAAGTCAAAGGCAAATGCACACACTATTTTTAGATTCTGCATTGTAGGGGCTTATCTGCATTCCCCGCCCCTCCCCAGCCCGCAGACGTCCCCCCCTTGGTGTGGGTACACAGAGTCTTTGCACCGCACACACATCCGGGGCGCACACTCGTACCTTGACAACGCTCCACTTAGCTCACTGCCTTCGCCACCCACCTAATGTGCACAAGGGAAATGGAAACGCTTTTCCAGTGTTCCCCTGAATGAAGAGTTCTCTATTAGTCACCACCAGCCTGGCTGGGCCCCTGGTGGATAGTACCATCCCTGCTATGAGGTACCAAAATAAATGGCTTTTGAGGTACCATGGGGAAATATACCGAGACCCGCATACAATTAAAACAGTTATTAATACTTGCATTGTTCCTGGCTGTGAGTGGGCATGACACCTACCTTTTCCCTTTGGCTGGAGCAAAACAAGAGAACATATGTTCTCATCACCGGGGCTCCCAACTGAGTCACCGAGTCACCAGGAGGAATGCTAAGTGCGAGGCCATACAGCCCCTCCTCCTGGCAGCTCCTGCTCCTCCCTGCCAGTCAGCCAGGCTTGGCCCATGATGGTCCGGGTTGGGAAACTGCATGTCTGAGTTTCAACTACAAGATTTTCCAGACTTCAATTTTGCCATCTGTCTAAAAAACTTTTTTTTGTTTAAGTGTGTGTGTGTGCGCGTGCGTGCAACATATGGGAAGGGGTAAATGTGGGGTGAAGCCAGGCGAGGGTGAGAAGCACAGAGAGAGCAGCAGATACTTTGACTCACCTTGTTGGGTAGAACGAAGAAAAAGGAACAGATGTGAGGACACTGAGCTTTTCAAGGAATAAGTCTGAGGAATGATAATTAAGTTTTTATCTTTTTTTGGGTGGTGGCAGGGGGATTATTATTATTATTATTATTGTTATCTTGCCTGGTTGGCTTCAGGTCATTCTGTCCTTCCCTCCTTCCTTCCCACCCTTCCTCCTTCCCTCCCTCGCTCCTCCCTTCCTTCTTCCTTCCTTCTTTTTCTCATACTTTCTCCTTCTTCCTCTTGTTTTCTCCTTTCTTCGTTGGGATTAGAAGTGTGAACTTTAGAGTCTCATGGGTGATCCTAGACAAGTTGCTTAACCTCTAAACTCTCAATGCCCTCATCTGTAAAATGGGGATAATGTCACTTGTGGAGATTAATACAAGAGAAGAGTTGGCACAGAGCCTGGCACCTAGCCCGTGCTCTGTGACGGGAAGTGTTGGTAATGGTTGTTATGATGCTGGTCATCATCACCGTCATTATTTTTCTTTCTTCTCAATGTTTCTTGGGCTACCTCTAGGTATCAGGCGCTGGTCCAGGCTCTGGAGATAGACATTTCGGTCAAAGTCCCTGCCCTTGGGGCACCCACAGTCTTGTGGGGTAACCGTCTTGCTTCCACATTCACTTGACTGCCTTTTAAAGGATGTAAGATTGTGAGTGGAGCAGGACTACTTGAAGGGAAGACCTTGATTGCCAGGTGCCGGGTGTGGTCAGGAGTGGGCAGAGTTTTGTATTTTGAGTTTTGATAATAGGATGGACTAATGGGCCTAAAATCCGTTTGTCACTTGGGAACCAAGGTTTCCTGGGACCAGGAAGCTAGCAATGGCAGAAGCACAGTTGGTTTCAGTGTCAATATTTGCCACATGTGGTGAGTAAACAAAGTCTCCTAGGTCAGAAGCCAGCTGTCTGGGAAGGGGAGATGGTGTCCAGCAGGGGCCCTGGTATAGACCAGACAGCTCTCTGTAAAGCAGACAAAAGAATTCCAAAGGGAGGAAGAATAAGAACTATCTTCCCAGCTCCCCCTTGGAGTGTTAGGTGGGTGGTGAAGGCAGCCCAGATAATCTCAAGATGAAATAGCCTTGGGGTAATTGAGAGTTGGAGACTGGAGCTCCAAGCAATATTCCTTCAAAATCACTGGTTTGCATAATGGAGTTGCCAGTCAGCCCTGAAATTCTCGGCAGGCTCCAGCTTCCACTCCCCTACTGCTCATGGTCACCACTGGCTGTTGCACCAGATCCTAAGCCCTTTTATCTGCATCTTTATGGCATGAACCACAACTGCAGTCACATTTTCAGAGAAACTGCAAGTTTGCTCTGCTAATTTAAGAAACCTCCAAATTCAAACTTACCAAGTAGATAAATTAGGAGGTGGTTATTTGCATCCCAGAAAGTCTTCTATTTTACAATAGGTTTCAGCCACAAGAATCCTTTAACTATCAGCTTCTTGTAGATCATTTTGGGGTTCATTTATACCTCACAGAAGCTTTGGGAGAAGACATAAAGAATTAGAACTACTGTTGTTGTCTCAACAGTTGGAAAGGAAGCTAAAACACCTAGTATTATGATGAAACTCTGTGGTAAATACTGTTTGATTCACAAAAACTTGATTGTTATACCATTATTTAAAAGTTGTATTAAATATGTTTTCATTCATTCATGCAACAAACATGTACTGAATACCTACTATGTGCCAGGCAATGTGATATAAGACATAGTCCTCATTTTCAAGGAGCAATAATTCAACAGTGACCATGTGGAATGGGAATTGCTGTGAGGAGGGTAAGCAGCAAACGCACTGGACTCATCAAGGAGGGTCTAGATCAAACTGAAAGAGAAGCAGTCAGGGAAGGCTTCCTGGAGGAGGTGAAGCTTAAGCTAGGTTCTGGAAAAAGAGTAGGTATGTGCTAGCTAAAGAAGAAAGGAAGGGCTATCCCAGCAGAAGGATCAGGCCGTAGGAAGGCATCATGTTCTAGGGCCCCCGGGGCAGTGGATGGAGGTGTGGGAGTGACAAGGATAAGAAAGAGGACAGAGGTCAGTCAGGGTCACAAAGGATTTTCCGCACCTCATCAGAGTGATTGAACTTTTCCTAAAAGCAATGTGGGCCATTAAATTGTTCAGCAGGGAGACCAACATGATCCTATTTGCATTTGAGAGAGATCATTCTGGCAGGAGGAAGAAGGGTGGACTAGGGAGCCAGGCAGGAAAGTGGCAGCCACACAGGAAGTGGCCAGGGCCTGACTGAGATATTGGGAGGAGGGGTGGAGAAGCCAGCTTTGGTACTGGGTCAGGGGGTTGGATCCACAGGACTGTGTAACTGGAGGGATGTGGAGTGTGGAGCACTGTAGTAACCACAGCTGCCACGTGCTGTCTGTTTACCCTGCATCTGGCACTGGCACTGTGTGCCCTGCGTACATCTGCCATGGGCATGAGGTCTGGGGATTATGAGGCTGAGTGCAGGGGTGACATCCCCAGGACGTCCAGGTTACCAGGCCTGAGGGTAGTAGGATGAGTACTTAGAACCAGGCACTAAAGCAGCGCCCCAAAGGGTCTGTAGGTGACGGACAAGAAGGAGTGGGCTAGGAAGCCTATGCCCAGCAGGAGGAGTGGACTCCTAACATGGCATTTTTGTTTGAAGATGCAGGAATAACCACATGGAAGTGAGAATGGGATGGAAAAACAGGCCTCCCCATCCCCTGCTGGCTTTCTGAAGGGGATCTTTGCACAGTCCCCATGGCTCTTCCCCAGCCGGCAGCCAACTCTTCCTCCTCCAAAGAGGACTGCCTGTGTACCTCCAGATGCGTCTCATCCTGAGCTCAGTGGCAAATATTGAACTATTTTTCAGAAGTGTTAATTGGGATTTTTAATTGACCGTAAGCAGGTTCTCAAAGGCTGTTTGTCTCTGGTGGCTGTTTATTCTCTGGGGGATGATCCCGCCCAGGGTGGTATCATTGTTCAGCAAAGCACGAGCCTCCCTGCCCCCCAGTTGCCTCTCCTTCAGTTTTGCCTTATTTATTTATTTATTTATTTATTTATTTATTTATTTACTTTAGAGACAGAGTCTTACTCTGTTGCCCAGGCTGGAGTGCAGTGGCATAATCTCAGCTCACTGCAGCCTCTGCCTCCCGGGTTCCAGCAATTCTCCTGCCTCAGCCTCCTGGGTAGCTGGGATTACAGGCACATACCACCACGCCCAGCTAATTTTTGTATTTTTAGTGGAGACAGGGCTTCACCATGTTGGCCAGGCTGGTCTCAAACTCCTGACCTCAGGTGATCCGTCCACCTCAGCCTCCCAAAGTGCTGGGATTACAGGCGTGAGCCACCGCACCCAGCCCAGTTTTGCCAAATTTAAAAATAGGAGAAAGTAAAGCAAAGTCTGTGCTGTCTTAGGAGGAAAGACTTGAAATGCTTTGTTTAAGGGTTGGCAGTGAACCCTGACTGACTCCGTCTCTGACAGTGGTCCTGTGGCTAGCAGCATTGTTAAAATATTATAGAAGGTCCTGCTCTGCTTCTGGCTGGGCGGAGGGGAAGCCCCCAGTTCACGTTGGAGCTTCTACTCCTGGCACTGGTCCAGTGTGTAAGGGAGAGAATCTGGCACAGATCTATCTCCATCACAGTTGCCACTCCAGCCAGGGAGTTGACTCCTTACTTCTCCATATTGATCAATGCTCCTTAGAGCATCCCATTATGCTAAGTGAAACAAGCCAGTCACAAAAGGACAAATACTGTATGATTCCATTTATACGAGGTACCTAGAGTACTCAAATTCCTAGAGATGGAAAGTAGAAGGGTGGTTGCCAGGGTCTGGGGCAGGGAGGAATGGGGGTTAGTGTTTAATGGGTACAGAGTTTCATCTGCAAGATGAAAAGTTCTAGAAATGGATAACGATGGTGATTGCATAATAATATAAATGTACTTAACACTGCTGAATGTAACACTTAAAAACAGTTAGGATGGTACATTTTATGTTATGCATATTTTGCCATAATAAAAAAAATGTGGAGAAAAAGTCAAGGACTACCATAAGAGAAGAAAGAGACAAATAGATCTGTTCCACGTTTGCCTGCGAATCTTTATGTTGGATCTTCCCATCAGTGTATGCAACAGGGCAGGACCAACATCCTAAACACAGAGGTTAGAAACCAGAAAACTGCCAAAGGGAACACTTACAAAAGAAGGCGCTATGTGAGGCAGGTGGCCTTGTGCAGGAGACTGAGCACAAGAGTCAGCCAAATTTAAGTTTGATCCTAGTGCTGCTGACTCAATCCTGTGTGATGTTGGACAAGTGATTTAACCTCTCTGAGCCATGGTTCCCTTATTGATAAAACGAGAAGACAATACTAACACTACCAGAGCCGCTATGAAGTTAAAAGCAATCTGTGATGTGCCTAAGGAAGTTCCTAGCAAATGGAGGGCCCTTGTTAAATGTTAGCTCCCATATTAGTCCCTGAAGATTCTTTTTTTTTTTTTTTGAGGCGGAGTCTCGCCCTGTCGCCCAGGCTGGAGTGCAGTGGCCAGATCTCAGCTCACTGCAAGCTCCGCCTCCCGGGTTCACGCCATTCTCCTGCCTCAGCCTCCCGAGTAGCTGGGACTACAGGCGCCTGCCACCTCGCCCGGCTAGTTTTTGTATTGTTTTTTAGTAGAGACGGGGTTTCACCGTGTTAGCCAGGATGGTCTCGATCTCCTGACCTCGTGATCCGCCCTCGTGATCCACCCGTCTCGGCCTCCCAAAGTGCTGGGATTACAGGCTTGAGCCACCGCGCCCAGCCAGTCCCTGAAGATTCTGTGGAGGAGGTGGGGTTTTCAGGCTGCTTAAATGCCAGCAGCTGCCTCAGATGACAAGGGAGGTTGTACTATTAATGGGTGAGCATGGGAGATGTCCTTTTCCAAGGTGTTGGGCAGGGATTGAACATGTTGGAAGTGAGCTGAATAGTGAGCACTAAGCTCATGGTTGTAACTATGGGAGATTAGCATTTCCAGCCCCCCTGTGAAGCCAGATAACGGAAGGGAGAGCAATTAAATAGATACTTGGGAACCTCTCTGCTATACCAGACACCCTGCTAAGCACTGGTGAAGCACAGACAAGGGGAGACGGGTCCTGACCAGCTGCTGCTCCCAGGCCAGGCAACAAGATGAGCGTCCCCGGGCTCTACACCCACCCTGGGGGGCCTGCAAGGAAGAAAAGTACGGCCTCCCCAGGAAGACGGTTTCACATTAACCAGTGTTCAAACCGAAACAGGCAAAACACTAACCCCTGTTTTTCTTTAGTAAATAATCTTCAAAGAGCACATTATACATTTATGATTTCTGCCCTGAGAGGTACCCCTAGTTCTCCTTACAAGTGCTTTTCTTCAGTCCCCACTTCATTTTCCTTAACAGCCATTCCAAGTCTCTTCCTTTCTCAATACCCCAAACCAGCTCACATCCCACTCAGGGGTGAGATGCAGTCCCCACCATTGAAGAGATCAAGCCCCCAGGTGGGAACCAGCTCAACTTCCCCATCTGTCTCTCTGAAGTAGCCTCCTGTTTGAAAACTCGAAGCAGCTATACCCCGTGCTAAGCTTCTTGCTCCCGTCTCCCCGTGTCATCCTGGATTTTCCTTCATCGTTAAGGATTACTTGCTAACCTTTCCTTCCTCACCTGCTTCTCCTTTTCCTTCAGCTTTTACTATGTGTATATCTTCTAATAATTCTTTTTATGATATCTTGTTTTTCAAGCTCTTCTCCAGTGATCCCTCCACTTCTCCAATGGCCCTTTTCACTAAACCTCCAAATTTGTCTTTGCTGACATTTATTGAGCTTCTATGACACGTTCTAAATGCTTTACTTGTCATATTTAATCCTAACGACAACCTACAAGGTAGGCCTTGCTATTATCTCCATTTTATAGTTGAAGAAACTGAGGCTGCTTGAATTAATAACTCACACAGCATCACATGGCTGTAAGTGGTGGCACCAGGATTTAAACCGAGCCTCATGGCAACCACCCAGTCTTCCAACCAGAAATAAGTCTCTCCATTGTCCCCACTGACTCCCTCAATGCCACTTCTTGGGGTGCTCATCCTCTGGATCTCTCTGTACACCCTCAAAGCTGTAGCATTTGGAATTCACTTTTTGGGCTTCCATGATACCACTCCGCCGGCGCTCCGCTAACCCTTCCTCAGGTTGTCTTAGTGAGTTCTTCCCTGCATCTATCTGCTGCATATTGGCTTCTCACTGGCTCTGGCCTGAGCTATCTTGTGTTGTTGTACATGTGCTCTCTGGACAAGTTTACCTGCTCTGATTCTAAGCACCCCCGGAACACTGATGACCCAACATACATGTCTGCAGTTCCTACCATGCTCAGCATGTCTTGAAAGGAGCTGAAGGCCATGGTTGTCATTTCAAATGTATTCTTGCAGGTTGGTTAGGAAGGAAGGAAGGAAGGAAGGAAGGAAGGAAGGAAGGAAGGAAGGAAGGAAGGAAGAAGGAGAGAGAGAGGGAGGGAGGAAGGAAGGAAGGGAAAGAAAGGAAAGAAAGAAAGGAAGGAAAGAGAAAGAGAGAGAAAGAAAGAAAGGAAAGAAGGAAAGAGAGAGGAGCGAGAGAGAAAGAAAGAAAGGAAAGAAAGAAAGAGAGAAAGAGAGAAAGAAAGAGAGAAAAGAAAGGAAAAGATCTACCCTGTTATTTAAGACAGAGATCATGGAAAACATCACCTGTGATGTCTTTGCCTTTCTTGCATCCCTAAGTCTCACAGATAACCAAGTCCTCTTGAGTCTACCTTCTCAGTAGCTGTGGACTCTCTTTCTCTCCCTTTTTTCCTACTGTCATTGCTTTTGTTTAGGACCTTGTAATATTTGCCTTGAGCACTTATTGTGTTGCTTCTGTTGTCTTCCCTCTAATCCATCCACCAGACAGCTGCCAAGCATCTTTCTAAAGTTCTATCTATCATGCTGTGTATATCCCTGTCTTCCAGTCACCTAAAGGCTGAAGGTCAAGTCTTTAGCAGGCATCCAAAGCCAGTACAGCCTGGCTCCAGTGCACTTCCAGCCTCATCTTTGATTACATACTTCATCTGCCACCCACCTGCACCCTGGGCTTTATTCATGCTAACTATTCACAAGTCCCTGGAAGGAAATCATACATTCAAATCTGCACCACAGAACACACAGTTCAAGATCTATCTGTCCTATGATGCTTTCCTCAACCAGAATGGCTCCCTCCCCTGGGTTCTCATCTAAGTTAGTTCAAGCCACCAATGTGCCACTTAGAACACCATATTACGGCTTAATGTTTAAGTGTACACCTCCTTGGCTAGATGGGGCAGAGACCTAGCTTTTCTCAACTGTGGCTGTCCAGAGCCCAGCATTCATTTGAAAGGAAATAGTTTGGGGGTGTAGCACATTGTAAGCACTCTATAAACCCTAGTTTCCCTCTATTTTGAGACATGAACAGAACAGGTATCAAAAGAGTATATACGGACACATATCTTTTTTTTTCTTTTTCTTTTTTTTTTTGAGATTGAGTCTCACTCTGTTGCCCAGACTGGAGTGGAGTGGTGCTATCTCAGCTCACTGCAACCTCCACCTCCCCAGTTCAACTGATTCTCCTCCTGCCTCAGCCTCCCGAGTAGCTGGGATTACAGGCATCTGCCACCAAGCCCGGCTAATTTTGTATTTTTAGTAGAGACGGAGTTCCGCCATGTTGTCCAGGCTGGTCTCGAACTCCTGACCTCAAGTTATCCACCCACCTCACCCTCCCAAAGTGCTGGGATTATATGTGTGAGCCACCATGCCCAGCCTGTGGACACATATCTTACTTAAAAAAAATAGATAGATAGATAGATAGATAGATAGATAGATAGATAGATAGATTGATTGATAGATAGAATCTAAAAATGACGGAGGGAGGGAAACCCTTATCTGCTACACAAAACCACACTTCACTGAGCAAAGAACCTGCTTGTACATTCAAAATAAGTCGTCTCAAAAATGGCATCTCCTGTTTGCATAAAGACACTAGACTGGACAAGAAGAGAACATGATGGCCACAGGACATCTTGGTTTAAATGAGGCTTTCGACAAAGTCTCTGACTATGTCCTTGTGGGCTAGGCTGATAAATATACTTGGAAAATAGTCAGTGATCCATTCAAATGAGCCTTTGGGGTCTCAGTTTCTTTACCTGTAATATTAGAGGCTTAGATTGGACAGCCCCTAAGTCTCTTCAGCTAGAAGAGGTAAGAAACTGAGACCCCAACAGCTTGTTTTCCTTTTTTAAAAATGCAGCTTATTAGTAGCATCATGAACTTATTTCTCCCAGCTCTGGAGCCCGTGCTGACACAGGCTTTCCCCAGCGTCTGTTGGTTTGTCAATGGCTGAACAATCATGTTCAAAGAATGTAGTTTAACAAGCTGATGTGTGCCTGGAGGGAGATGTCAAATGGTGGGGTGCAGGCCTTGATCCTTGACCCTGCCCATTCAGTCATTTATAAAGCTTTGGAGTAAAGGCCAGAAGGCATGTTTTTCAAATAAATGAATGACACAGAATGCAGAAGGGAGAGCCGATATGTGGGACTCCAGAATCAAGATCCAAAACACCTTTCAGACTGGAATGATGGGGTGAAAGTAAGATGGATCTTAACAGAAACAAATGGAAAGTCTTGCACTGAGGTTTCCAAAAAATCGATTCTGTAAGTATAGGCTGGGGAACACTTGACTTGATGTAGGTTCAGATATTAAAGTTTAGAGTTGATAACAAGAGGATCTTAGGTCGTCTTGGCTGGCTGCTAAAATGCCACAGCAAGATGCTGAAGATCTTTCTTGAGCTGAATTAAAGTTGGATTCCAAAGCAGAGGACGGAATGCTTCCTGTACTCCATGCTGTTCAGACCACATCAGAGCCCAGGCTCCAGTTCTAAGCATCACACTTTTGGAGGGACTTTGAGAAACTGAACATGTTGGAAGTGGGCACTCAAGATGGCGAGGGGTCTGGAAATGCTGTCTAATGAGAAACGCAGGAAAATGAAAGGGTAGTCTTCATGTGCATGGGGGAAGTAGACCAGTTTCACGGGCTCCAAAGGACAGAACTTGGGAGCTGTAGGACAGCCAATTTCAGTTTCATTCCATGCAAGGGAGTCATTTCAACGGAGTCTCCCCATCCAGCAATAAATACCTCTATGCAGGTCATGAGCTTCCCACCGCTAAAGGTGTGCGAGCAGGGCCTGGATGCCCCTCGGTCAGGGAAGCAGAGGGGAAAAGATTGATGGAGGTGCTCCTGAAGGTCGCTGCTAGTGATCAGCTTCTGATTTTTATTATGATTGTGATATTGGCTAATTATAGAACCATAGCTGCTATGACTCTGTGTGCTTGCATACATTTTTGAAACCAGACTTCCCCTTTCTCAGCCCACGATTCAAGCTAAGTGATAGTTGTGGTTTAAAAATCCCAACCAACATCTGGTTATCGAATACCTACAATGGACAGAGCCCTATCCTGAGTGTGTTTGGGGGAGGGATGGGAGAGAGAGGAAAGTACAACAGAAAAGGCCTTCACCTTTGGTATCTCAGACAAAACCCACTCAGAACGGCTCCAATTGAGACTGTGGGGGTGGAGAAAGTGACAGGCAAAAGGTGGGGGTCCTCCCTGCTCTCAGTCACAGTAAGCAAGAAGGAGACAAAGGGGCTGATGTAGCAAAGTGCAAAGAAGCCTGGAAAAGCAGAGGAGGAGGAGGCCAAGCAGTGGGAGGCAAGGAGAGGAGACGCAGGGGGAGGCAAGGAGAGGAGACGCAGCGGGGAGGCAAGGAGAGAACCGTGCCCAAGGGCTGCATCATTAGGAACCTTGCCTTAGGAAAAGGATACCTTGCCTCACCTCTGCACCAAGGTGTGAAGACTTCCCACCCCTCTAGGCCCAGCTCTCCAGTGAAATTGACATATTTATTTATTTTTGTTGTTGTTATTTTTTTTTTTTTTTTTTTTATTATACTTTAAGTTCTAGGGTACATGTGCATAACGTGCAGGTTTGTTACATATGTATACTTGTGCCATGTTGGTGTGCTGCACCCATCAACTCGTCAGCACCCATCAAGTCATCATTTATATCATGTATAACTCCCCAATGCAATTCCTCCCCCCTCCCCCCTCCCGACATATTTATTTTTAATAGAGCCCATTTGAGGCAGTTTGTGTTTTCAAAGGCTGATGTACTCCTAAGTACTTTTCATGCGCACAGCTTAAAAAAAAAAATGTCATTTCAGAATGGAAATGTTGACCTAAGGCTGGGTGGAGGATGGTGCCCTCCTGCAGTAAGGCCCCCTGCAGCCTCACCCACCCTTGGGTGGGATTCCACTCCATCTCTGAAAGCCAGAGCTTGTGGAAATGAAAGTTGTGAGCAAAACCCCCCCCCCCGGGGAGAGAAGGTGGAGCAGAATAGAGGAGAAAAAGCCTCTCCCAGCCCCTCCCCAGTTCCTTTTTTTGAACATGTAGTGTCGATGTAGTCATGGCTTTTAAACAACATTACACACACTTGTCGTCCAAGATAAAATGTTATTAAGATTAAACGCCGAGCGGGGAACGAATCCGACTTCCCACTGTCATATTTCAGCTATGTTGAGTGATTGCCTTTCGGTAGCCCTGGCTCCTAAGCAGGGAAACGGCATTATTATCATTAATAAGCCCATAATGGGGAAGAGAAATTATAAACATTTCTGCAACAAGCAGCCCTCCAATGTTAATATTTTATGAGCACACAGAGAAGCCTGCAACTGCATGTAAATGGCAGAATTATACGCAACCATAATGTAAACATGCATAATTGGGTTGAGTCGGTGGGAGTGGGGAGCCTGTTGGCAGAGGGCGGGGTGGCATTTACAGCCTGGGCGGGTCCCCAAAGGCAGAAAGTGGGAAGCTCTAGGGTCCTTGTTACTCAAACTCACCTCTCCCTGCCCCTTGTGTTTTCAGGGAGGTCCATCTCCCTAGGACCCCCGTGTGCAGAGAAGCTGCCCATCTGCTTTCTCACCTAACACGTCATCCTTGGCACTGGTCACTTTAGACTTACTCCTGAGACAGCCCATTCATTATCACCCTAAATGCCGTTTCCTGGGGATTTTCAAGTCTATTCACATGTGTGTGTTTCCTCCCTCATAAAATGTAGTATACACATCTGGGGGACAGAGAGCCTGTCCTTTGTAATCTCAAAGGGCGAAACGCATGTGTCACAGGAGCCCTAGGAAGGCTTTTTGGCTAGTCGTTTTGGTTTGAGGTTTTAGCTGTGGAACCCTTGCTTCAAACCAACAGTCTCGTGGGAGCCCAGTGAACAAGGCAGCTGCTCTGATGGAAGCAGGGTGAGCCCAGACGCTTCTCCTTTCCCACAGCCTCTTCCCTCCCAGGTTTCCCTGAGGTACCTTCATGAAGCACAGAGTGAGAACTACTGAAAGGTTCCCTTTTTCTGTTTCCAGATGATAAAATAAGAATAAGTGTGACCTGCCTGCCCCGGGCACTAGATCCCAGGTCCCCTGACTTCCAGGGAGGGGTAAGCATGGTCCAGGGGTGGCTGGGCCCTTCCTCCAGCTCTGTCATGGACTGGCTGGTAGCCTTGGACATGTCTTGCTACCTCTCTGAACCTCATGTCTTGTCTGTAAAATAAATGGAGACAGCTCGGCAATCCCTAATCCTCCTTCCAGCTCAGAAATCTCAGAGGTGTACAGGCCTCAAGGAAATCACAGTGGCCACTGATGTATGCAATGCGATTGATGTTGAAAGGCCCGTGAGGGCAGCCTGGAAACCCATGGATGCCTCTATCCTTTGGGGGGGGTCTGTAGTCACTTACCAAGCCCGCCTGGGTGCTGTTTTGGGGCTTTAAGCTTCCTGGGGCAGGAACTTGGTGAGGACTTCCCCATGCTGGGTTTGGACATACTGGGCTCAGATCCCAGGACTGGAGTTGACCATGAAGGCAGGGATCACAGTGCCCAGTACAGTGCTGGCTCTTAATAGGCACTCAATAGAATCTGTTGAATAAATAAATGGTTGGATTAATGAATTGCTTAACAGTTTTGTTAGTTAATGAAGTGAAGCAGCTCTGTCTTCAGACTTACTTCATTGTGTTTTTTTTTTTTTTTTTAAGTATAGTCTCTGGCTTTTGAAAACTATTTCTGGAGTGCCTACTAGGTGCTGGCAGCATGCTGGCAGCTTGATGAGAAGACAAGAACACCTCCGGCTAGAAGCCTGTCTCTTTTCCCTTCCCCCGTCCCCACCTCCTTGACTTTCCCTTTCCCCCTGCTCCTATTCATTATTTCTCTCCGCAGTTATGTTATTATTGGCCTTGGCAAAGAGTTTCAGGGGTGTCGTTTGTCTGAGCAACATTATGCAGAATTAAGTTCCAGGGTAATTTCTGATGCAAATACCTATCCTGCAAGAGAATGTGAATTAAGCCTGCTGGTCTCAGCTCGACAGAGGCAGCTGCATTTGAATCCAGGTCTCCAGCAGTCAGGGAAGCTCCAGGAGGGTGTGGGACCCCCTTGGGTTCCTCCTTGGGAGGCTCCTGAGTAGCCCATGACGTGGGTCCCAGGGCAGAAGGGAGCCTTGAGCAATCATCTCCTTCACCCCCGCTCTATGTCTCATCTAAGCACCCCAGAAGCTGAGGATCTCTGCCCTAACCTCATCCCTCCCTTCTATAGGGAAGGAGTTTCCAGAAATATGCTTCATTCCCTGCTGGCAGGAAGTTTGTCTTTATAGCTAACCCAGTCTTTCTTGCCATGTATTACTATCCTTTCACATTTCAGCGTGCCTACAATCCCCGAAGGACTGTGTTATCAGACAGACTCTGATTTCTTAGGGCAGGGTCTGAGAGTCTGCATTTCTGACCTGACCAGCTCTCGGGTGATGCTGTCCTGCACAGCACACTTCAAATAGCTTAGAAAACACAAAGAAGGTAAAGCAAACATAAAAGCACACGCAAACAGCTCTGCTTATTGCAGCTTCTTTGTATGAATCCCTTAAACGTTTCTGTCTAGAACCACGCTGTCTCTGTCTGCAAATTTCTTAGCCTCTGTGAGTCTCGGTTTCCTCATCAGTAAAACCGCGGTGATGATGCCTCTGTCCTGTAGTGGTTGTGAGGTTACCTGCTGGAAACAGAAGCCCCTGGGAAGATGATGGGAGGAGGATGGTGGCTATGCTGCTTCCCTGGAGCTTTGAGGCAGGGAAGGGGTCTCTGTTGCTCCAGAACCTACCCTTTGCATAGGGTTAGTGTCCTCAATGATAGCTGGTAGATGAGAGCTGAAAGAGTTACTCACTTTCCATGGAGAGTATGGAGGTTGCCAGCGGGACAGAAACAATCCCTGGCCTGGTTAGGATGACCGTGGTTAAAAAGGGGAAAGAAGACTATTGTGTAACTCGGGATAGCATTCAGCACTTGGTGGAAGTATTTTGAAGATGCTGGTGATTAGATTGTACATTCACTTAGGGCCTTCAGCCTCTTCGAAGTATCTTCCCACAGCCTGTCTTCATGGCCCTTTAAGGCAGGTAAGGTGGGCATGCATCGTTCCCATCAGGTACAAGGTACAGAGAGGCTGGGGGACCTACCCAAGGTCACAGAGCATGTCCTTGGTGGAGCCCAGCCCAGAATCCCATTCCCTGCCTCCTGGTCCTGTGTTCTTCCTGCCACCCTTAAATATAGGAGCTGCAAGTCTGTGTGGAGAGGGGGCAGGGATGGGTGGCTCTTCTCCCTGCCTTGATGATGTTGGGCTGAGGAGGTGAGAAGGGGGCTGCTTCTCTCTCCCATTCTTCCCAACTCTTATCCTGCTGGGATTAAGACCTTGTCAGGAATTAGCAGGCCTGACCTGGGCCCATCCCCGAGAACAGAGCCCTCCCTCTCCCCACTGCTTGGAGATGGGAGGGGATTGGTGAGCTGCTGGGCCTGCCCAGGTGCCATCCTTGATGGTTCATGGCACAGCCAGCGCCATCCCTGTCTGCTCTGCCCCTCAGGGTTGGAACCTCTGTAGCAGTTTTACGCTCCAAATTTTCTAAGTCATTATCTTCCCAGACACCATTTTTTTCCCTGTATTGCTGCTGCTATTAAGAATTCCATTCTTCCCTGCCCTTCTGCCAGTACTGGCGTGCTCTCTCTGCCCATCATCTGAATGAGTGCTTCTTCCTCCCTCCTTCCTCCGACAGCTGTCACGGACCGTGGGGAATGTCTTGGCCATGATTGTCCTGGGTCTGCAGGAGAAGCTGCCTGGATTCCTCGCAGGACTCCCCATAGACATCCTTGTTACTTGGACCACATGGCCCATCTGGCCATGAGGACAAATGGGGTCAGATCCAAGGTCCAGATCATCCAGCCCTCTTTCCCCTAAGCTCCCTGGGACCTTTGCATGGGAATGCAGACATGTGCCATCATTTAAGCTGCCCTTTTCAGTTTTGTTAATTATTCAGAATCTTGATGTCTTCTCTTAAAGCCTAGAGAGACTACACTTCTAAGCTCTGATTTCCTCACGTTTCAAACAGAATGCTAATATTAACCTTTCAGGGGTTTAGAGGAGTGTTCAATGTGCCAAACACTGTTGGGTACATAGTAGATGCTCAAAAAATAATTATTGAAACAAAATATTGCAAATAATTAGGGGATTTAAATGCAGATTAGTCTGGGCATGGTACCTCACACCTGTAATCCCAGAACTTCCATAGGCTGAGGCAGAATTGCTTGAGCCCAGGAGTTTGAGACCAGCCTGGGCAAAATAGTGATACCTCATCTCTAAAAAATAAATAAATAAATAAAAATAAAAATTTAAAAAAGTAGCCAGGCATTGTGGAGCACACCTGTAGTACTAACTTTGAGTTGGGAGGCTGAGGCGGGAGGATTACTTGAGCCCAAGAGTTCGAAACTGCAGTCAGCCATGACTGTACCACTGCACTCCAGCCTGGGTGACAGAGCAAGATCTTAACTCTAAAAATATTTTAAAATAAAAAATAAATGCAGAGTGGCTCCCAAATCCAAATAGCTCTTGACTTCTCCCTTCTCGTTGAAATTCTTTACCTGTGATCTCTTTGACTTGCCCCCTCACCCTCTGGCCTCTCCTCCTTTTCCTCCTGTCTCTCCTGCTGTAAATCCTCCCAGAGTTCTTGACCTTCTGCTTCTGCCTGCCCCCATCCATATTCTGCATGTGGACATCTGGGGTACCCCTGTGTCTGCAGCTCTGCAGAGATGGGGTTAATAAGAGCCTACCCACAGCCAGCAAACTCTCACAGTCACAGACTCAGAATCCTAAAGAGGAAAGACACATTCAATGTGTCATAATCCACTTTCCCACTCAGTGCCTGAGTCACCAGTTCTTGGATGCAAAGTGTAAAGATCGAGCTAAATAAATGTGAGTTACCATCATGGTCATCGTCATCATCATCAGGCCTGTGGAGGGTATGGTAGATGAGCTTCACCTTGTGGCCTGGATGGTCCTTGCCTCTGTGGTCAGATCTCTGAGGCCCTGAGGGTCCTGAGGACCCCTCTGCTTCTTTCTCCCACCCCCAGGCATGTGCCTGCCTCTTGCTTAAAATTCTGGATTCCCTTTATATCCAAGTGCCCCGTGGAAAGGACACTTGAAGGTGCCATAGTCATTTACACCTGAGTATGACCAAATTGGCCACAATCAGGCCAAGAGAACTTTGCAAGGAGAGGAGGTGCCGGGTGCCAGGGGACACGTGCCCAGGACTCTGCAGTATAGGTCAGGGACCTGGGCTGGGGAGGCTGATGGAGCAATGGCAGCTGTGAACCCTCAGTGCGAAGGCTCCTGCTCTTGGCTCTGCCACTGGTGGGATCAGGTCCAGTGCCTTCTTCTTTCTGAGGCCCAGTTAACACTTGTGCAAAAGGAAGGGTCAGACCCAATCATGTGTTGTGCTGTGCTCTGGGAACTACTCCCACCTGAGACTCAACAGAGGGCGGTATGAGCACTTGACTGTACCTCTGCCCACATGCCAAGAGCGGGTCAGCACTGGGACACCCTGGAGTTACTAAACTCTAAGGTAAGGGTGATCCACCCAGACCCATTACTCCTTCCCAGTCCCATCTTTCCACATAGTTCAAGGTCAGGCTCAACCCTGTCAGCCCATGGAGGTCTTTGGCCAGGAGCTGGGGCTCCTGTGGTGGGGAGGGAACCTGGTACCTCAGTTCTGGATTTCAGCTTCTCTTCCCTGCAGCCCTGTTCCAACATTTACTGGTTTTGGGTCAGTGGCACAGATGCAGCAGCAGAACCCTCCCTCCCATCCTCAAGGCTGTAGATCATAACAATCTTCAGGGGCCCAAGCTCTTTCCAGGTCCTGCTTTCCAAAAATGAGCCTCAAATGCAGCAGGTGCTAAGTGTCTGTTCTCATGGCCCCCTAGACAGTCATCATACCACTGCTAGCAGTTGTCCTCTCCCTTCACGAATGACAGGACTGTACAACTTTCCAGACATTTTTCGACCTGCAACTTACCTAGCCACACCCCTGGGACCAGGCAGGGTAAGTATGCAGATAAGGAAAGGCTCAGAGAAGTTGAGCTACCACTGGAAGTCACCCAAAGTTATGCATGCTTTCCGTCTCCTCCTGGGGAGCTCAGAGCCCACAACAGCTCCAGGGGTAGAAAGCAAAGCT
Source organism: Rhinopithecus bieti (assembly GCF_001698545.2). Classification (NCBI taxonomy): domain Eukaryota; kingdom Metazoa; phylum Chordata; class Mammalia; order Primates; family Cercopithecidae; genus Rhinopithecus; species Rhinopithecus bieti. The sequence goes on from NW_016807677.1 coordinate 1,176,160, forward strand.
TTGAGTTCTTCCGGAGTATTTGTAGGCACCTGTGCTGGAACCCCATCCCCTCTGAATCCCGCCACAGACCCTCTTACCTAAGGGTGCTGGAACCCCAGGTCCGCCCCGAGGGCATATGTGCTGCATCACTCTACCTGGTCCCAACTGTGCATGTCCTGCCCATGACCCTGGCTGGGCCTCCACCTTGACCCTGTTTTCTGCTAACCTGACCAGGGGAGGTAGGGAGAGGAGGAGGTAAGGAATTGAGGGGAAGGGTGGAGACATGAAGATAGCCGCTTTCTGGGAATCAGGAGGCCGGGATTCCAGCTCTAACTGTTAATTTTCTGTGTGACCTTGGACAAATCACACAGCCTGTCTGAGCTTCATCTTAGGAAAGAGCCGGATGAAATGATCTTTAAGATTCCTTCCAGCTCTGAAATCCTGACTCCTACAGCTTCCCTCACAATTCTATTGCCCACTGTGTGACCCAATGCCAGTGAATGTTGAGAGGCCTGCAGGAAACCCCAGGGACATCCCTAGGTGCTTTGATGCCACAGAAGGCCTTGGTTACTCTGCAGGCCTGGCCCAACTCTGCCCTTGGACCTCAGGCCTCCTGGGACAGGGACCTCAACAGGGAACCTCCTCTATTGCCAAGTTTTCCCATGACAGGCTCAGAGCAATGGCTGGACCGGCCCTGGCGTCTCCACTGGGGCCCAATTTGGCTTCTTCAAGAAGGGACTTCGGAGACTTCCTCCCCCGTGGAGCAATTAATCAGGCAAACTCCAGTCTCTCCCTTTGGCTAAAGAGCTGAGCCCTGGGCAAAGCCTCAGCGATATATGAAGAAAGCGGTCAGACTCCACTCAACACCTCATGTTGTATTTGTTCTCAAACACACACAAACACCTTTCAGTTTTACATTCTTTACTTAAAAGTGTTTCACATTCAGCAATACATTTTACATTAGGCAGACACATCTTATCAGAACAGAAGAACTGGCACAAAGACAGGAGGGGCCACCTCCATCCATATCTGTCTTTTCTTTTTTTAATGCAACTCCATCATCCCCTTCTCTCTCTCTCCTCTCCCTCTCTCTCTCTCTCTGCTCCTTGCTAACTCTGCATCTCTGTATATAATTGAGTTAAATGGTTTTGATATCCTGGCATCTTCACCCCACACACCCTCTTCTTCTTTTTTTTTTTTTTTTTTTGTTAATGAAATGTGTGAACAGTTTGTTCCCAGCTAAAAACAAGCACTGATGGGTTTCATACCTTTCTGTGTAGGAGGGAGAGGTAGGTTCTGAGCAAGGCACTGGCTGGCAGTGGGGGAGGCCACTGGTGGGAGGTGAGGTGGGGAGAAAGAAGGAGAAGGGAAAGATCCGTACAAAACATCACGTGTGATCTGTCCCTCTTTTGCTCTCCCCATGCACAAACCCTGCTGGGGTCCCTGTGATTGGCACATGGGCACAGGGACTTGGGAAGGCTCCATCCTTTGGGAAGTGAGTCAATACATCCATGGGTCAGGAGAAAGGCACTAATGCTTGGAATGGCCATAATGGGAGGTAGAAACCTCCTAAGAGTTTATTCCATCTCCAGGGAGAAAAGAAGGCAAGGTATTGATCACTACCTCCTGGCTTGAGGATGCCAACAGCACACACGTATCTGCAGCATTTGTGCACATATGTGTGTATGTGTACCACCCTTCTGTGTCCTTGAAAACAGGTATTGGGACCCTAGGTGGGGGTGATGGACAGGAGACAGCCAGCTGTGTGATAAAATTATGGCAGCTAAAATTTATTCCATACTGCCTATGAACCAGGAGTTTTAAGGACAGTGCTCACTTACAAAAATGTGTACTGTCTTTCTCCCACATTGTATGTGAGGAAACTGAGGCTTAGAGAGGTTGAGTCACTTGCCCAAAGTCACACATCCTCCAAGTAAGTAGTGAATCCATTATATGAGCCCAGCCAGTTGGCCCCAGAGGCTACAAGCTTGACCCCTCTGCTCTACAGGAAAGAGCCTGGAAGCAGAAGTCCTCTTTTATCCATCAGTTGTGTGACCTTGGGTTGGTCACTCACCTCTCTGAGTTTCCATATCCTACAGGGTTACAAGGAGACTGGAATACAGAGCTGCATGTCAATGAGCTTTGCAAACTTTGAAGTGATGTTGAGAAACTCGCAGATGACTGAACTCGACTCTCCTCTCCATGTTCCAAAGAGACTAGCAGATCACTTTACACCCAGTAGGTTTTGTGCTCTTAGCCTTTTCAACTTAGAGGCGTGCAGTCCAGTTTACCACTGACCTAAAGAAAGGATGCAGGCCGGGACGTCCTGGGACCAACCGTGCTCTGCCCTCTGTGCCATTTTCCTCATCGCTCAGTTGTTGGCACTCCCTCATTTCAGACCTCATCCCTCATCCCATCACATTTTATGACACTGCAGGTGTCTTTATAAGCTGCCTCTAATTTCTATTGGAGCAGGGTAAGATACAAATTAGTCAAGCAAATAAATAACAGTGGTTGTTCAATAAAAACTTCCTGGTTGATGGAATGAAGGAATGACTAAGGGTGAATGAATGAATGGATGAATGAGTGAAACTGGCCAGGAAAGGGGTAAGCCCTCTGCGGAGGAGCAGAGGGACATTGGCATGGTGTGAAGTGGGACAGATCTGGGTCTGATTTCTCTTTCAGCTGTTTAATAACAATGTGATCTTGGATAAGTCACCTAGTCTCTTCGGGCCTCAGTTTCCTCATCAGTAGAATGGAAGCCAAGAGATAGCAGGCTCAGGACAGTTCTCTTGCTTCCTTCCTCCCTCCAGCCAGCCTCTGGCCCTCACAGTTTTTCCTGAGAAAGTCATGTACTTGTCTCTGTCACCTCCAGACTTGGGGACATGGAATATATTCTCTCCTGGCTTGGCTGGGAGCGAGGGGTAGTTTCACCTACCAGCTCTCCCTCCCTTGGAAGAATCCTTTTCCAGCCTTTATGCATGGGCTGGAGGGGTTGTCAGGTCAAGGTGCAGGATGTCCAGGTAGAGCAGGAGCCAGCACATCTCAGTAGAACGTAGGAGTTCTTTTCACCTATTGTCCTCAAGAATTTGGCTTCAACTGAAATTCAGAGACATACAGAAAAGCCTCATGTGCCTCTCTCCTGGATGGGCCATGGAGAGGTGGCATCTGGAAGAAGGATGGGCAGGAACTCTTCGAGGTGAGGTAGGGGAAGAAGCACAGAGGCACGGTCAGGCAGTGGGGAACGAGTGGCTCATGGGAGGGCGTCTTCGGGTTCAAGTTCATGGCTGGAGCAGGTGGGAAGGAGGGAAGGCAGCAGTGATGAAGAGGTCTCTGGACAGGTCTGGACAGGCAGCGAAGGGCAGACGGGATGGCCTCATTCACTTCTCCAAGGAAGATGAGCTGCATCTTGCATGTTTCTGAACAGAACGCTGCTGCCATTCGAGGAGGACAATTCCTTGTCCTCCTGGGCCATCCTGTACACAGCAGGTTGCTGAGGAGGACCCCTGGCACCCAGGCATCTTTGTGACAACCATAAACACCCCCAGCTTCCTAAAGAGGGTAGGGTCTCACTGTCATTGAGAACCACTCTGTAGGTGATAAGAGTACACTAAAGAATGAAGCAGGAGTGACAAGATCAAATGTGTGTTTTTGAAAGTTCACTGTGGTGCCCAAGCAGAGATGTGCAGAGACAGACTGGGACAGGGCAGCCAGTTAGGAGCTTAAATAACTCTATCAATTTGTGGTGGTATTAACGGAAGAGACTCCCGGGGGCTGGAGGATTTGATGTGGGTGTTTGCAATTCTGCCCTGTGCCTTAGGAGGGACTCCCGAGGAGACAGTGAATAAAAAAGTCCAAGGATTAATTTATTAAATTAATTAAAGAAACAGTATCCACTAACGCCATTCTCATGTGGGTTTTCTGTTTCCTTTTTAAATGGAGAGAGGGGAGGATGCTGGAACTGGGAAAGAGGGGCAGGGTAGCCATGAAGGAGAACACAGTCTCCAAGCAGCCATCTCGACTTTGAAAATTAAAAATGGAAATTCAATAAAACCCTGGAGTGTCAAGAGACTGTTTTCCAACTTGAAATCCTGCAGCTTGTCCAGAGGGGCCTGCCTTGGAATAGCCTGCAAAAGGGAAGCCTTTCCCAGTTGCATAGGACTTCACTGCCCTGTGGTCAAGCCAGGGAACCTTCAAGGACGGGGCAGCCTATGTCCCCAAAGCACATAGGGATGTTCGTGAATGCACATAAGAATCACCCAGGGTGCTTGTTAAAATGCAGATTTTTTGAGTCTGTGGGCCCAGGAGGGGGCTGGAGATTCTGCATTTCTAAAGAGGGTTCAGGTGATGCTGATGCTGCTGGCCCAGGGGCCACACTAGGTGAGTGGCAAGCCCAAAAGCCTTGTTGGACCCTGCCAGGCCCGTGTGTTCACAAAGGGGTTTGCTGGGAGTCAGCAGAGCTTGAAGGGCGTGGGTGGGAGAGATAAGGGTGGGTTTGCAGATGCATGTTTTGTGTCCCTGGGACCCAGACAGCTGGTGGATATTTAGACTGGAAAATGCAAGATGAGAATCCAGGGTCTGAATGAGGGAGGATGAGGGAATGTGGGGAGCATAAGCCCCTCTTCAGTGGTCAGCTCTGGGACAGTTCCCCTTTCCCATGCCCTTTGAGTAACTTGCCACCCTCAGGCTTCACCTCATCAGGCTCTGTGCTTCAAGAGCTGGCCAGATCTTCTTCCCCTGGGTTGTCACCGCAGCCATCACTGCTGCCCTCACTGCTGCAGGTCCAGCCCCTTTGTAGGGGAGGGGACCACAAAGGACCCTGCCTGGTGGGGGTGCAAGCCTGCTTGACCCGTCAGAGCCTCCCAAGGTACCCTGTTTGATCTTTCCTTGGCAAAGCGGAAGGATTTGGGAAGCCTGGCCCTGGGGATGCTGTCCTTACAAGACCTGGTGACCCCACTGTGGAATGGGAGCAGACAACCACCATGGCAGCCTGGCCAGCACAGGCCACAGGGATGATGGGAAGGCTGCTCTGCTGGCTGCCTTATCGCGGACTCCAGTCTGCGTCAGTTCTCCCCCGCAGAAGTCCCTCCCAGCCCTGGACCTGTGCCTCCATGCCTTCCTTTGGAGTGCTTTTCAGATCCCTGAGACGCTCTCACAGCTGGAATGCCCTGCTCTGGGAAGACCCCTACACTTTGTGCTCCGTGAAGACCCCTACACTTTGTGCTCCATGGCCTAGCTAGGATCTGAGGGCACCTTGTGCAGGGGAGTGGGACTCCCTGTGCCATGTTGCTCAGGGCTACGGGGGCTCTGCACCCACAGGAGGGTCAGGGGCCACAGCAGGACCACCAGGCTTGGGGGCTGGAAGTCATGGGTTCTGCTTCCTACTCCCAGTGTGGACTGGGACAAGTCACTTGGGTTTTCCTGGCTTGGGGGTCCCATTTGCATAATGGAAAAGAAAATCTTTGCATTTTTTACATTACATTTTAGCTCAGGAGGACAGCAAGAGAAAGAAACCTGGATGGCAGAGCTAGGCTGGAACTCTAGAGATCTCATGGTCGGGCCCTCTCTTCAGCTTAGAGAAGGCATTACCTTCATTGATGGATAGCAACCGAGGGAAGCCCAGAGAGTTGACGAAAGGTGCTGAGAATGGAAGGAAATGGGAATCCAAACAGCTAGGACTCAGGCCAGGCAAAGACCTAGCAAAGTCCAGGGCATCGTAGGACATGACTCAAGAGTCTTGCTGCTCCCTGGACGTCTGTGTCATGGAGAGGAGGGTATCATATCTGACATCTGAATTCTTTATCATCATTGTGGAGGGACTGCTCTTCCTGGTGGGCACATGATGTACATTCTAACAGGAAAAGTTTACTAAGCTTAGTTTCCCCCCTTTGAAGAATGAGCTGAAACAAATTGGCCTGCTGGGTTTGTAGGCTGCTGCTGTTGTTCTGGCCTCCCCAGGAATCCAGGAGAACTCAGGCAGGCTTTTTGTGAATTACATTAGAATAGGCTTTGAGCCCAGACAGCAGGGAAGGTGAAGGTGAGGTAGAGCAGTGGCCCAGGGCCCCCAGGAGGAGAGCCAGACACTATCCTAGAAAGGGTGGAGCAGCTGGCAGCTTTAGGAATATGAGCAGGTTATGCTGGGGTACAGGGTATGGCCAAGGTCGTCAGAGAAATTACTGCTCACCAAGGGCTGGAAAAAATCACCCATCACCCAGAAATCACAGCCAGGTTTCAAAATAGCCATTGGTGGAGTCTCCTTTGAATGCAACCCAGTCTGCCAGGCCTTCTGACTGCCTCTCCTCCTGGAAGTTCCCCTGACCCTCTCTGGGGAGGAAGGGCTGCTGACTGCACTCCCACAGCTCCAAACACTGCACCTGCTGCCCGGTTCATGAATCCTGGTGTTTGCTAGGTCTCTTCCTGGGCCTCTGGGGCAGAGAGGCTCTATGGTTAGCCACAAGCCTGCTGGCCCGGGGAACCTAAGTCCACCTGCAGCTCTCCCTCTGCTCCGTGCCTAACACGCATCGCCCCAGAGTGGCCAGACCCAAAGTCAGCCTCTGGAGTGGCAGTGAGCCCTGGCCTCTGCTCTGGCCCAAGCAGACCTGAAGTGGCCTTCCATTCAGCAGAAGGCAGTGGGGCCACTGAGCCTGGGAGGAGCCCCTCCCCCATATGTGTCCCATCACTTTGGCTGCAGATGTTCTCCGCTTGAACCTGCCTCTGGCACTCATTTGCAGACAATCCAGTAGCATTTCTGCTCTCTCAGTCACTAGTATTGAAAACTCGTTACAATCCTATTCAAAACCCTCTCTTGGCGGTCACCCCATTCCGAGTAGAAGCCAAAGTCCTCACCTACAAGGCCCTGCTCAGCCTGGCCTTACGCCCTACTCCTCTTTGTCCTCATCTCCTGCCACTTCTCCCCATCTGCCTTCTGATGCATGCCATTTGTCCTGAAATATGCCAACCTGTGCTGGCCCCTAGCCTCAGAACTTGCTGTCCCCCGTTCTGCTTCCTGGAGTGTTATTTCACTAGGTACCCATGTGACACACTCACTCACTACCTTCAGGACTCTCAGGAATGTCACCTTTTCAGAAATGCTTTCCCTGACTCTCTCTCAAATACAGCTGCCCTCCAACTTTCCCTGCTCAACACCCCTTCCGTGGTACTTAACTACTTAACACCATTTGACCTACAAGGTATTTTCTTGTTTGTTTAGTTTACCACTCCATTGTAAACTCCAAGAGGGCAAAGATTTTGTCCATTTTATTCTTTGCCATATCCTCAGGCCCTGAGTTTCTGCACATAGTAGATGCTCAGTAAATATTTGTTCATGAATGTAAATCAAAACTGCAAACCCTCATCTATCGAGGCTTCTCCTCCCCCGCACCCACCCCACCCTGTAGCCTGGGGCTCACTTAGGCTAGGTAACCCTGCAAGGAGAAAACAGGGGCGGGGATCTCTCCCAGCTTCACCATTCCCCAGCTGGCTGCAGGCTGGGAGGAGGGATGAGAGGAAGAGGGTAAAAGGGTCATTGTACTTAGCAGCTGCAGCTGGTACAGCAAGTGTGTCAGCCACCCTCTTTCTCACAGAAGATACTGTGAGTTATTTGGAGGCAGCTCTCTGGGCCTTTAACACTGCACTGTTCCCCATGCAGGCAATGACCTTTCTGGTTGGTCTCCGGAGTCCGCCTTAGCTCTGTTCTAGGACACACCGCACAGCCTCTTTCATCGGCAGGCAGTCCTGGGAGTGCAGTCTGAGACAGCTCTGTCAGAGGTGCGGTGCAGCACAGGGTGAAGATCAGGACTCTGGAGCAAGGCTGCCTGGAGTCGTCCCTCCTCTAATGCTCAGTAGCTCGGCAGCCTTGGGCAAGTCCCTTCAATTGTCTGTGCCTCAGTTACCTTAGCTGTAAAATGGGGTTAATAAACACATTTTGTTAGCATATCATGTGTCCTTCAAACAGAGCCGGTGCGCAGAAAGTGCTCAGTAAAAGTTAGCCGTGGTTATTGTCCCCTCTGCCCCTTCTGCCCTGCACGGTGTCTCCCTGCCCCTTGGTAGGCAGAAGTCCCCCATGGTCCTGCAGCCCTCCAGAACATTCTCTGCTCCCTCTTCCCACTAGCCAGGGTCCTCACCAGCCCCTGCCCTGCAGCCGCAGAACCCAAGCCTCATTCTCCTGCCCCAGGACTTCCTCAGCACCCTCCCCTTTCCTTGCCCCCTGCTCCCTCCCTGGCTTTCCTGGGCTCACAGGACCACAGATAGGACCCATTTTTCAGACACACACAGGGAACCCACAGAATGCCCCAGTCTGTTAAAAAAGAACCTCATCCCACCACTTCGTTCGATGCCCATTCTATTTCTTTTACCCAGACTGGAGCTGTGATGGGCTTAGGGGCTTGGGACCAGCCCCCAACCCCACCCCTTGGCAAGCCCTTCTCAGAAGTCTAGCACCTCTTCTTAGAATCTAGACATCCTTGTCGCCTATGATTCTCAGCTTTAGGCTCCTGAAGAAATTCTGAGACCATGAGAAATGCCCTGTTTTACATGCCATCATCACAAATTGAGGATATCAGAGACGAAAGGAGACGGAGATTCAAGCTTAAGATTTGGACTTATTCAAACCTTTGTGGGAGATGTGAAGAAACTGCCACCCAGCAAGATGAAATGATTGAGCCAGGTCCCTCACTGGTCAGGGGTCTCCAGGCCTCCTGCCTCCCCTCCCAGTGCTCTCCACCCGGCCTCTCCTGTCCCTGTGGGACTCTTCTTCAGTTAGCCTTCTCGTGACTCGGCCACACCCCTCCGCGATGAGCATCTGATGGGGATACTGACAGCAGCCTGGGCGACACTCCCAGCCCACCCACAAGACTGTTTCCCAGAGGCGTAACCCTGGGCCCACTGGGAGCCCACAGCTCCCAGTGCCGACCCCTCGGGTAGCGGAGTGCGGCCCTGCCACCTGGCCCTGTGAAATGAAGCTTCCACCCACACTGCTTGCTGGGAGAGACATCTGCTGAGCAGCTGCTGGTCCGTCCAGACAGCTCTAGGCCCTCCCTGGCCACCTGTGATGGAGGCTGATTGGGCTGGAGGTGTGACAGCTTCCGAGGGCTTAGGAAGGACTGGTCCCAGGAGCACCCCATCTGTGCAGTTGTGGCAATGGAACCCCCTGGACCCTTTGGGGAAAGGAGGGCTGGAGAGGCAGGTTTGGGGCCTGCTATGTTAACAAGGGAAAGGCGACTGGAGGAGAAACCAGATAGCTCCCAGACCTCACTCTCGTGCCCCACAGGTGTCCAGAGCCACTTGCATTGAAGTACAGTTAAGATGTTGAATGGCAGAAGAATCTTCCTAGCCCTGGTCCAAACGCTTTCCTTACCCCTTTTGTAACGATAAAGGAGAGGTCTGGAATGTGTCAGAACCATGTCTAATATCTCTGCCTCATTCCCTGCCTTTGAATTGTAAAAACTCTGCTATCTGATGCTGTGGCTTTCTTCTTCCTTCCTCTCTTATGATTGCTTTTTTTGTAATCAAAACTAGCAATGATTTTTTTTCTGCCAATTTGTGATAATATTGCCAGTCCTTTCATTGGCTCTCTGCTCTATTTTACTGTTTCAATCATGATAAACTTTTTATGAGAGAATCTGGTGGGTTTGGAACCCATTAGCAGAACTGCAGCTCGAAAGCACTATTTCCTCCTCTACTTCCCAGCTCCCCTTCACATCCCCAGCCCCAACTCATAAAAGCTAGCCCTGGAGTGGGGACCACTCAGTGTGGAGAGAGAATCCTAATCAGGAGTGGGAGCCGTTCGATGCAGTTTGCATTTCACCAGGAGGAATTATTGATAAAACCGAGGCTGAAGTGGCCAGCTGAGAGTCTGCGGGTTACTTTCAGAGCTGCTGGTGGATGAGAGATGAGAGCAGGTGTCAATAGCCGGCCTTTATGCCAACGAGAAACGGTGCCCGAGATGCTTCAGTTTTGGCCTCTGCTGGGGGGGATAAGGGGGACCTGCACTTAGAAAACCAACCACGCAGCTAGGCCTGTCCTTACAGTGATTTCAGGTTTCTTCTCACATGCCCAATTGTCAACTGGGACCCATGTCTGAAGGAAAGGAAGCCCCCCAGACTGAGGTGGGAGTATTGCTTGAGACCAGAAGTTTAAGATCAACCTGGGAAACAGGGTGAGACCCTGTCTCAAAAAAAAAAAAAAAAAAAAAAAAAAAAACAATTAGCCAGGTGTAGGAGCACACGCCTGTAGTCCCAGCTACTCAGGAAGCTGAGACGGGAAGATCGCTTGAGCCCAGGAGTTTGAGGCTGCAGTGAGCCATGATCACACACCACAGCATTCCAGCCTGAGCAACAGAGCGAGATCCTGGCTGGCAGGCTGGGAAGCATAACCCTGATATTTTGTGGTATGTTTGAAAATGTTCCGAGTCATGTTATTGTCTGTGTGTGTGTTTTTAAAACAACACATTAATGAAACAGACTATCCCTGAGTAGAGTTACAAACGCTACACACACTGTTCTAAGTCCTTCACATCTGTTAACTCATACATCCTCATGGCATGCTTGTGAAGGAGTTGCTGTTACTATCTTCTTTTTACAAATGGGAAACAGAATGGGCGATAACTTGCCCGAGGTCACACAGCTAGGCAGCAGCACAGCCAGGATTTGAGCCCAGGCAGCTGGCTCTGGCATCTGCTCTCTTAAGCATGCCACTCTCTGCCTGATAAGACACTTTACCTTTCACAAATCTGCACCCCACCCAGATCATCCCATGTGGTTCTTAGGATCCCTATAGGACAAGCATCCAGGGCAGATTTGCCCCATTCTACAAATGCAGAAATACAGACTCAGAGAGGTCATCTCATTTGCCCAAAGTCACCCAGCTGGTAGCAGCAGAGAGAATCTGAACACACAAGTACAGATTTAAAGGGCCATCTCTCTGAGGGATTTGTGAGGATATTCTTCTGCTTGGACCACTCGGCCCTCCCACGATGCAATTGCCTCTCTTCAAGTCCATACAGAAGAAAGGGCTGCTTGGCCAGGTGCCTCATGGAAGACTGGGATCCTGAATCTGCAGCGGGATGTCTGGGTGGGGTACCATGCGGGGATACTTACTACCTTGACAAATATCCCATTAATATCTAGTGAGAGGTCTTGGCACCTGGTATGCATGGCCCAAATCGTGAGGACGTGGTACCCATGCCATTTCGGATGACCCCATCCACTGAGAGGATCATGACAGTTCCTTCTGGCCCATCAGAAATGCCTCTACCTAGAACTCCCTTACCTTGTTGTAGAACGTGGGTACTGCTTTGGCTTCCCCCCTTCAAAGAACCCAAAACTTCCTGCCTTCAGTAGTGACTCCACCCTAGTGTCCACCTAGGATCCCCCAGTCTGGAGACAGGCCTGGCTGGAAAGCTAGAAAGGAGAACCAGCTATGTCCCAGGTGCTATCCACAGCACCTGCCAGGCACACCCTAGGGCTCAGGTCATGAGGAAATGCGACAGAACCAGCATTCATATGAGTATGTGTTAAATACAGCCGAGAGGACCTAAAACTAGTACTGGCAACGTAAATCGCTTTGGATGTAAGTGCCGCACTTGCTTCCTCCAGTGGAGAATCTACTGAAGGCATGCAAGGTGAGGGAATGGAGGGAAACCCACCACATGAATGAGCCTCGAGGAAAGGTGGATGTCTGAGGAAAGGATGTGGGACATGCGCTTCTAATTGAATCCATTTCTTAGCACCATCTTCCCGGGCCAGCTCCAACCTGCACGTGTGCACAGAAATAAGGAGGTAAATAAATGGAAACGCTGAGTTCCAGGGCAGTCTAAAAGGTTGGGGAATGAATCAATGTTCTCCCCAGGCAGCTGTCCGGAATGAAGTGTAATAGTTAATAAAGGCTGATTGTGCACACGCACAGCTGGGGCCAACCAACAGTGTAAGCCCAGGCCTGGGAGCCTCATCCTCTTCCTGAGCCACCCCCACCTCTCCAACCCAGTGGTGATCACAGGCTGATTAAATCAGACTTCTAGGCAGCAGGTCCAATTAGACAGGGAGCAGGAGGCTTGGGCATTACCTGTGGCTGCGCAGGACATGTCAAGTAATCCTTAATCTTTCTGATTTGCCTCCCTGGGCATGGGGAGTTTGGTGGGGGGCAGAGGATGGGAAAATGGGGATGGGGCCAGACTCTTGAGGAAAGCAGACCATCTGCACTTGGGATAGGCCCCCGTGAAAAGCACTTTCTCGAGCATTATGGGAAGAAACGAGCAGCAGACAGGATTGCCTGCTTGGGGAGTTGACTGTCTTCTGGTTGGAGAAGTCCACACAGGAGCTGGCTCAGGAAGGTGCTTAACGTAAACAGAAACACCAGCACAGATCTTAGAAAAGCAGAGGATAATTCAGAAATCACTGATATTTGGCTTTGAAATGCATTGATTTTCCTCCCAGAAGATTTACCTACCTAATTCCACTTGGCTTAAGCAAGTAATAAAAACGTGTTTGCCTTTCTTGATCACAGTTAGACTGGCAGCAAGGGCCAAGGGTGTCATGCTGACTGGCTGGAGGAAGGTACTCTGGGTTTACAGCTTGTCCACAGAGAGCCACAAAAACAGGTGATGAAAACTGATTGCCCGAGGAGATGAGCAAGCCCAGGGGAGCACAGATGTCTTAAAGCCCAGATCCAGGCAGGTGGTCTGGGGAGGCTTCCTGGAGGAGTTTCCACTTGACTTTGGGAACAAGTGCAGAAATGTATTAATACAGCACACCCAAAGGTTTTTCTTCCTCCACTTCCTACTTCCAGACATAGGTAAATCAATTGGCATTTGTCTCCTTACTTGGCATAAAAGGCACTCATCCTGCATGAATTGTTAAGTGTGTTGTACGATACCCCGAGTCTTTGAATCAGCTCAACAAGTATGCTGGGCTCATGGTGATACTCAGTTTAAGCACTAGAGGAGAGGAGTCAAACAGAACCCAGAATGACAATGACATGTATTGAATAAGAAAATGGGACACGTTGGACAAACAGCAGGACACGTACAGCATGTGTGTTGCCCACTCATGGGCTCGCCCTGGATGCCCACGGGCTTCTTGTGAAGTTGCTGTGATTGCGTCTCCGGGAACTGTTTCATGTACAGGTACTCATGTTGAATTCCTGAGTGATGGCAAATCCTTATCCTTGGAGCACTTTTTTTGACTTTGCCAGAAGAAGGGCACTGATCTATAAAGCCAGCAGCATCTTTGTGAATCTTTGCTAATGGGAAAGCCGTGTGATTGGGGAGCAGGGGGAAATGGCCAGCTAAAGGTCTAGTGAGTGCCCCTAAAGAAAAAGCCACTAGCAAAGCACTGGTGATGTCAAATACCAACCCCAAATTATACAACAGGGACTGCCTGCCCCTCTGTTCAAGGGTACTGGGCTGGGAGGCCGGAGGCCTGAGTGTAATCCTTGCTTCCACAGTAACCTGCTGGCTCCGTTGGAAGAATCCAACCTTCCGAGCTCTGGTTTCCTCGTCTCCAAATTGAGGGGGTCAGCCTGGATGAGGCCCAAGGTTTCTTTTACCCCCACCTGCAATGACATGAGATAAAGTCTCCTTCTCCCCCACCCACTCTGCCTTTCTAATACTGTGGCCATGCGGTTTCCATTTCTATTTGCTTCTATGGTCCAGGATCTGAGTATTGCTTTTGACTGACTGTAGGTGTAATAGAATTTGTACCTTCTCAAAATTTAATTACTATCAGTAAATGATCAATCAATCCATTGATTAACTACTTATTGATTCCCCCTGATGTGACTCTGAGACAGTTAGGCTGCATTTGGAACACAATCCTTTGGTAATTGGCTTATACTGCCGGGCAAACAGCCTCTGTTAAAAGGCATTTGGGTCTTGGCAAATGGCTTTTTATCTAAGTATTTATTTCTCAGATCCTAGACTGCTGTTGGGAGACATTTTATGTGTGTACTGGGTTTAGTAGGTAAGCCCCGAGATGTAAACATGGACTCCACGTGGCCACTGAAGTCCATGGAAGAGACTGAGGCCTTTTAACTGAGGGTACCAGGATAAGTCATCTCACCTGAGTGTGGCCTCTGCAACCTGCTCTATGAAGCGAGGGTTTGGGGCTCCATGATCTCTAAGAGCTCAGATTCCTTAACTCTGATTCGAACTGTCCATTTCACAGTCTAGCTTAAAGAGGCAGGACATTTGCATATCAAACACTGCTGCAGGCGCAGGTTGCCCAGGCTGTGTCCCTCTCCAGGAGCTGTGGACTGGGCTGGTGCTTTGAAGTGTTAACGTCAAGTGCATTCCTTATGCCAGGCACAGGCCAGAGGGAATTGGCCTCCTGGTTTCCGAATGTGCACCTCTTTCAACGTGCAGCCAGCTCTCAGTTATCCATGTGGATAGGTGCGTGGAGAAAGGAATTCCAGTCCGACTTCCTCTGTCACCCAGACCCTCTGGGCGCCTTCCCTTCTGTCAAGTTATTACGTGCCCAGGAAGACAAATTCATTTCACTGTCAACATCAGCAAAATAACCCTCAGGGACAAGTTTGCTCCCGCCTTCCCCATGCCTTTGCCCAAAGTCTTAATGGATTCTCCAGTCAAGGGTGTTCTAGAAACCAGACTACAATAGAAGTAAGGATGAAACGTTACCCAAGCACAGAGGCAGAGCCCTTTCATTCAGTCCTGGGGAGTGGCCAGATGCCTCCAGGAGGAGTTATGCCGCTTAGTGGACAATCACAGTGGCCTCTGACGATAGCCTCAGTTGACCCTTCCCATCAGCCCTCACGCAGCAGCTGGAACCTCCTTGTGCAGTTTGAATCTGAGTCTGTCATTCCCTTGTTTCGAAACCTTCGAAGGATCCCCATTCTCTGGAATCAAGTCTGGTTTCCCCATTATGATATACCCGGTCCACCCTGGTCCAGCCTAACTTGCTGCTCACCTCCTGCCTGTTTGCCTGTCTGCCTTGCACATAATAGGTATTTGGTATTTACTGGAGTGAATCAATGAATGAGTGGGTTTGGTTCTGAGTGATAAAGAGAAGTTGAGGTATATACAGTGTACTTAAAATTAGGAGGAAGAGCCAAGCATCACAGTGCTTAACCTCTTTCTTTTCCTTACTTAAAGGCACACAAATGTCGCCAAAAACTTAGGAGCCAGAAAGTTTCCTTCCTTTAAAAAGGGTCTAGAATCACAGACTTGGCCAGGCCATCAGCTCTTGCTTGACATTTTCATGGGCCTCTGAGGCCGCTGTGGTCTGTTCCTTGCCACTCTTTGAGCCCATCTCATGCCACAGGCCCGCTTGCTGATTGAGTTATAGCCACACGAATCTCAGTTTCTCAGACGAACCAGGGTGAGAAACTGGTTCCATCTGCCCCTGCCCCAGGGCCTTTGCACATGTTCCTTCAGCTGGAAAGCCCTTCCCCCATGCTTCACACTTGGCTCCATCTCATCCTTCAGGTCAGTGTAAATGTCATGTTTCTCAGGAAATGTCTCTTTCCTGACCTACCTAAAGCACCCCTTGTCCATCTCACTTTCTTCCTGGTTTCTACCCGAACACTCCCATCTTTGTTGTTTTTAATCTGGTCTTCCTGACTACATTGTCAGCCCCATCAGCACTAGGGCCGTGTCTGTCTTGTTCACTTGTGTATGCCCCGGGCCCAGTGCAGAGCTTGGCTCTAAGAAGGTCCACTAGCTGGTTGTTGAATGGATGAAGGATCTGGCATGGGAGGCTTGGGCTGGAGAAAGTCGTGCTGCCGTCTCTCACCACTCACCCAGCTCAGGCAGATGGGAACCTTGAAGGTCTCCCAAGGCAAGGTGCCACCACCAGCAACGTGAGGCAGAGCTTTCTCAGAGCCAGCCCGAGGGCCCGTCCCCCAGACCATCTGCCCACCCTGGTGCCTGCCTGTGCCAGCGCTGCCAGGCCCATTGAAGCTGCCCTTCAATGGAGGACTTGTCTTTGAGGGCTGCACTCCCCAGCAGGAAGCCCTTTGGCTTTCTCCTTTTATGGGGAATTTTTGCTGCTGGATTGACTGTAATTGTTGGATTTGCATTTGGTACACCTGCAGCAAGAGGCCCTGGGGGCACCTAGGCATTTGGAAATCAATAGGAATAAACAAACAAATATATTCATAGGAGTGGGATCTGGAGAGGAGAGGTGGCTGGAAAGGGAGGGAGAAAACAAATCCAATTGCCAGGCTTACCAGTCTGCAGCAGAAGACCTGTTTCCCCCACCACTGCCGCCCCCCAGACTGACTCCAAGCTCCCTGCCAAAGTACCCGCCTTCTATCACTACAGTGAAACTGAGACTGTAATTTGGGTGCTAGCCTGAATGGGTTCATTTCTTTTTATTAACTCCAGCATCAGGGTTTTAGGCAAGTTGGCTATTGTTCACACCTCACTCCTCTTCTCTCTACTCCCCACGCTTTGAAGCAGCAGGAACAGCAGGAAGGAGATGGCATTGAGCAGCAGAAGTGGCTGGTGTGAGACCCAGTTGCTTTGCAGTCAGATGGGAGCTAGAGCCCGAGCACTGGTAGGAGGGTCGGGGAAGGCAAACTCTCTCTGCCTGGAACCCAGTGCCATTCAGGGACTGGCACAGGTGTCTGCCTGGGCTCACTTGCCAGCATCCCGCAATTAGAGAGGGACCTGGCCAGCCTCCCAGGTACCCGCTGGGCTATAGCATAATGAGGCACAAAAACAACCAATGGGCACACTGTGCTTTGCAGATTACAAGGTGCCTTTACATATCCTCATGCCGAAGCCAGTTTTTGCTGAGAGCTTGCACCAGACTCCCAAGACACTCAGCAGCTGGCTGGGGGCTGCTCTGGAATGAAGATCCCATGGGATCTGTAGACTGCAAAGCACCCTGCAGAGAGATAGGAGGCATGACATCACTATCTAGGGCAGATATTCTGTGGCCTTAGCCAACCTCTCGAGTCTCAGTTTCCTCATCTGGATCGTAAGCTCCTATGAGGACAGAGACCACATCTGTCTTATTCCTCACTATATTCCTGCTGCCTTACCTGGCATATAGTAGACATTTCAAAATATTTTTAAAAGAGTGAATCAATGAAAAATTAAAGAAAATGGGAATAATAGTATCCACCTCCCAGGGTTGTTGTAGGAACAAAGGAGACCGTGTATATAAAACCCGCAGTGCATAATAATGTGAATTGTGTTTAGCTGTTACATTGTTCTCAGAGTCAGGTCAACTTGCTTGCTCTGACATAGGGCACCTAATGAGCAGTAGTAGATCATCTGGCACTAGATTCCTTACCCTCCCTTCTTCTACACTGCAAGAATTACAAACACAAATCTGCCTTCACTGTGTTCGGATACCGGGTGGCTCGTGGGGTCGGAAGAAGTACTGGCTACTGAATGGGAAGCAGCATTTTCTCTTGGGAGTAAGGATGCTGTCAAGCCTCCTACCACCTTTTCCTGGGTATTATAATCAACAATCAACTCTGAAGGTTGGATTCTGTGTCAGGTCAGGAGGTGATTTTTGAGGCACTTGAAGCAGAGGAGAAAGTCAGGTTGAGGGGCTGGTGGGAAACTGAGTCCTGGATGCAAAGAGGAAGGAAGAGTTGGGAAGAAGCAAAGAGGAGTTAACGACCTGGAAACAGTCTCAGGGTCTGGGCTGGCTCTTCCGTGCCCAAGGAGATGAGCACCACCCCCACCCCCGGCCACCCCGGAAAGCCAGTCCCTTAGAGAGTGAGGCGCTAGGCAGACACTGGGCAGAACCATTACCAACGTTGACTTACTCTTTTTTTTATGAGACAGAGTCTCTGTCGCCCAGGCTGGAGTGCAGTGGTGCCATCTCGGCTCACTACAACCTCTGCCTCCCGGGTTCAAGCAATTCTCGTGCCTCAACCTCCTGAGTAGCTAGGATTACAGGCGTGCACAAATATGCCCAGCTAATTTTTCTATTTTTAGTAGAGACAGGGTTTTTCCATGTTGGCCAGGCTGGTCTTGAACTCCTGACCTCAAGTGATCCACCCACCTCGGCATCCCAAAGTGCTGGAATTACAGGCATGAGCCATCATTGACTTTGTCAGGAGAGCAGGCTCCTTGTCCCACCTGCCCCTGCCAGCCATCTCGGGAAAGCTGGGTGTTGCTCCTTGGACACCCAGCTGCTGTCCAGACTCCTGGATGAACCAACCACCCAGACCAGGCCACTAACACCTGCTGACTGCTCACCTGACAGCCGCATCCCCAAAAATGCATGATGGTGAATACATGGATTTGGACAGTAATTACCTGCATTATGGAGAACTCACTACGCATCTGCTAGGCATTCCAGATCCATCACTGCATTTCATCCTTCCAGCCACCCTGAGAGAGGCAGAGGCATTGAAATCACCACTTTACAGAAGAAGAGATCGAGGCTTATAGCCCTCCAAGCTAGCCACATCTAAGACCAAGCCTGAATTTGCGACCTTCCTTTAGACAATGCACTCCTGCCGGGGCCGGCCCTTCAGAGGGGTCTTTTGCCTGTGGCTCAGGTCTCATACTCCCCACCACCTGAGGCTGAGGCAGTTCTGCAGAACTGGGGGTGGGACACAGGCCCAGTGAGGGAGGGATAGGAGTGGGAAGTTGGAATAGGACCCAGAGAGAGAGGCCCGGCAGCAGCTTTGTCCTCAGGGGCATCTGGCAGTAGCTGAGGGGCCAGGTCAGGGAACAGGCAGAAAGTCAAACCAGGGATAAGACAAAAACAAAGGGCTGAAGTTCTAGTGGGTACTCTGTTATAATGCAGGCGTCTGACTATTGGATGGAGGTAGGGGCACTAACATTGATTACACACCTTCTAAAATCCACTATGGAAAATGCTAGCCACTGGGCGGGTTCTTTACATGTGTCATCTTGTTTGATCCCCAGCATGCTTACAGCAGGTATTAATACTCCCAATTTACAGATGTGGAAATTGATGCTGAACAGGCTGGCTCGAGGGCCTACAGGTAGGAAGCACCAGAGGCTGGATGTGACCTCAGGGCCTTCTGAGGTCCATGCCCCTCTCACCATACTATTCTGCTTCCTGGGGCCCAGGGAGGCCAACAAGCAGCCCCTTGGAGCATTACAGGGGTCTCAGCAGCAGCCCTGAGCTCTGACCACAGTGATGGAGGAGAACCAGCCATTGACCAACCGCCCAAAAGTCCTTCCTCAATCTTCACGCAGGCAATAGAGTGTCCTGGACTGTTTGGTGGTGTGTGTACTTTTGCAAGAGTCTCTGACTTCCCAGAGCAATGGATTCCTCATCTGGGAAATGAGGAGGGTGGGCTGACTATAGATTCCTGTTTCTTTCCTTTTCTGACTCTTGACCAACCTATATGTCGGCATGTCTTAGAGCTGTGTGGCATTGCCTCACACCTTAGTAGCCCTCTGTCCTGGGCAGGGACTGAGGCAGTTGGGATTATGAGCTCAGGTACCATGCTGCCTGGTGTGAACCCCAGTTCCACACAGGTTGGCTGTGTGATGGTGGGCGAGTTACTATCTCTGGGCCCAGTCTCCTCATCTATAAAATAGGGGCAATGACAATACCTGGCTACAGACATAGATTTTCCAGGAAGCCATTGCAGCTTAAGCTTCAGAGCCCCTTATTTGCACAGACCCAATCCGAGGCCCTGTTTTATAAGTAGACTGCCAAAACCATATATGCTTCACCCAAAAACCTGGAGCCACTCCTGCCTACCTGAGCGTTCCTGAGTACACACTTGGCTCTTAGATCACAGCCTGCTCACTCTGTGCCTGCAGGAAGGGTTAGCTGTGCTTGTGGCTGTCATTGCTGTTGTTCCATTGAGGTAGCCTCATTTTACAGAAGGGAAATCAAATCTTAGAAATGTCTTTTGACTTTTCTGTAACTGCCCATCTAGTAAGAGCCGACTCCCAGTCCCCTTGGGGACACCAGAGAAGAAAATGAACTGGCCCAGGGCTTCAAGGGGCTGATTGTGCGGTCGGGGAGACTGAGCCCACATGAACGAGGCATCACAACTGTGAAAAGCGATAGGTCGGAGGCCAGCCTGGAAGCAGCCCAAGGGCTCAGGGAGGGTCATGAGGGCAGGAGTTGTCAGCGCAGACTTCGGCAGGAAATAGGACTTCCACTGAGATGGGCAGGGCTTGGCCTGGCTACCAACAGGCATGGCAGAGTGAGAGAAAAAAGAAGGAAAGGCAGAAAGGGTGCTGGGCCTGGGGGTGCCCGGAACAGCAAGCAGATCACAGTGTCTGTTGATGGACGTGGTTCTGAAGGTGCCCAGCAGACACCTTCAGATGGGTCCTAGCTGTGAAAGGGACAAGGTAGCTGCTTGTTCAGCTAAGGCAAAGCCAGGAGGAATAGGGGTGCAGAACTCCGCCATCATGGGTCTGTGGGTGCATTCTTTTAAAGACAGCTAGAGGCTCTGAGAATGCTAGGCCTCCCTTAGTGCACCATGTATTGTCATTAGTATTGTCATAAACCAGGCCATCAGGAAACAGTTCCACAAAAATCCATGAATACTCATAACACTCATCAACCCAAAATGTGTGGAGCTCCCTTTGTGGAGTACCCATTACGGGGTAGACATTGTCCTAAGTGCCCCCTGCCCTTTTTTAAACTGAGGTGAAATTCACATACAGTGCTAGATACTTTTCATATACAAACGTAACACCTCAGAACAGCAATGTAAGGTAGGAGGTGTCATCCCTATTTTTGCAGAAACGGGAACTGAGCCTCCTTGAGATGATGTGACCTGATCTCTATCACATGGCAGGGAGGCGTCAGAGGGGCCCTGGGAGGTAGATCTGAGTGGATTCAAAGTCCCTACTCTCTCTACCCCACTGCAATTCATAAATGTACTTATTTATAAAAGTTGTTGACTAAATAAAAATACCTGCTCAGAAAGCCTGTCAGCAGCCACTGCTCCTTAGAGTGTCATTGTTGTAGATTTGGCTACTCGCTTACCACGGCCCCTCACTAGTCTAGGCCTCCGGTTCTCTGCAAGTCTGGCTGAATGTGGGCCCCTGAGCTGTTTGCCTGGAACACTGCCACCATTCCTCTCTGGACCCCGAATCCTGATCCCCTCCCCTGGCTTCCTCTCCCAGCATCCTGGAACCATGCCCTCTCTCTTCCCAGGCCCGGCTCCTCCTCCCAGCTGCTGGGAGCCACAGCATTTTCTGGGGTGCACTGTTGTGTATCAAATGTTTGGTAATGGCGCTGAGCAATACAGCCTCGCAGCCGGCCTTGCTGTACTTGTTACAGCTCAGCGGAAACACCGGTGCTCTTTGGAAGAGCAGGGGAGGAATAAATGTTTCAGTCCCGCTATAAATAATGTAGCGGGGAAAGATGTTGTGTAAGTGGTGCTCTGGGTTTTGCCAGGAGGTATGTTTTCCTTCCTTCCTTTCTTTTTTTTCTTTTGCCTTCCTCCCCCAGCCCCCCTGTATTCAGTCCGATACAGAATGCCTCCCACCAGGGAGCAGAGGGAAACAGCTCTACTCCGAGGGAAGGAGAAGATTAAACTGTGGAAACTAAACAAATCAATCCCTGTAGGGAAAGGGCAGGGGGAGGGGAAGTTTCTGGCCTGGCCGGGCACTTGGCGGCGATGTGGGCACAGTGAGAAAGAGCCTCCTGGAAGACTCTGGGTTCACTCCTTCCAGTGGTGGTGGGAGAGGGGCAGGAAGTACCATGGATATCCTCCTGTATCTCCATGGTACTTCCTGCCATGGATTCTAGCCCTTCCACTTTATCAGTCCAGCACGTGGAAGAGCTCCCAGAGGGATGCAGGCTGGTTTCTGCTTACAGAACTGGTGCCACTGGTGGGGGATGGCCTCAGGGTTCTGGGAGCCAGGCTGGAAAACCAAAGGTAGAGGAGGCAGAAGCAGAGCCCAGTTTTGGGGAAAGGTGGGAGCAAAGACTGAACCCAGGTAGGAGGGCCAGGTGGATCCATGACAGCAAGGTAAGCCGTGAGATCAGAAGCAGTGCGGGAGGTGGGCAGGCTCTCAGGGCTGATTCTGTGATATAGCAAGGATCTCAAAGGCTGGCTTTTCAGTAGCATGAAATGCCATGGGTCCGAGAATGGGTCTTATGCTGAAAGATGCCTTCGCCTTCTTCCTGCTGCTCTGGGCCTCAGTGTCGCCTGGGGTTCAGCCAGCATCCAATGGAGGCCTTCCCCATCTCCGGGGGCAAGTGGATGTGGTAAGGCAAAGGCAGTGACCACTCCGGTGGGGCTTATATCCGGGAACCAGAAGAACCCGTGATTTTTTCTGAGTCTACATTTCTTTAAATGCTGCCTGGCAATCACATGCTTAGGAATCATCTGGGGAGCTTGTTAAAAATTGCAGATTTCTTGTCCCCATTCCAGGCCTACTGAATTCAAATTTTGAGTGGGGCCCAAGAATCTGCATTTTAAGTAAGCACACCGGGTGACTCTAATTTGCAAGAATTTTGTTAACCCCTATTTAAGAGCTGCATTCCCTATCTTTGGTTTGAAAGGATTTGCTGGAGAAAGTCTCTATACCTACCTGAAAACCAATTTCCCTGTGTAGTTGAATACTGTCCATTTCACAATCTAGAAACATCGATTAAGCACCTACTATGTGCAGGGTGTTGTGCTAGGCTGTTGCCTAGAGCCAAAGACACAGCCTTAGGATGGAAGGGACCTCAGAGAGCATCTGCCACCTAGTGAGAGAGCCTTTTCTCTGGCATCCTTGACGAGTGGTCATCCATGAACTCACGACTCTATGAGACAGCCAAGTCTGCAGTTGGCTGGATTGCAGGTCCTGATTCTGCCTCCAGGCACTTGGGCCAAGTGTGCTCCCTCTCATACATGACAGCCCTTCACGTTTCGAAGCCGTCTGTCATGCTCCCTTGAAATCTCTTTTCCAGACTGAAAACTACCAGTTCCATGAAAAGGAGAGTTTGCCTAGACTTCTCAGCTTCCTCCTCACCTGCTTCAGCCTTCTCTTCTCTGAATACTTGGGTTACTGACCATCCTTTTTTAAAAAAAACATGGCACTTGACCCTGGGGTGTGACCAACAGCAGAGAAGGACTGTGACAAACTCTTCCTTCCCTTTTTCTGGATATAGACCAGCCTTTGCCCTGGGAAGCTGCCTTTAGAGGAGAGAGGCTGGCTCCTCCAGGACAACATTTGGTGGCAGAAGCGCTTCTGAGAAAGGCAAGAAACAAGCTGCATCCATGCCACTCCAAGCCCTCCATGGTCCTTAGTGCTGAAGTCTCGGTGACCTAGAGTTTGGGTACTGGTGTCTGGCCTTCAAGGAACTGTTTGCTGGGCAATAGCAAACAGGCAGGCCCCACCCCTAGACTA
Organism: Rhinopithecus bieti; assembly: GCF_001698545.2. Taxonomy (NCBI): domain Eukaryota; kingdom Metazoa; phylum Chordata; class Mammalia; order Primates; family Cercopithecidae; genus Rhinopithecus; species Rhinopithecus bieti. The sequence goes on from NW_016807677.1 coordinate 1,199,405, forward strand.
TGCTAGAAGGTGCCAACTCTGCCTTCCATCTAGACATTCTTTTTCATAGGCCCAGTCCCTATGACTCCATCCTCAGCTCTTCCCCTCCATCCAGGCAGCACCAGGAAAAAGCTGCTCATTAGCAAGGAAAGAAAATGAGAGAGAGGTACCCTTTGATGGGGACAAGCCACCAAGGGGACCATGCCCTGAGTCATGCTTTGTTACACTGGCCTTAGGGAGGGATGCAGGAGAGGAGACCTAGGAGGACCAGGTGGCAGGCGAGGAAAATGATTTAAGCAGTGGCATTTGGGACTGATTGGAGGGGAGAGAATCTGGGGCTGGGGAGGCTTCATTATAATAATTGTATCCTTCCCCTCTAGTTACGACCTTGCAAATGTAACTTGATGTTTGTAATGAGCCATAATTAGACAATCACCAAAAGTTACAGTGAGTAAAATGAATGCAAAACCCAGCCAGTGACGGCACACTGTGTATTCACTATTCAGTGCACCTGTTATATTCCCATTTTCCTCCTCCCTTGCGGCAGAAGCCCCAGGGAAGGCCTTGCATTGTCATGGCTACCTCCTAGGCTGCTCTGTTGTTTCTTGGCTGAGGTCAGTAGTCCTCTGAGGTGCCTCTGTCTGGTTACCAGGCCTTGAGTTTCTTCCTGCTGTTTGGGGGAATCATCCTCCAAATTTGAGTCCCTGGATCATCAACCTGGAGAAGGCTGAGCCCAACCCTAGGATTCTGGGTTTTCCAAGAAAAGAGTCCTTGGACCAGGCCATTGCAGAACCCCTCATCCTGGGAACAGTGGCCTAGTATTTTTGTCACCATTTCTAAGAAAGCAAAGGACTGGTGCTCAAGATCCCATAGCTAGGAAGTGAGCAATAATGAAACAAACTTACCTCTTCTGCACTATTTGTCTACCAATAGTAGCACAATCCCCAACTCAAAGGAACTCTTTATGATGGGATTTTAGGCATCAGTGGTGTATATAGTGTCATGGGAAGATATTGAGGGGCAGAGGGTCTTTCTCAAATTCAGGACACAAAATTACCTGTAGATGCAGCTCACCCTATGCCTGAGCTAAGCTAGAGGACACCCATTCCTGCATGGATGTTCCATCCGAATGAGCTCCCCTAGTAGAATTTTGCATTGGTAACATATATAGGGCACCTGTTAATGCTAATCATGGTGAATGGTGCCCTGACCCCTCTCGGCAGCTGGGCCCCAGCTCCCAGGATGGAGGGACTTAGGTTGTTTACAACATTTACATTTTAATTAAAATCCTTTTTGGACTCTCCAGAGTTTCCATGAATCTATTAGCCTCGGCTACATCCTCCCCTCTTATGGCAAAGTCATTTTGGAGGATGAGATCTATACGAAGACTTTGCCCTTACTGCCTACCAAATGAGTCCTCATGGAGAACTGGAGAGCAGGGAAGGAACTCAGAGATTACAGAATCCAACCTGTCATTTTTCAGATGAGGAACCTGGGGCCCAGATGGGGAAAAGCATTTGTCCAAAGGCATATGGACTACAGCAGAACCAAGCCCTCAGTTTAGGTCTGGCTCCTCAATGGTGCTTTCAACATTAGACACAATACCAGCACCTTCCCAAAAGGGAGGAACTAGGAAGGGGCAGGCTTTGGTAGTTTTCTTCTCCCCACCTGGAGCTCTGCATTCTGAGCTTGTTCTATGGCACTCAGGCCCTACGAGGGGACTGGGAAGGAGGAGATCCTGCTTATGTATTGGGGCTGCTTCCTACAGCCTGTGTTGGGGAGAAGAAACAGGATAGAGAGGAAGAAGCAGAAAGGATGATATGAAAAGAGAGAAGTGGCTCTGGGTAAGCTTAGGATAAAAGCGTGAGGCAGAGGCCGGGTGTAGTGGCTCATGCCTGTAATCCCAGCACTTTGGGAGGCTGAGGTGGGCCAATCACTTGAGATCAGGAGTTCAAGACCAGCCTGGCCAACATGGTAAAACCCCATCTCTACTAAAAATACAAAAAAAAAAAAAAGTTAGCTAGGCCTAGTAGCGCATGCCTGTGGTCCCAGCTACTTGGGAGGCTGAGGTAGGAGAATCGCATGAACCGGGGAGACAGAGGTTGCAGTGAGCCGAGTTTGTGCCACCGTACTCCAGCCTGGACGACAGAGCGAGACTCCATCTCAAAAGAAAAAAAAAAATGTGTGAGGCAGAAGACATGTGCCGGGCAAGTCAGGGAGCTTAGATGCTGACACTGGCCCAGAGCAGTCAGTCCTGAATCGTCCCACAGAGCCAAGCCCAGTGGCTTCCTCCACCTCCCCGAGGGGTGCTAACTCATTGCACAAACTCTTGCCCTTTGGACCTCAATATGACCCCTGCTTAAACAATAAAAATGTCTTGGCAAGGTCTAGATCAGCCAAGCTGTTTTGAAAGATAGTCTCACTTCACTAAAGAGGCAGAGAATACAATTGCTGTCCTGGCTTTACTGTTAACTATACGCCCTTGATCAGGGCACTTAACCTCTTTTGGCCCCAGTTTCCAGTTGTTAAACAAGAACATTGCCAGTGGCTTCATCGTCTGTGGTCAGATTTATATTAGCTATATGTGAAAATATTCCATCAACTAAAAACCCCTATAATAATATCTAAGCTCTCAGCGTGATTATCACAGCCAAGGAGCTTCTTCGGTTCCACTTACTACTGGGCGCAAAGGGAAAGTAAACTCAGCACAAAAGAAACACACTGTTCCAAAAACCAGCCCCTTCTTACTACAGAACTGTGCTGAACTTGGCTTACCTTAAATCCCATTCTTGCTCCCAGGAACTCTGAAATAGCAGCAGTGCTTACCCAGAGCTGGAAGGCAGACTACCTAGGAGCCAGGAAGGAATCGTGGGCCAGAGGAGTGGGAGGCATCTCTGTTTCAAGTCCGATAATAATAGGCTTGTGCATCTGGAAGTCAGAACTACACCCAGACTGAGGGTAGGCACAGGCAGGCTGACTAGAAGCTAAGGTGCAATCTTCACCGCATGACCTAGGGGCACCCAGTTAACCAACATTTGCTCAAGCAACATAAGTGAGGAGTATCTGGATGCTGGGATGCTGGGGAAAGGTGTGGTTTGTTTCATTGACACTTTTGTTTATAGGGTTAGTTCATGGCTAAGTTTTTACCTAAGGAGGATCTTTGCCACTCGAAAATATGCTTATCCTAATTCTGAGCTGTTAATTGCCTCTTGCTAATGCTTATATTACACTCTTCTGAGATGTTAACCCTTTGTTGGTCCAGGTCAGCGGTTGACTTGGGCCTTTGAATGGAGTCCAGCCTCCCCTGAGCCATGGATCCACATCCTATGGCATAAACTATGCCTTCTTCTTAAACATAATGCCCTGACATGTCAGACCTCAGTCAATCTCAGGTCTCTCTCTGAAGACACTGGTTTTAGTTCTTGCTCTGCTGGTAACTGGACTGTGACTTTGGGCAAGCCACAGCTTTCCGGGGCTTCGGTTTCCCAATCTATAAATTATGAAGGAGTTGAACTCCATCATCCCAAAGAGGTGGATCAGGAAAGTCTCCTCAATATCAGACCATGAGTTAGAAGGGGCAACCCGCAACTTGGGCCTAGCACTGGCAAACCATTCGAGCTCAGATCGTCTGCTACTGCACCTCTGATGAATGTGTAGCATGAGCTCCAGAGACTCTAGGGCTGCAGAAGGGACTCCACAGTGGCTCCTGTTTATGCTTAAAAATGGGTCCTAAAAGAGGCTGGCATTCCATCCAGTGCTCGTAAAGACAGCCTTGTGACTCCAATCACCACGAAGCCTTTGTTGTCAATTAGCGGGCAGTTGCACGGTGGAAAGGCCATTGTTCTCAAGTAGTCATCTCATTTTGCCTTGGTGCCAGCTGGCTTCCAGTGACCAAGGCCAGCTCCAGCACCGTAAGGTGATGCTGGCAAGAAGCAGCAAGCAGTCTGTGCTCACTGTGCTGGGCCAGCGCACGCACCAGAGTCAATCCCTCCTTGACATTCAGGAGCAGAACACCCTTTTCCAGCGGGCCATGGAGAGGCTTCTCTTCGTTGTGGAAGAAGAGCATAGTGGACTATTCACTGATCACGGTTCAGAATCTCAGGGCTAAAGGGGGGCCTTCAAAGGTCACTAATCCAAATCTCTCTTAATGCTGTAATAAAATGTCCCTCTATAATCCAGCATCCGTCTCTAATGTGTGTCCTACCAGCTTCCAAAAGGAAGAATTTGGGCTGTTGATAGTTATAAATAAAGTCAGAAAAGCAGATCTCCATATAGATGAAAGCATGGGGGTGGGGAGGAGATGGTTTGGCCAGGGGCCTAGGATTAGATAGTCACTGACATGGAGCATTAAATTCAACTCTGAGCTTTTTGGCAGCAAAAGCAAAATGGAAATATGATTGTTACATGGGTGTCTGACAAAAGGACTTGTGGCAGGAGAGACACGCTTTTTCCCGATTCTGAATTTTGAAGCAAGCTACATTCATTTACTGGCCAGGGAAGGTGACCCTGGAGGCTGCGGATTTGTTTCTGTTTCCCTGTTCTTACTTTGATGCTCTTCTGTTCCGAGAGTCTATGTCTTGTGGGCTCAAGGCTCTCTCTGACTGGTTCATTTTTCTTTGTTTCTTTCTCAGGAGCCCATTGGGTTATGGTTTTGGCCTCAAGTCCGAGGGAGACAGGGCCCCTTTGGAAATTTCAAGGGCCTTTGAGAATCTGGAAGGAAGGCACCTGATGGGATGTGGATGTTGACGGACAGGGCAGAGGTGTCGCCTTCCAGGACTGGCTGCTGTCAGCCTGGGAGTGTGGCATCTCTGTCACCTGTGGAGCATCCTGCAGCCCACATAGACCACCTTAGAGCTGATGGGTTTTACCAACCTCCAGTAACCAGTGTGAAGACCCCTTATATAACTCAACATATTAGGTCTTTATTTTTATTTCTCTTAGAGCAAAATGTCCATTTCTAGTTTTCCATTTAAGTAGTCAATGGCCGACCCAGATGGCATAGCACTGCCACCTCTTAGTAAGCTTCCAGTTCCTCAGGGGTGCCTGGACACTTGAGGGCCACAGCTACCAAGTATGTGTCTCTACCTCCTGCAGGCCCTGGCGTGGGCATGGACTGGACACTGTTGCTAAACCCTTCATGTGTGTTCTTCAGGGGTTGCACAGTGTGTTGATTAAGACCAAAGGTCTGGAGTCTATCTTCAAATCCCAGCACCCCTACTAACTCAGTTTTGTGTCCTGGTGCCAATTTCTTAACCCTACTAAGCCTCAACATTTTTCATCTATAAAAGAAAATTGTAGTAATATCTATCTTACTAGGCAGTTGAGAAGACTAAATTTGGATGGATGGATGGATGGATGGATGGATGGATGGATGGATAGATAGATAGATAGATAGATAGATAGATAGATAGACAACTTAGGTAAATGTTTAGAACAGTCATCCTTAGTGCACAGTAAATGTTCTATAAGCCTTTCCATCATCACCCTTATCCTGAGAACCTTCCCATGGGTAGGTATTATTATCTCTATTTTACAGCTGATGAAACTGAGGCTCAGAGGAGCTCAGTTCCTAGTCAAAGGTGACAGCAGGGATACCTGGTGGAGCCAGGATTTGGAGCTGGCTTGCCTGACTCCAGATCCGGTGCCCTCCCCTGCCCTGCCACCCCCACCTCAAGATGGAGTCTTGCTCTGTCGCCCAGGCTGGAGTGCAGTGGCGCGATCTTGGCTCATTGCAAACTCTACCTTCCGGGTTAAAGTAATTCTCCTGCCTCAGCTTCCCGAGTGGCTGAAGATTGTGGCGTATGCCACCAAGCCCAGCCAATTTTTGCGTTTTTAGTAGACAGGATTTCACCATGTTGGCCAGGCTAGTCTTGAATTCCTGATCTCGTGATCTGCCTGCCTCGGCCTCCCAAAGTGCCAGTGCTCTGTTTACAACATCTTGCTGCTTTAAACACCAGTTCTGAAGAATATGAGCCTTCACTTCCCCTTGTCCCTCACGCTGCACACTCCCAGCTCAGCACTAGCAGTGCTTTCTGTGGCTTTCTGTAGAGTGGGTAAAAGGCAAACCAGTTTTGGCAGGTGTGGCCAGGCTTCTCCAGCAACCAGGTTTGCCTTCTAGTCCGAGTCCTCAAATATGTCTCTTCTCCCCAGCATCTCCATCCTGAGATTAAACAAAATTCTCATGGTACCTGACATAAATGTGGTTTGGGGCTGGCCCCAACTTCCACGGACACTAGGGCAGTTGCCCTAGATTGCCCGTCCACAAAGCAATGGTTTTCAGGATGGCCGGGTGTCCCTGGGATTTCTGGCACTGGGGAGCTCCTGATGGAAAGCCTCAAGGGACTGAAATACGGATTGCACTTTTTCACTGACTACACCAGACAGGCCTCATTTTAAATCCTGTCTCTACTATTTACTAGCTGTGTGATCTTGGGCAAGACACTTAACCTCTCTGAGTCTCTGTTTCCTCATCTGTCAATGAAGATGATACTATGAACCCTATAAGGCTGTTGTAAGGACCTGTAAAGTCTATGTCTGGTGCAAAGGAAGGTAGAAGTTATTTATTATTGTTGCTTTTATTATGATGACCATTGTCATTATTATAGCCTGCTACCTTAGAATTCAAAGCCCCAAAATAGCCAGCCCTCTTCTGCCTGCACATTGAGCCCTCCCCTGTCCTGAACTGGGGCACACCCAGACCCCTCTGCCTGCTGGTGTGGTTCCCCCTGCAGACAGCCCCCAATATCAGGGCATGGAGATGGCAGCTGGGGCTGCAGACCTTAGTGTGAGCTGGCGCCATGCCCAGGGGTGGCTGCAAGGCTCACGCCATGGCTCAGCTTTGGGCTGTGCACTTAGGGTTTGGAGAGAGGGGATGTGCTGGCAGCTGCCACAACATCTGGACACCTGGCATCCGGGCTGGGAGACAAGCGTGGGCAGAGGGTTTTCTGTTTCAGGAGACTGTTGTGTCTGATTCTATATTTTACATCCTGGGGTAGAAATGAAGAGAAAGGCCATTGCAGGTGGCCCCACCAGGGTACCCAGAATAAAGCATTGCCTTTCCTACCTGCCGTTTCCTCCACCGGCTCAGTGCCCTCCACGCCGCAGATAAATGGTTCTCGATGGGGAGGACAGGGGCGGGTGTGCATGTGCCTGGGTGAGAACAAGGCCATCCTAGCTGTGTTCTGGATTGATCTCTTAAGTCCCTTCCAATTTAACATTCTGCAGGACGCTGAGCCCATAACTCAAGGAAGCCGCAGCCCAGAGCAGTGACATCTCGGCAGTAAATCTTGCCCATTTAAATAATGCCTCTGTTCCGATTCCATGTGCTCGCGTACCTTCTGGCTCCTGGTTTCTTGCAGCGTTCCTCAGAGCCAGGAATTATTTGTGCCCCATCTCATGGATGGGTCAACAGGGGCTCAGAGAAGTAAGTGACTTTTCCAGGGTCATAGAGCAGACTAATAGTGTACCCAGAATGTGAGTGCATAGCTCCCAATTCCAGGAATAGTCAGATGTTCTCTCTCTTCATTTTTTCTAACAGTTTAATTGAGATAGAATTCATATACCATACAATTCACCCATTTAAAAGGCACAGTTCAGTGATCTTTAGTGTACTCACAGATACATGCAACCATCACTACAGTCAATATCAGAAAACCTTTCTCACCTCAGAAATAAACCCCCCACCCTCTGGCCAACATCCCCCTGTTTCCCCACCCCACCTCTGTCCCTAAGCGACCACCAATCTGTCTCTATAGATTTGCCCATTTTGGATATTTCATATCTGAATAGAAAGAAGAATACAATAGAATGGAAATGTGGTCTTCCATGTCTGACTTCTTTCACTTAGCATAATGTTTTGAAGGCTTATCTATATCAGGACTTTTTTTTAAGAAACAAAGTTCTCATTCTCTCACCCAGGCTGGAGTGTAGTGGCATAATCATAGCTCACTGCAGCCTCAAACTCTTGGACTCAAGTGATCCTCCCACCTCAGCCTCCTGAATAGCCAGGACTATAGGCTCGAGCGACCGCACCTGGCTTTATCAGTACTTTATTCCTTCTTATGGCCAAATAATATTCCGGCTGTACCGCATTCACCAGTTGATGGACATTTTGGTTGTTTCTACATTTTGCCTATTATGAATAATGCTGCTGTAAACATTCTTGTGCACGTTTTTGCTTGGATGTATGTTTTCATTTCTCCTGGATATATGCCTAGGAGTGGAATGGCTGGGTTATATGGTGATTCCACATTGAACCTTTTGAGGAGCTGCCAGACTGTTTTCCAAAGCAGCTGCACCGTTTTACACTCCCACCAGCAGGGGATGAGGGGTCCACATTCTCAACGTCCTGTCCCATATTGGTCCCCTCTTAAATCCTCACCTAGCTCATGGGCTAGCCCAGGGGCCTACAAGCAGGGGAGGATAAAGACAGACAGGGCTTAATGTAGGCCAAGTGATGAATGAGTTGGGGGAAGGGAGAATCCCTCTGGGACCACTGTCCCCAGCATTCTGGGATGCCCCAGGATTCCCTTCCAGGATACTCATCGTGGTATCAAGCTTGACTAAAGACCAGTGCTGGCCTCCACAGGAGATCATCTGGAGTGTTGGAGCCAGAATACTGGATCCACTTCATGGCTGGGGAAAATCATGAGAAAGGGGACTGTGGCTCACGGTGACCAGGATTATAAACCTTGTTTGTGAGCTGGCCGTTTCCCCCCGACACACACACACTCTGTCCTGGGACAAGCCTGGCTGAAGACTCTCCTTGTTGTTTTGGGTAACTCAAAACTGCTCGGCGAAGCCAGGGAATGTGCTGGTTGTCTTAAGTTGGGGAGGGGGCCTGTGGCACCAATTCCATTCACATCTTCTGTCACCATTTGGATGCCAGGGTCATAGTTCATCTCCCAAAGTTAAGTAAGACTGGATCTTAGACCCTAAGAAAACCTGGGAATAACATTGGAGAGAGAAGGCAAAGCTAACATTGGAGAGAGAAGGCAAAACCATCTCCTACTGAGAAAATGGAAAAAGAAGGAGAAGTCCCATGGAGGGAGAAGCTGGCCCCAAGCTTTCTGTGCCTGTGAAAGACCATGCCAAGCCAGGGAATGCCTTTTATGGGGCTGAGGGGGTGGCAATGGGGGGACACCTTGCTGCCCACAGCTCTTACCAATGCACGCACAGTTATCATTGTGACTGGGCACTTTATGACCGGTCCCAGTATTCCTTCTGCTCATCCAGATGCTTCGGGGACCCAGGCAAGAGTCTTGTGTCATTTTGAAGCTAAGCATCTCCAGGGTTCAGATTTCCATGGATCACCATCTCTCCCCTACCTCTTCTTCCCAGCCTGGGTAAGACTAGAGCTGTGGCTGCCTCCGGTGTGAGTATGTGACCTTTTAAATGGTGGCGTATTGGAGGTGAAGCAGGTCTTGCACCCGTCTCTGCAGTCACAGATGGGGAGGTGACTGGGAAGGGTAAGTGACATACCCAATTCAAGGGCATGGCAGTGGTGGGAAAAGGGCTATGCCACCCTGTAGCCTTGGAAGAGTGGGCAGTGTCACCTGCTCCATTTCCCGGTTCTTTCCCATGGAGATAACATACATGGCAGCATCACATGCATAGCCCAGGTGACCTCTCATCATGGAGAGGAAGAGCTGGGGACTAGAGTAGGCAACACGCTGGAGACTAGTTCTGCCAATGCCTTGTCTCCAGAAAAGGTAAGATATTGGGAAGTCTGAGAAGCAGTTTTGAAGTTGGGGCTTCCCCTGCTAGGAGGCATCCAGGACAGCTGGATCTTGATGAATCCAGTGCGGCCCAACGGTCTGCTGTCAGCTTTGTGGTCTCAGAACCCTGAGAAGGAAGACGATGCAAGGAGGAGGCACAGCCAAGAGCACCAGGCCTTGCTGGCTTAGAGGAAACACTGGCTCAGAAGCCAGAGGTGAGCCTGGGCTGCCCTAGGAGGCTGGACCAATGCCCATAATCAGTGAGAATAGCTGCTAGATGACCACTTGCAGAGTAGGCATTGTCATCCCCAGTGTCTCCCTGAGCCTATTTCTGCAGAGGCTTGGGGAGACATCGGGGATGACATCTGTCTTGAAGGGATGCAGTGACTGTAAAACCAGATAATGTCAAGAAAGTACTTTGAAACTCTGAAGAACAACAAATTTGTAGGGGTGCAATCATTCTTACATTTGCTGGAGATGTAGCCAGGGCTCAGGAGCTGAGCAGAGCCCATCAGTGCACTGTAGAGCCCAGCCTGTTGGAGTGCTTGGGCTGGGGCCACCGGACAAAGTGCTGCCACTGCAGCCCCTGCCAGGGTGGCACTTCCATGGCCTTATCATCTGTTTCTGTTTCTTGTCCCACCCCGGGCTGAGGCCAGAGCTGCAGACGCTAGTCCAGCAGCCATGGACAGAGGCAGCAGCTGTTTTGGGCGGTAAGAGCAAAATGTGGGCCTTAGTCTGTGCCCACAAATCAAGCTGTGTCCATGTTCCCCATCATCACAGGCACAACCTCCAAGGTCCCACCCAGGCTTGCTTTCCAGGCTAGAAAGGCATGGAAGACACAATAGGGCACACAGGAGACATCCCTGTCCTCTCCCTGGAGGTTGCCCTGGGAACTCTCCCAGGTTGATCAACTGGCAGGGGCCTCAGGCCTGTTTGGGCGATTCTGAACCCACTCAGGCCCAGGCACCGCAGGGTTCCCTTTGGGCTCAGCCCCAGATCTCACCACAGTGGAAAGCTGGGCAATTAGCTGCTGAGTCCTGAGCAGCCCTCAGCCACCGCAATCATCTGAATCATCCTAGCAAGCCACCCACTGGGAACCCCAATCCCCACCCCCCCACACACACACACTCACACACACACACACAAACACACACACTCACAAACACACACACTTGCGCACAAACACACACTCACAAACATATACACACAAACACACACACGCACACACACACTTGCACACACACACACACACAAAAAAAACACAAACACACACACAAACATACAACACACACACAGACACACAAACACACACGCGCGCGCACACACACACAGACACACACACACTTTAAACAGAATGACTCAGATGGACTCCAAGGACAGCCTCAGATCACCAGCTCAGTACTGTGACCTTCCACCAAGTATGTATTCAGACTGGCAGAGGCTCTGACAGCCTCTTTGCAGGAGGCTGCATGTGATCTCTTCTGACTTTCTACCTAATTGTCCTGAAAAAGAGCTGGAGAGGACAGTTTCTCAGAGAGCCACAGCTACATCTCTTCGGGGCATTCATTCATTCATTTCTTCGACTAACATCTGTGGAGTATCTTCTGAATCCCATAACTGGATCCTGGGAACATGCAGAAGAAACCCAGGCCCTATCCTCTTCAGCCTGAGGGTCTGCAAAGCCATTGACACGAGGCAATCCATACGTGGAGCATCTCTAGCTGAGGTCCTGCCAAACCTGGCAGCACTTCAGAATCATGTGGGGAGTGGGCAGACACAAATTCCTGGGCTGCACTCTGGAGACCAGACTGAGAAGGCGCCAGGCGGGGCCTGGGAACCTGTGTTTCTTGGAGGTTCCCAGATAATGCCAATGAGGAGCCGTATCTGGCAACCACAGCTCTGGTCCATTCCCTGGTTCCTAAAAAGAGGAAACCAAAACCCAGTTAGTGGCCCAGCCCAGCGCCAACCGCTGCTCAGTGCCCCAGAATGCCCTGCCAGCCAAAGGAAGGACAGATTGAGCCAAGCAAGGGGTTCCGATGAGGAAGGGTCGAGGCAGCACATCAAAAGGCAGCTCCTGGGGAGGCCACGGTTCCATGAGCAGGGGGAGGAAGCACTGGGCGGGCTGGGGCAGTGGCACGGAAGGAGCAAAAGTCTCCCTGTGAGAGCTGCCTGGGCCTGCTCAGAGAGAGGGAACCTACGGATGGGTCCAGAAAGGCAGGGTGAGAGCAGATTTGGGACAAAGGAATTCCTGCATTATTCAGTAGCCATTGGGGAAAGTTTCTTAACCAGTGCTGTTTTAAGACACTCTTAAAATGAAGTGGGCCGTTAGTTCACGGGAGTTCGGTAGGGACGAGCCCAGAGCAGGGAGATCAGGGAGGAAGAGCCAGCCAGGAGCAAGTCCACGTGTTTCCAGTGTGTGTGGTGGGGCCCAGAAGGAGAGGAGAGGTGGAGAGCCAAGCCCTGGTGACCACGGGAAGCCCCCAGGGAGGTGGGTGAGTCAAAGATGTTAACATTTTCAACTTTGGCACCTGCAAGAACAGGCATATGGCTGGTGGAGACAGGGGAACTTACCAGGGCTGGAGAGACCGATTTTAAGGGAAAGACTTTCTCTTTGGGCCTGCAAAATAGTGATACGTTGGCGGGGCGCCGTGGCTCATGCCAGCACTTTGGGAGGCCGAGGCGGCAGATCACCTGAGGCCAGGAGTTCAAGACCAGTCTGGCCAAAGTGGTGAAACCTCGTCTCTACTAAAAATACAAAAATTAGCCAGATGTGGTGGTGCACGCCTGTAATCCCAGCTACTGGGGAGCCTGAGGCAGGAGACTTGCTTTAATCCTGGGAGGCAGAGGTTGCAGTGAGCCGAGATGATGTCATTGCACTCAAGCCTGGATGACAAGAGCGAAATTCTGTCTAAAAACATATATATATATAATGTGTGTGTGTGTGTGTGTGTGTGTGTATATATGGGGGGGGGGGGGAGAGAGAGAAAGATAAGTAAAGCACTCAGAGCAATCCTGGCCAGAGTAGATGCTCAAGATTTCGTTGTTATTTGCTGTTCTACAGACAGGTTAGGCCTGAGCTGGTGGGAATGTCACATTCCTCACCGTTGGTCTGATTCTCTGTGGCAGGCACTTGCCTTCCCAGGAAGTGCTAAGCATTTGGCTTTGCAGAGATTTTACCTCCTGTCTCTGGAGAAGGCACCACCTTGGAGTCTAGGCCACCTGGATTGCTAAAGCCGGGGGTTAGGTGCTGGAGAGGAGAATAAACATTTATGGAGCAGCTACCAGGAGGCAGAGTCTGCACCAGGTGTCTGGCTATGTGTTCTTTCTAACTCTGCACAACCAAGGGGTGAGGTGTTACCACTGTTCGCATCTTGCAGAGGAAGTGAATCACCTGAGTCACTTGGTGACCCATGATGAGGGGGCTGAGACAGCCATACACACAGGTCTGTCTGACCCCAAAGCCTGTGCTTTTTCCCTTATAGGGCCCACTGCTTCCACGTTCCAGAATCCTTTCTCCTTTTCTTTGCTCACGTTTTATTTCCTCTGACACACAAAGAATTGAACTTGACTGCTGCGTGATCCAAGGGAGACAGAGGTGAACTGCATGGAAGCGGGTCCTGCGTTGCTTTCAGTCTCCTTCATAAAGGGCTTTGGCACTCAGGAAATGGTTGCAACTCAACCTTGAGCCTGCCTCTGCTAGGGAGACCCAGGAGCACTCTGGACACCACCCTCACCCTTTCCCCTGGGTTTCCAGAGTGGAAGTAATTCACCCCACGGACACACAGCTGGGCAGAAAAACCAGGCCTGCTTTCCAGGTCACTGAGGCCCCCCTCTGAGATGGGAGAATGAGTGCGTAAAGACGGGCACAGATGGTGCTGGCAGAGAAAGGGAGATCAAGGGGATGTGGTACGGGGTGGTGCTGGTCACTTGTGGGTGTGGCTGGGCAGAGCCCCCATGCAGGGCTGGCTGGCGCGACCACCCACCAGGGCTGCTTCTGAGCTGGGTGCCTATCGTGGGACACTGCTCTGAGTTTGCTCCTTTACTGATGGGCCAGAAGCCCCATCGTGCCGGCAGGATGTGACATGGCCACAAGGGCACAGGGTCACCTGTGCTGCTGGGGGTTGGCAGGTGGGTACAAAGGGGAGGAGGTCTGAGAAAAGGCCAAGGCAAGAAAGGTTCCCTGGGGACAAGTCTCCTTGCTCCCCGTCCTTCTCTCTTCTGAACTCCCTCTTGGTCTTTCTCGCTTGTCTCCCTCCACTGTATCTTCTCTTTGTGTTGTTCCCTTTAGCTATCCTGCGTCCCTTTTGCTTTCTGCTAATCAGAGTAAGTCTCCCTTCTCATCCCCCTTCCCTTTCTTCATTTGTCTCCTGCCTCCTTTCACCCCTACTCCCTGAGTCCTCTCTCCCCAGCCCTTTGCTTTCGTGTAAGTTTCTTCCTCATTATCAGGCTTCAGCCTGGAGTGGCACCAGTTTGCTTGTTCTTTATGCCCCTTGACCTGTGGCTCACACCTAAGTCTCGGAGCCTTAGCTGCCCTCTGATTCTGAGAAACACGCTCCTGAGAAGGGCTGGCTAAGTGATGACCTGAGCAGCTGGCTGTCCCTGTGGCCCAGCCCTTGCCATCACTCATGCTTGCTGGGAGTGGACTCCTGCACAGACCACCCCAACACTGCCCACCTGGTTCATTAGCCTGACTCAATTCAAGGGTTTGCTAAGCACTGCTAGATGCCCAGCTTTTCCTGGGGGAGCAGTGTAAGGGCAAGGGGATCGGAAGGGCTCCGTGCACCTTCTTTCCTATCTCTGTCTTTGCTGAGAGGTTACTTGGACTCTTGCCTCTTGCCTCTCCACCTCCAGCTCTGGTGAGCAGGCTCAGGAGTACGTGCAGGAAAGGGAGATGGGAGTTATAAGCCCACCTGTGTCCTTAGCAAGCTGTATCATCTTTCTGGACATCATTTTGCTTTCAAACATGAGAGGACTGGACAAGATCTCTTCTAGGGACCTGTGCAGCCACAAAAAAATGCTAAGTAGTGGCTACTTGCTGAGATCAAACGCATGTCACAGTCAGCCTGGGATCTGAAATTTGATCATTTGTGATTCATTCCTTTGGTTCCTCCATGTTTTTTATTTTGTTTTGTTTTGTTTTGTTTTGTTTTCTCTAGGAGACCTCTTTTGAACTCAGCTATTCTTGGGACATTAATACCAGTGGCCTGCTGGCAAAGGTTTAACAGCCAGTTCTCAGGGTGGTGGGGAAAGCCCTGATTGATTGGTGGTGTTTGCAGACTGATTTCCATGGTGTAAGTACCTACCATGGCCAATTGCAAGCGACCAACGTGATGTCACTCACCATGGGATTGGGAAGAAGTGCACAGTTGGCTGTCTGAGCTGGTCTGAGTGATTCCCACACACTCATTAATCTGTTAACACCGTGGCAGGTGCACATAGTAGGTGCTAAGTAAAAGCTAAGAGGTAGGAAACAGCTGACAGTATCAGAAGACAGAAATGTCCTTGGAGGTGAAGTTGGTAAGGGGAAGGAAGCGAGGGACTCTGAGTAGGACTTGGGGGGATTCCAGCAGAGACCCCTTCTAAGATCAGACTTCCCACCCACGCCTCCCTTCCCATCAGGCACTTCTGTCTTCATCAAACATTCTGGATGAGGGTTTGAAAAGAATAAAATTATTTTACATTTGAAAAGAACTGTAAAAATTCAGCTAACCATATCGCAGCTAATACCACATTTGAAAATAGAAATCACTCAAGTTACTAGGATTTGTTAATACTGGGTATTGGGTACACAGACGTTGGGTATATAATTCTTTATGCTGGTCTGTACATCTGAAATATTTCATAATAAAGAAAAAATGTCCCACAAAATCAGGAAGCTGGGCTCCCATGGTTCCAGTCCCAACCTTCCCTGGAATTTCTCTCCTCACCCCTTTAAATTCCAGGGAGGAGAGAAAATCAACCTCAGTCGTCCTGGATCCTGAGATAAAGGGATGCTGAGGAGACGCTGGGATGGAGACCCCAAGAAGTCCCCTTTCTCTCTCTGGAACTCATTCTTATCCATCAAACTGGGAGGTAGTTTCCAGGGCTCCTGAGATCCTTTGGGGCTGCAACCATCTACAAACATCCTTGCCTGGGCCAGGGAAGCCCTGCAGGCCTCATGGAAAACATTTTCCTTCCATGCTTAGACCTGAACCACCACTGTGGGGGCTCTTTCAAGCCATGTCCCTGCGTGCGAAGCCGAGGCTTTACTAGTGAGCCTAGTCGTCCCACCTCGGGGAGCATGGGCCCCACACTGGGGGTTCCCAGGCCCTGTCTGTGACTCTGAGGCGGCCTGTGGGGTCCGGGACAGAGCGTAAGTGTGCTTTCTCTTCCCTGAGCTGTTTGAAGTGGGGTCAGCGTGGGTGAGGTGCAGGGCCTGCCCCGGCAGGTTCGGTCCTTGGCCAGCCAGCCCTGCTGAGATCCCTTGACCACACCAACCATAGTCTCTGGTAGCTATTTGAGAGTGGAGTCTGCTGCACAGGGGCTGGGGGTGCCCCTTCAGCTCCGCCTGGTACAGAGGAACATTTCCAGAGGTGGTCCCCCGCCCTGGAGGTTGAGAGGGAGGCTGCACTGGTGAGCGGACTCCGTGGCTTCCCCTTGGCTTCTCCCTGACAGCTACAAATAGGCTCTTGAACGTATTTAATAAACCCTGGGAAGGCGTTGTGGCCGCCTCGCCTCTGCTGGGGAAAGTGATGGATGTCGTCTGTAGGAGGGAGGAAAGAAAACTTTCTAAATGGGCTCAATTTAGGGCAGGAGAGCAGTGTGGAGGGTGCGTTTTGGGTGCCAGCTCACATGTGTGGATGTGCATGGGCACACTAGCATCTTTTGGGGCCTGGAGGTAGGTCGGACACGTTGCCCACCTTGGCTCTCAGGAAAAGTGAGCACAGCTCGGAAAACCAGGTGCCATGCCCAGAAATCCGCTTTGCACTCCTGCCCTTAAAATGAGGGCTGGAGTCGGCGACCTCTTGCACTTTGGGATTCTAAAATACCCATTTGTTTCCTTGGAGGAGGCTTTGGATCTTGTTTCTGGAGCCTTTTGAGACTTGGTGGGGGTGATTGTGAAATGGGTTTCTCTGGGGAGAGAGGAAGCGCCCGAGTCAAGGGGCAGGCCGACCGGGCGGCCCTGAGCCCAGGACTTCATCATGGGCCCCTTCCTGCAAGGAGTCTGCCCCAGAGAGAAGGTGGGCTCTTGGGATAGGAACTGGGGAAGGCAGGCAGGTGACCTTCCAGCCTCTTCCCTGACAGTAGTTTTATGACCTGAGGGGGCCTCTCCATGTCCCCCACCTCAAACGGGCTTGGGCTGAACGTTCCAGCTCTGCCACCTACCACCTTCTGTCTGAGAACGGGTTGTGGTCTGGGCCACTGCAGCTGTGGGCAGGGATGGAGGGGCTCCCTCAGGCACTCCTGCCCATCCACAGGACTACAACCCCACTGTGTCTCACCATTGCTCCTTCCAGCCCCTCGCCAGGCACCTGGTGGCTTTGCTGGTCTAGTGTCCTACTGAGCATGTTGGCAGTGGGGCCTGATGGTTCCCCTTATTTGCCCTCCAGACTGTGCCAAGGTGACCTGTGGGTGTCAGACTTATACACAGACCCATCTAGAAGGGCAAAGTTTTGCACATAGGACCAGAGCTCAAGCAAGAAAAAAAAAAAAAAGAGGACAGCAGGTGTGAGATAGGAAGAAGAGTGGTTCAGAGCCTCGGAGGGGCACTGTGGGTATGAAAGCACTCCTGGCAGGGTTTGGCACTATGGTGTCCAAAAGTGAGCTAGAGACTCAGATACCATAGGAGCCTAAGTCATGCCATCTACTCTTTAGGCTTTATGATCCAGTGTGGTTGGGATTAGGGATTACAAACTAGAAACAATTCAAGGGCAATGGGAAGGGCAGGTGGTGAGGTAGAGATGACTGCCGTTGATGTTCAGAGAAGGAAGCTGTCACCAGGGGCTGTTGGAGTGGGGAGAGGCAGGGTGGGGTAGCAGGAGACTGCTGACTTGGTGGCAGAAGACATAGCTTGGGATCCCAGCCCAACGACTTACCAGGTGTGTACCATGAGGTCCGTGAGTCTCAGTTTCCCTCGTGGGTAAGACAGACACAATAGTACCTCTTCTCAGCACCGCAAAGGGCCTGGCTGGGTATGATATGCAGTAGGTGCACCATAGACACGTGTTTCCTCCCTTCATTCCATGAGGGAGGCAGGCCCTGAGATGGGACCTAGAATAGGGCATAGAGCCAGTCACAGGCCTCAGGTCCTCTGCATCACAGGGCAGGAGTTGGAGTTGGTGGGGGTGCAGCTGTGAGTGCTCCCCAGCCTGAGTCTGTCTCCCTCTTCTGAGTCAGGGCCCCCTTGTATTGGAGGTTAAGAAGGTTCTGATCTATCGCTCCGCAGGCCATACTGCCCGAGTCCCTCCATCCCCTTCCCAGATAATTAAAAAGCCTCCACAGTCAGTACCCATTGGCCAGGTCACATGGGAGGGCTGCTACAGTCACATGGCAGCTCTGTGTGCAGGCAGCATGTGCGTCTGTTCGGTGGGGCTGGGTGTGAGACACTAGGGAAGTCATTATATCCTCATCTTGGATGCAGGCGACTAACCATAAGAGACATCCTCACACTAATGTGATCGCAGAGGATGCTGAAATCAGACTTGAAAGATAAAGAGCTAAGACTGGGGTTGCCCCCTCCCCAGCAGCGCCTGCAGCCTTGTGAGTGATGAGGCTCCATCGTTAAGGGTGGGGAGAAGGTACCACCCAGCCATCTGCATCATGAGTGATCCCTCTCCAGGACCCTGGGGTCAACTAGTCCCCAGTCCTGGCATCTGATCAGACCCAGCGTACTTGGCCAGATGGCTGGAGAATTGAGATGTGGCCTACCCCTATTGGAAACAGGCAAACTTGTCCTGCGAGATGGAGTGGTTCTTAACCTGATTTGCTGCAAAATGCAATATGTGTATTCCCCTCTATCACAATAAAATAGTACAGGCAGAATAAGCTTTTTTCAAGAGTTATGGCTATGTGCCTGGCCTTTGTATTATTTAGGTAGAACACAGACATATGTGCTCAAGGACATATATGTGCACACACGCACACCTACACACACACAGCAGAAAACAAATCTCATCTCGGTTCTGTGACATGACACATCTCAGTGAGTTGTAAGTCTGTGCCCCACACTGTGGCAGGGGAAACTGAGGATGGAGAAAGAACCTCAAACACAACCAGACCCTACAAAGGAAAAGCCTGGAGAGTGACCCGTGTGTGGAGGCCAGTGAGGGGCTGGGATCGACACGGGGAAGAGGCGTTTGCAAGCACCACGTGAAAGAAAATGGTGATTTGGGCCATGGTGGTGGGGACAAGAAGGAATGAGGTTAAAGACATGTTTTGAAGAAAGTATCAATGGGATTTTCTGACAGTTTACATGGGGCTGTGAGAGAGAGGAGTCAGGGATGATGCTCAAGTTTTTGGCCTGAGCAACTGGACAGTGGATGACTGGACCAGAACCCGGAGGCTGGCTTTCAGTCCTGACTATGACACTTGCCCCTGTGTGATGTAGCACAAGTCATCTGAATAAACTGTACCCCATCTCTAAAGTAAGAGCAACAATCTCCCCACTCCTACCTTCCCTAGATTTTCCTGAGGATGAAAGCGGGTCACATAGGTCAGGGTGTCAGGTCCTCCCAGCACACCATGAGGATGACCACAGAGCAGCGGCTCAGCGATGAAACGGGCTGCCTCGGCCAGCACAGAACCCTTGGTCCATGAGAGGGCTGTGGGGCGGGTTTGCCAGGTGGGAGTGGCAAGTGGGACTAGGAAGAAAGGAGGAAGGAGAAAGGAGAGTGATGCTTCCACAGCCCAAGCACTGAGACCTGAGCTGGGACTTTGCTGTGTATTTGGGAACTGTCACTGCAGAACAAGACAGGGCTCCTGCATCTGAGGAAGCTTCAGATGAAGCCCCCAAGCTGCAGACGACCATTCCACGAGCCCACCCACCCAAGTCACAGCACCCACACAAGTCTGCTCCCTTCTCCTCCATGAGAGAACATTCCTGGGGAGCTGAAAAGTCCCTCCTGTGGGGATGGATGGCAACACAGAAACATAAAAGCCAGGCATCGGCGTCATGGGGAGGAAGAGCAGATGGGCGGTGAGCCCTACAGGAAGGGAGCGGGAGGCATGAGATGGGCAGGGCAGGGAGGCCACCAGAGTTCCTGGGGCCTCTGCAGCCACTACCAGTTCTCTCACACTGGGCAGCAGCGTGGGCCCAGCCAAAGTCCCCGAGTCCACTCTGCTGCCCACACAAGCCTATGGCAGAATGGCAACGGAGACAAGCCTATCATCTGCATCCTCCTTCCCTCCTCCCCTCTATTCCTCTTCACTTCAGGGGTGGGGGACCCCTTCAGGATGTCCCCCCACCCTCAAGGCTTCCCTCAATCCACCCAGCCCCAAAATTAGGAAAGCAAAGCCAAAGACTTTTAGATCTCTTTTCATCCAGCTTCCCACCCATCCAGCCTCCCAGCCAGTCCCCCTTCCATCCAGCCTCCCACCCATCCAGCCTCCCAGCCAGTCCCCCATCCATCCAGCCTCCCACCCATCCAGCCTCCCATCCATCCAGCCTCCCACCCATCCAGCTTCCCACCCATCCAGCCTCCCAACC